>NC_088362.1:95618399-95623399 GCF_034508935.2 Berghia stephanieae | reverse complement strand
TACATGCTTTAAAAATTCTAAACGCAACACGTCATTCGTTTACATGTTTTATTGTTGCTGTTGCCAGCCCCTAAGCGCTTTGCAACTAAGTGGTAGCATATTACTCAAAATTAGATCAGTAGGTATTGTGGCAATCATCATTAATAATGACAATTTCATTTTTGATGGTTGTAGGAATAACACTAGCCCTTAATGAAAATGAGCGTTTTCTTAATGCACATACAGGTGTCGATGAAAAATGAGCGCTTAGCAAATGCACGTGAACGGAATTATAGAGGGAAGATCGATGGTCTTACAAAACTGTTTATAATGATTCAATCAATTCAATCAATAACGACAACTCTGTTGCTGCTAATGATACAATGGCCTCTCTCTCTCTCTCTCTCTCTCTCTCTCTCTCTCTCTCTCTCTCTCTCTTTCTATTTTCTCTCTCCTCTCTCTCTCTCTCTCTCTCTCTCTCTCTCTCTCTCTCTCTCTCTCTCTCTTTCGAGCGGCTTTACGGTCTTTTGATAGGAAACTCGCGTTTTGACCGGTAAGTTCTTGGTTCGAGTCCTTCCCTGGGCGACGCAAAATTGTGCATTGAAAAAGGCTCATAACTCACATTCTCTCATCGCACTCAGTTGTAAAATGAGTACCAGGGTGGTAACAGCGTTGTCTCTGTCGAATCAAACGAAGAGAGAAAAAAACAACACACACACACACACACACACACACACACACACACAAAGGCCTCGTGCCTCGTCCTACATGTTAAGTGTTGCTGTGGGTTTGGAACTCATTGAGAAGTGCGTTGAACACAATAACTTCCATTAGATTTAACCATTTTCGCCAAGAGATGAGTAACAAGAATGCCACTCAGCTTTCATTAAAACCCCATTTGCATCGCTGTTAGTGTTTTCTCCATGAAAATATTGATCTGGGATTATCGTCAGATACCTACTTAATATAGTAATAAATTCAATTTTAAAAAAAATTAATTCCGGGCGCTTAAATGACCTAAATAGTGTTGAAAGCGCCGTTAAACACCTAAAAACTAAACAAACAAACAAACAAACAAAAACAATTCAGATTGCCTTTTACTGAAATTCTAAGGAAAGGCGCGTTTTCCGTTCGAGAAATGGTGATAATTGTAATATCGTATCATATCATATCAGGAATAAGGCTTTAAAATGGACCACATGTTCCTTAAATGCCCTTAAAATATAAGTAATAATATATTGGGCGTTACACATTGCATATTCTTTGAGATAAAAATATTAAAGAAGGATAAAGATAAACGGATAAAAGCACAGAAGAAAACTTGATTTTAAAATACACCCATTCTTATTATTGGCATTTATTATGATTGCTCAGTCATATAATATGTATTTTATAACAAAAATTTCCCTATAAGGGACATTTCTAAATTCATTAAAATCTTTGGCATTTTCAGTTTGAAATTTCAAATTGTTCCATGTTTTGGAAGTATGGAATATAATTGAGGTTGAGTATCTTGAAATAAATATTATGTTGAATCGATCTCCAAGCGTGAAGGTAATTCTAGAGTAATTTTAAAAATCATTGTAATTTTATGTTATCAAGACCGTTAACTAATTTATACACATTGAATCAAATCACCCCTATTCATTCATTCGATATTTTAATCACAATTCCCGTCAAGAAATCAGAATATTTTGTTTCTTTCTTTTAAAAAAATAAAATACATTGACATCACAATTGTGTTTTTCGGGTTCTGTCATGAAGATAAACCACAAACTTAACACACGAACGATACAACATTTAACTCACTCAACCCTAACACCGACTATATCCGTCGTTTACCCGGGGTTACTTTTACCCCATGCCTATTTATTACATTTTTTCTGAGACAAATTATAGGCGTAGTATCAAAGCTAATGTTTTTAGTTTTTACATGTTAATGATAGTTGAATGAAACTATCTATGTACATGCTGATTTTTAATACTTTTTTTTCCAATTTTGAAAAGTAGCAAAAATCTCTAGGATTGAGTGAGTTACAGTTTGAAAAGATGTCGATAACGCACTGTCAAAGTAGAAAGAAAAATACAAGAGAAAATCAGCCCATAAAACCATTCTGCCTTGACTGGGATCGAACTCAAGACCACTCGATAACATCATTTCATATTTATATTTTGCACTTATTCCTGGTCTAAAATTGTATGCTAACATAGTAATCATGTCTACAAAGCTCGGCGTTTCTGCCATACACTGACGAAATAAATCATTTATATATGTATTAATAATAAGATGCACTTTTACTTTTACTATTGATTTTATTTTTTTAACCGAATTGCTTTATAAAATTATGTAAATATAAAATTTTATGATATTAATTTATTGTTTTTTTTTTGCAACCCACGTTTGTAAAAACAATTTCCTGATGGATGAATACAATTTATATATTTGTTATTCATTCATTTATTTAATAATCTATTTATTTTATTTATTTAAACACCTTTATGTTTGTTCTATTTGGCCATCAAATTTTAATTTCAAGTCTCGACAGATTAAAATGAGTCAAAATGTATTAAATGAAATTGCGGCCCATCAGATGTTTTATATATTGAAAAATAGCGATTTCAGCCAAACGTTATAAATCTATTTATCCAGAATTTCATTGTAACAGTCAGGAAGAATTAATTATAGTCTCAGAAATATCTACAGCAATGGACAAACGTGCATTTTTCAGATTGAAGGCATTGACCTTGAACTTGAACTTAATCTGTCGAGACCAGAAGTAAAAGTTTTCATTCCCGATGAAAAACGATCTTCTGTCAGTTCATGTTTGAATTGACCGATATAAAATCTATGGAAAACCTTCATAATGTCAACTTGAGATGAAGTGAGTAGGAAAGTGCCAGAAGACAATAGAGAATAAAAAATTCGCGGCGGTGATGGGGGTTTGAACCCGTGACCTTACTGGTACGATCGTGGATAGCTCATACGGTAGAGTCACGCTGTTCCCGGCCAGGCGGAGTTGTGTCGTACCAGTAAGGTCGCGGGTTCAAACCCCCATCACCGCCGCGACATTTTTATTCTCTATTGCCTTCTGGCACTTTCCTTCTCACTTCATCTCTTGTTGTTATCAACATAAGTGCCTGCTCCAATCACTTTTTCTGAATAACAAATTATGTCATTTACCTGTTTGATGAGAAGTCGGTGGTGATTCTGAATGTCGGCAGGAAAGCCATGAATAGACGTGATGGTCTTGACGGTATAGAATGTCACATTGAGATGGTGAAGTGTACAATAGATTGTCTCGTATAGGGGAAGGATTGTAACAGTAACATCAACTAGAAGTAACATTGTTAACGAGGATTTATCTCATGGCATTGCTGACACTGTCAATGAGGTTAATGAGATTCTAAATCAATTGTAACATAATTTTGAAAAAGAATGAATTTTCAAATCCACAAAGTTCCAAAAACACACCGGTATATTCTAATGACTGTCTTATAAGAACCAATGCTATTTAAGTAAGGTTATTGAGGCTACACAGTATAATTCAACACAATCTTGTCGATACTGTTTTCTTTAGCCAAAGAGTATATAAATTACAAGATAGAATTTCATTTCACCAAAGTTAATTTGCTGAATATTCAATTCTCATCGTTTCATCAAGTTTGGTTTTCAAAAATGTATTTTAGAACCTTGTTTTGTTGTTAACAGTTGGAACATTTTGCCAAAGTCGTTTAAAATCATCAAAAATTGTTTTTGACATAATTAATTGTCAACAAGGGAATTCTTTCATCAATTTAGAATATAAAATATCATCTTATAATATGGTCATGTGACCTCCTTGTGTTCTTGTATAAAAATCAAATAATTAAACACAGATTATCACTGCTTGCTGTAATGAAATGTAGGCTCTGACTTGTCGATACAGTTTGAATGTTTCCACTCACAAAAATGATTTGAGACATGAATTTAACAAGACTGGTGAAAAAGTACGTTGAGATCGACCCTAACAATATTAAGTGTAATTATTCCAAACTATAGGAAGTAGATAGTAACAGATTCCCTGGCACACTATTGTTCGTTGCATGTATTATAATATTAATATTATTTTTACTACAAACATCACCTTCCATTACCATACATCATCTCTATATAATTTTTAAAATGTATTTTAAAATATTCTATAAACCACTTAGCTCTTAAGTACATATTGAGTGGTGATTGTTACAAACTATCACGCCGGGCAATCCAGAGGGGAGATTTATGTTGTAAGTGAATTAATTATTTGCTTAAACCATTACGATTCAATGACAAGGTTTCTTAATTCATTGTAATCACGTTTCCTTTTAATAATGTAGAAATTATTTAACAAACCACATTCATATAAAAATCCTCTTATTCTTGCCACAATGAAAGTTACTCTACGCTAAATGTGTGAAATCAGCTTCAAACTCAACCGTATAAATGATTAATGTTATTTCCTTCTCTGTCTTATCCAGTCGTTCTTTGTTTTGTCAGTAAGGAGATAAAACACGACAAACTAAGTCCTTCAGGCCAATTGTGCTCCGTAAAAGCACCGTTGGATTAACCCACACCCTCGAGCCCATCAGTCAACTCTCTCCATACCGACCACTTTCAGGATTTTTTATCATTCAAATTCGAAAGTAATAAGTACATACTATACATGATTTATTCAACAAAACAAAATCTTTATAACAGCATTCAGTTATTACTGGTATAAGAAATAATTTTCTTCAAATTATGTGATGTACAAAACAGATCTCAAAAAGAAAACTTTCATTGCATCGTAACAAATATGACGATTTTCCTGTAAAAATAGGGAGGGTTATTTAATATACTAGATGACTTCAATCGATGCAATGATGCATTCTTCTGGGTAGCGAAATATATAATATTTGTTTTGTTTTGTATTTGTTTTTATTCTAAACATAAGGGGCCCCACAATTTTACGACTTATAGCACACGAACTAACGGCCAGGAGTATGTGGGTCAACCCAGTGTT
>NC_088362.1:95518399-95605899 GCF_034508935.2 Berghia stephanieae | reverse complement strand
TCCGGATGGCAATGTTAGCTTCTTAGCCAAGCGCATACTATCTATAAAGAGAATGGTTACTCGCGTTTCGCGATACGGATTACACTCACGTACGCGTGTCGAGTGATTAGGGTTAACTGTGCGTGCGTGAGTACAAATAAATCTGGTCTTTATCTTACCCAAAAATCATGGAAAACAGTAAACATAGTTTATCAAAACGAAAGTTTATAATACGCGATTTGAATTTATCAGGACTGCCGAGTGGTTCACTTATCTCCTAGACGTTTAACACGATTTGTGACCAGACAATTCCAACATACACATCCAGAAATACAAAAAAAAGCAGTCACTTCTATCGCCTTTTCGCTCTTTGGACGAGTCTTGTTCCATTTTGGATTTCATCGCTGAAATTTTCATGCATTTTATTTATTTTTAAAACTTGTTATTTTTTTATATTTTTATATTTTGGTAGTTTTTAAGGTATGTTAAACTTAATCACGTTGCACATCACGTGACCACAAAAATATAAAAAAATATATATAAGATCAAGCAAGTTAGTTCATCGATTTACAAGAGAAAGAAGAAGAAGAAAAGTTGACGAGTGTTGTTAAATGTGTTTATATTGTTACTTATTCACATCTTTCACAGTCCCCAGCCTCTGTACATTTAATCAACAATGCTGGATACACCAGTGGCCAGATTTAGACAATGCAGGGTTGTTGTCAGATTGTTTTATGCAAACTTTTGTAATTTTGGTCATCAAGTCTCTACCACAGTCATTGGATTCAATAGTCTGATGTCACGTCGCCCAGCAACAGCACTTTTTATTCTTCGTGCTGGCTAGAACTTTTCATATGTCATGTGATCAGAATGTATAAAAGTCAAAACATTATCATATTTATAATGGTGTTCTCCTCTGGATACACTTTTATGCTCGTCGGAGAAATATTTCATAAGGGCGTCCGCCATTTTTCCGGTAGTTTAGAGCCAGTTATTAAGTTACTATGCGTCATTACGAGGGAAGTGACGTCATGACTGTTGAAGCCTATTGTTAAGTTCTAATCATGGACGTTTAACAGAACCTATGTAAAATATATACATATAACTTCCAACAAGTACTTTATTTATTATTTGTGTTTTGTTCTTTTAACACTATCCAGTAAAAAATATATTTAAAAATGGAGCTTTTATATTGCGCGATATCCACTAAACGTGCCCAAAGCGCTTTACAAAGGGTCCCTGGCCAACAGCAACACTTCACATGTAGGATGGGACATGACGCCTGTTAGGCGATATTACAATTTGTTTCGGACAGAGACAACGCTGTTAACGGTCAGGTACTCATTTTACACCCGAGTACGGTAAGCGACTGTGAGTAAAAAGCCTTTTCCAAGAACTCAACTATGCACCGAGCGAGGCTCGAACTCATAACCTTCCGATCCTAAAGCGAGTGTCATACCACTAGACCACATAGACGCACATTAGTGATTGAATAACTGAATCTATTAGACCAGGTGGAAAGCACTTTGCGATAGACTAGCGTCCTATTCAAACGCAATTTCCACTGTCTGCTTAGCGCTACAGAAACAGAGATAGACTCCGGCTTTGTGGGTTTGGACCTACTGTTGTTGTCGTCTGATGTTTGGACCCTGGTCTTTTTACTCACTCAATCCTTAAGATTTTTGCTACTCTTCAAAACTGGAAGAAAAATGTATTAAAAATGAGCATGTACATAAATAGTTTTATTCAACTACCATTAACATGCAAAAACCATTAGCTTAGATACTACCCCTATAAGTTGTCTCAGAAAAATGAAATAAAGAGGCATGGAGTAAAAGTAACCTGGGTAAACTACGGATATAGTCGGTGTTAGGGTTGAGTGAGTTAACAAACGCCGCCTCTGAAAACATGAAAATCAAACAAGGGACACAACTTGTAATTCTAATCGCGAACCTGTCATATACTGACAGAGTTGTTCACCCTTATGATACTATTGTCTCGTGTAAAGAAATTCAATACTTGAATGAAAAGTATCCAGATAAAACAAGGCGAACGTTAATTTTTATAATGTGCACGATGATTAACCTCTTTTCAACCATGTTCAATGCGCTCTACAATGGTTTATTAACTCTCCAAGGAGAACAACTAGAACCATTGTGTATTTCATACAGTTCAAGTCGACCTTTAGGCGTCCTTATAAAATGTTCGCTCTTGCAATCTCTATAACTGCCTAAAGCCAAGTATTTGTTCATACCTAAATCGAGTGGGGTCATGTGTGTTAATCGCTTTACCTCGGGGCACAACGCCATCTTTATCACGCCTAACATCGCTTGTTTTTATTACAATACGGGACATCGCACTGGTAAGACGGAAATACCACGAGTAGTAGATAAATACCATTTCAATAATTTTACTTTGTTATTTCTGATAACATGTCTAGCTATAGCTTAACGGATTGGCCCAAAGAACCATCAATGTAGGCAATTTATTACCATTACAAGTCAAAATATTTTCAAACATGTAAATATTAATATTGCACGCATTGTATTTTTTAAAAAGGTGAACATTTTAAGGTTTCCCCGTATTAGCTATCCAGGTGATAATTGATAATATAGGATGATCGAGTTTTTTCGAAGAACTAGGCATCGGGCATGTGTTTCAATAAAGCCTGATCGCATCCCTGATAATTATAAGAGTAATACGTTTCATTTGCTGAACGCCCTCCCATGGTATATTGTTGAGGAAGTGCTCAAAGCACTTTACAAGAGACGTGTCGATACATTTTTAGGTGAAAATTCAAAAACTGCAACAGCTTTCTTGGCAAAACAGCGATAGATATAACGTTATAAAATAAAATAAAATAAGCTTTTATATAGCGCAATATCCACTTAGCGTGCTCAATGCGCTTTACAAGAGACGTGTCCACACATTTTTTGGTGAAAATTCAAAGACTACAACAGCTTTCTTTGCAAAACAGCGACAGACATAACGTGAGGTTGAGTCAAATGTCCTAAGGATGTCATAGGTCTTTGAGTTCGAATGAATTCCAACTAGCTTCGCGAATTCAATCAGGTCCGTAACGAGTGATCATTTAATTATAAACAAAAACAAAAATAGAACTCTGGCTTAAATGACTCGACTTGCTGTAAAACGGTTATGTGTGGCCTAGAGGTATGACACTCGCCTTTGGATTGGAAGGTCCTGGCTACGAGTCCCGAGCGGCACATAGATGAGTCCTTGGAAAAGTTCTTTATTCACATTTTCTCATCGTATTCAGGTGTAAAATTTAATGAGTTGGCTCTGTCCGAAAAATAAATGAACCATCGCCTAACCGGCGTCATGTCTCGCCTATATGATGTTAAGTGTTGCTGTCGGCCAGGGACTCATTCATTGTAAAGCGTATTAGGACGTTTAGTGGATAATAGCGGTATATAAAATCTCAAGAAGCTGTTTTTTCCTCTGTTTGTTTTGTTTTGTTTTTGTTTTGTTTGGGGGGGGGGGTTGGGTTTTTTTTTTTGTTTTGTTTGTTTGTTTTGTTTTGGTTTTTTTTTTTTTGTTGTTGTTTATTTTGTCTTTTTTAAAACACCTTTTTTTTTATCCATTTTAGCCTGAAAACCTTTACCTCATAAATCGGTTGATTATAGATAGTATGTGCTTAGCTAAGAAGCTCATAACATTGCCATCCGGAAGTATAACGGACCAACACACAAAACTGTGTGTATCCATGAACGTTTATAGTCGGGTTAATACAGTTCAGTGAGCATTACTCATAAACGCGGATGGCAAAAAACAATAACAAAGACCTGAGTGACGTCATCTTCGAACTATCTATAAATTACAATGGCCCCAGCATCTAAACTGGATTTTAAGACACGCGACCCTACTCTGACCAAACCAAAAATAAAAAAACAAAAAACAAAAACAAACAAACAAACAAACAACACATTTCTAAAATTTTGACCAGGAAAGTCGTCCTTCAATCGAATATAATTACCCTCATCTTATTAAAAACTCTCAACCCTGGGAATTCAAGGAAATCTCAGGGTTGAGAAATTTTGACAAGATGACGACCATTTTAGAAGTCCCAGGCTTCAAAGTTTTTGACAAGAAGTGGATCGTTTTGAGATTTTATATAGCGCAATATCCACTAAACGTGCTCAAAGCGCTTTACAAGGGGTCCCTGGCCAACAGCAACACATAACATGTAGGACGAGACATGACGCCTGTCAGGCGATATTACAATTTTTTGGGACAGAGACAACGCTGTTAACGGCCAGGTACTCATTTTACACCTGAGTAGGGTGAGAGAATGTGAGTAAAGAGCCTTCTCCAAGGACTCAACTATGCGCCGAGCGAGGCTTGAACCCAGGACCTTCCGATCCGAAAGCGAGTGTCATACCACTAGATCACATAGCCGCACATCGTTCTTATCAATCGATATTTAACTGACGGCTTTTCTGGCCTACCTTTTTGAAAGGTGGGGGGGGGGGGGGGGGGGGGAGGCGTTTCGATGTTTTGACATGTTAATTTGGGGTCATCTTTATATATAGATAGTATGCAGATGACGTCACTCGGGCCTTTGTTATTGTTTTTGCCATCCGCGTTTGTGAGTTGTTCTCACTAAACTGTATTAACCAGACTATAAAAGTTCATGGTTACACAGAGTTTGTGTGTTGGTCCGTTATACCTCCGGATGGCAATGTTGTGAACTCCTTGGCCAAGCGCATTCAATCTATATGAAGTAAAAGTGCGGCTATGTGGTCTAGTGGTATGACACTCGCTTTCAGATCGGAAGGTGATGGGTTCGAGCCTCGCGCGGCGTATAGTTGAGTCCTTGGAAAAGACTCTTTACTCACATTCTCTCACCGTACTCAGGTGTAAAATGAGTACCTGGACGTTACAGCGTTGTCTCTGTCCGAAAAATTGTTATATCGCCTAATAGGCGTCATGTCTTGTCCTATGTTGTTGTTTGCCAGGGACCCCTTGTAAAACGCTTTGAGCACGTTTAGTGGATATTGCGCTATATAAAAGCTCATTAAAAAAAATTAAGTTTCCTGGCCAAAATGAAAAAGGTGTTTTATTATTGAACGGTAGACGTCAAATTTCATCGTGAACTCATCAATCACTGGGTGAAGTAATGGGGAGGGGGGGGGGGGGGAGTAGGGGGGGAAGTTGAATAAGTAAAAAATTAAAAGGAAAAAAGGGAAAGAAGATGCTATTGACTATTGATGGAAGTCATGTGGAAGACGGGATTGAGGGGGGGGGGGGGGGAGGGGGGGGGGGGGGGGGGAGCAGGGGGGGGGAGGGGGGGGGGGGCTTTAGAAATGATGTCGCAGATGGAGGTCAAAATCATAGTGGTGTATGGGGTGTGTGTATGTGTGTGTGTGTGTGTGTGGGGGGGGGTGATAGAGAGAATGGGGGGGGGGGGGGGGGGGGGGGAGGGTAGAAAACGAGACAAACATTGAAAGGAAGAAATGGATTGTTGATGGGGATAATTGGACAGACAAAGATAGATTTATTCCAACATGAGGAAGGAGGTCCGGGGAGAAAGACACGAAAGAGGGGAGGGGAGAGAATAGATCAGTGAGCGGGGAATGAGAAAAGGAGGAATATAAGAGAGAAGGATAGATAGATAGATAGATAGATAGATAGATGGATAGATAGATAGATAGATGGATAGATAGATAGATAGCTAGATAGATAGATAGATAGATAGATAGAGAGATAAAGGGAGAGAAAGTAGTCATTTTTATCGATCAATTATTTTTACTTTTCTCACTTTTCCCTTCTCTCACTCTCTCTCTCTCTCTCTCTCTCTCTCTCTCTCTCTCTCTCTCTCCCTCTCTCTCTATCTATCTATCTATCTATCTCTCTCACTTTTCCCTTCTCTCACTCTCTCTCTCTCTCTCTCTCTCTCTCTCTCTCTCTCTCCCTCTCTATCTATCTATCTATCTATCTATCTATCTCACTTTTCCCTTCTCACTCTCTCTCTCTCTCTCTCTCTCTCTCTCTCTCTCTCTCCCTCTCTCTCTATCTATCTATCTATCTATCTATCTCTCTCACTTTTCCCTTCTCTCACTCTCTCTCTCTATCTCTATCTCTCTCTCTCTTTCTCTCTCTCTCTCTCCCGCTCTCCCGCTCTCTCACACACACACACACACACACACACATATATACATATACATTATATATATATATATATATATTATATATATATAATATATATTTCTCAATCTCTTTCTCTCTTTCTCTCTCTCTCTCTCTTTTCTGTCCATTTGTCTATTTATTTACTACATGCACACTCGTTACACACACAAACCCGCACACACACACACACACACACACACACACACACACATACACGACGATCACTTCAGAGTGTTCTATTAAATCGTCTATAGAGATTAGTGACCAAATGACCACCAAGACAGGCAGGTTGGACATTGGTCACTCCATTAATCGGATTATGGTACCTGGTACCGATCGGTATGGTCATAGTCGGACCGTCAAGAAAGACAATTACAACACTGTCCATCTAATTGTCCATTTATTACCCACCGCCTCAAAACGGTTCTATTCGGAATGGTTCAAATGTTGAACATTATTATTATTATTATTATTATTATTATTATTATTATTATTATATTATTATTATTATTATTATTATTATTATTATTATTATATTATCATATTTTAAAAAATCATATTAATAAAATAATAATAATAATAATAATAATAATAATAATAATAATAATAATAATAATAATAATAATAATAATAATAATAATAATAAATCATCGTCATCATCATCATCATCATCATCATCATCATAAATCATATAATAATAATAATAAATAATAATAATAATAATAATAATATATATAATAATAATAATAATAATAATAATAATAATAATAATAGTAATAATAATAATAATAAATAATACTCGTTGAGCACTATCCATTTATCAATCATCTCAAAGCGCTTTACAGATAATTAATTACGTTACGAACACGGGTAGTAAAAAATAAACATGGAAATAAAATACATACTGCTAAATAAAATAGTATAGATCTAGATGACACATGTATAAGATGTGTAGTTTGTGTCAATGTTATGGGTGGTCTACCCAGGACAATGGATGTCGTTTCTTAGTTATAAACGCTAGAATCCAACGTTTCTGGTTATTTTAATTTTTACCAGTTATCTGCCGTAGTCTAGAAAGACACGTATTGAAAAATTTGGTCTGAAAACTCGTCCTCTATCGTTTTAAATTACCATCGACTTGGCAAAAACTCTCAAACTTGGGACGCCCATACTAAACACAAAGATTTTGATGTTCGTAAATGTGATGTGTGAACGTGAGAGTAAAATATTCACGACTGGGCTACGTTGATTACAAAAGTGTATGATAGATATATAAAAATCTTACCGTGATTATTCTCAACACCATGAAGCAATGCGTAAGAAAATGGCAGAGTATTATTCATTGGTGGAAGGTAACATTCTGAAGAGTGGCGCGTCCAGCCTGGTCATTAAAACGTCTAGGGTTCGATTCCAAGTGGAGGAATGCTGATATTTGGGATATTATTATCCTATGTTTTTCCTCCTGTTCTTTCTGACACTGTACCATACACATACACACCCTTTGAAAGTCAAAAACTGGTCATTTCTTGATGATTCATGATATGCTCTATTTGGATGTTTTTTTGATGAAATAAATATTGAATAAAGTCTAGATTGAATTTTTCACATCAACGGAAATCACGTCTGGATTTTGAAATCTAAAAAACTCTCCGGATGGAAAAAACACAAATAGAATTCGGAATTTATTTTTTGACTGAAACGTTCAATTAAATAAGCTGTTTACATTTCTAGTTCTATGTTAAAATATTCTATTCTATATTTTGCATGCTTTTATGTTGAAAACATGTTGATACCTATTGCTCAAGTGGTCAGGTATTCGATATGAAACCCTTTACGTGATTTCTCTAGTGATATGACGACTAAAATAACCAATTGGTGTATGATGACATGTGAATCTTGGCATGAGTCGGGGAGTAATGGCATTATTGAGCCACTGTGTATAAGTCAGACATACATACAGACACACAGACAGACATACATACAGACATACAAAGGGACACACATAGACATAAACATGGGCATACACAATTCCATTTCTTCCAACACTAGGATCAAAGATTTCTGTCTGAATCTGAAATAGTACTAAAACTAATGATATAATTATAGAAGAAGTAGGGTGTGTGTGGGGGGGGGGGGTGGATTAGTCCAGGAACATATTATGGATGAAAGTTTGTTATTGAATGGTCATTAGACTGGACATGGTCATATTATCAACAAAATGATTAAAGGAGAGATAATTTCATTCTCAACAGGACGAAACAATGGGCTTGTTTTAATGTTGTTGTATTTGATTGTAATGAATAGTTTGTGAGTTTGGTATATATTGCAGCAATGTAGTTTGTAAGCATGGAGTATATTGCAGCAATGAGACAATGACGGTCCAGCAAATAATTGCACTTTGAATACATTGATATATTATGTGTCTTAGTACCCCTACTTACGTTTAAATCATGTTATGATATTATTATTTCAGTGTCTCGAAGTCTCTTATTATTTTGGTGGATCTTTCACTCCTATATCTAGTACCAATTAGCTTTTAAAACGGTATTTATCAATACCGGAACCATATTATAGAAGCTATTCGTTTTAAAACCAATAAAAGCGTTGTGCGTGTCAAAACTTATCGTACAAGCGTCTTATAGTCTGTATGCGTTGATCCATCAGCCAATCAGATAATATAGATGCCATGATTTACACCAAAAGAAATATATAATATGTTAAATATTGTTGTCAGGTACTACCGCAAACTCGGGGACCCAAATAATTTTGAGGGGTTGGAAGGGGGGAAAACTTTTTTTTAAAAGTCTCTCCCCTCTACCTTGTTGCCATAAATAATCTTGATTCTTTACTTATCCTGAAGAATGCGTGTTATAGTTATTATCAGATTCAGGGTCGCAACATTGCCTTAATATAATTACCACAGTTGACCCCCCCCCCCCCCCCCCCTCCCCCAATTTTAACACTTACAGGCATTTGACCGAAACAATCGGTTATTGCTATTTGCTCCACATTGTCTTTGTCTCCAAGGCCAATCGCCTCGGACATTTCAGACAGTTGGAGATAACCAGCTAAGCCACTGGTCATTCCGTGGCATTTCAATCCCCATGTTATTATTGCAGGATTTGTTAGGACATCGGACGGAATTCAAACAAATGACAATACAGACAAATCCTAACACAATGGGTGCCCTGCTTTGACAAAACAACTTTTTTTTCCAAATATGTTCCATATATCGATCGATCAAGATGCTTGTCAAAATCTCATAAACTTGATAATTTAAAAACTTGTCAAGAAGACTTTTTGACAAGTTGGAGGGGGGTGGGGGGGGGGTCATATTAATTGATTGATTTATGATGTAAATTTCTCTGGTCGAAAAAAAAAGGAGATTTTGTCAGTGTGTGACGGAATGAGGCTTTTGCTATATGAAATGAATTTAATTATATTTATAAATTGCACAGACAATTTGGAGCGCCGATGTTCAAACAACTGAAAGCCCAATATATTTTTAAAAGGAAATGAAAATTTAAAAAAAAAGGAAATACAAAACTAAAACAATCAATTTAAAAAAGAAAATAATTACTTTTTTTATATAATAGCTTCATCGTCGTTTTTCTAATGTTATTTGTTCGTTGTTTGTTTGGGTTTTGTTTTTGGGTTTTATTTTGTTTTTGTTTGCTTGTTTGTTTATTGTTTTTGTTTGTTTTGTTTTGTTGTTTTTTTTTTATTCGGAGGGCTGTTATTTATTTTTATTTGTTTGTTCTTGCCGCATTTAAAGATATTATTTACGTTATTTTTGTTTTCATTTGTACTTCTTTTCTTTCTTTTTTTTAAATTTCTTTTTTGTTATTGTCTTTTATTTTCATATCCTAAGTTTGATGATTAATGATTATATTTTTATAATTGCCATTTGTTGACTTGTCAATTTTTTCAATACATTAGTGGAGACAAGATCAAGATTGGATTAAAACCAATTATCTTTAGCTTTTGTATATAGCGCAATATCCACGAAATGTGCTCAAAGTACTTTACACAGGGTCCCTGACCAATACCAACACGTAATACATAGAAAGAGACAACATGTCTGTTAGGCGATATTACAGGGTTTTGCCCGACAGAAACAACGCTGTTAACGGCCAGGTACTCATTTTACACCTGAACGTGAATAAAGAGCATTTTCCAAGGACTTAACTATGCGCCGAGCAAAGCTCGAACCCAGGATCTTCCGATCCGGAAGCGAGTGTCATACCACAAGACCACATAGCCGCACAATCATCAATGTTACAATTATAAACTTTGGTTAGTCATTTTTCTCCCAATAGGAAGGCAGTATCTATAGTAAGGCTTTTCAAATCGCTGTTTAAATTTACCTTTAATAAATTACCCCTTGGTGTGATGTCCAACCATTTAGAATTAAGTAATATCACTAACCAGTTGTATAATCTGTGTTATTTTCAAAACAATAAATGGGAATTTTAAATGTCAACAAATCTTCTTTGTGAAGTAAAAAAAATGAAAGAAAATTATAGCAAGGGACTTACTTGTGATGTTGGAAAAATAATTCTGTCTGTTTCCTTGTCGGTCCTAAAACGGGAATTCGCTTGATGACGTCATCTTCGACTTGTGACGTCAATTCTATGACAATACTGTTGTCATTGGACGGAAAGTTCGTGGAGTCTCTTGACCGGAAGTCGTTTGTATCTGAGTTCACCGAAGTCATGGTGGCATCGGACGTATTTGATTTCCCACACATTGATGGCTGGAATTGTAAGGGAGATCTGACTGTGAGATGATGAAGATGCCTTTCTTTCACAGGGGACCCAAGCACAGCTCTTGTCACAATATTATATGTTTTACGTTAATGGATTCTAATGTTGAACGAAATCCATTTTGAAAGTAAATAATCCGTCTTGAAATGAGACATGTGGGGTGTCCATGGATTGAGACAATGAGGCAAATGAATTGTTTCTTTCCTTTTATATAATGGCCTCACTCTAACGTGAACGTTGTCCAAAACTGGAGTTGAATAATAAAGAAAAGAATGTTTCATTAACATTTTACTATCTAGGAGACAGATAGCATAGATAATATTATATTCTGTCTCTTAATTCAAAACAAATCTTTTATAACGTTTATAACCTGCCAATTTATTACTATAATCGTCTATGAATCAGACATTTATGTGGTGATAATGGATTGAGACAGGGCAATCATCTGTGTCTTTTCTTTCCAATTATGGCCACACTCGAATGTGAACGTTGTCAAAAACTATCTAGCATTGAATAGAAAAGAAAACAATGTCTCATTCACATTTTTACTGTGATAAAGATAAGTTAAATAATATTCTATTTTCTTTCCTCTAAACATAAGAATGTCTTGTAAAACTTTCACAGTATGGCAATCTTGATCTAGATCAAGATCCAATGAAAATTAAATACATTCCCGATCTCATTCTTCAATAAACGCCTCCATATAATCTTGAAAAGAATAAAACCATTTGGTACACAGGTAGCCCACATAGATATTTATTACGAGGAGATGCTCAGCGAATGAATTGAATATGTAATTGATTATCACAAATCCCCTTTTTTTAAAGTCATTAAATTGCTTCTTTCCTTTCTCATAGTGGTTGTGATGCAATGTGCAATGTGCAATATTATACCAAATAGCAACACTTAGTAGAGAAAAAAATAATGCTCTATGCAATATCTTGTAGTATAAATCTATGGATTTATATCATGAAATCATGTCTGGAATGTTGGATTATACATGTATGATATAATATATATATATATTAATATATAATATATATATATATATATATATATAAAATATATATATATATAATGTAATTTCTACTGACTAATTCAACTTTTCAATGCACCATTACATCACTAAGATGCTTCTCTCTCATTTCCTTCTTTTTTATTTGTCTCAAATATTGCCAAGTAGAAAAGGCATTGCACATACACCTGGAGTACTCCTGGAACCGATGTCGAAATCCCATTTTTTCCCTTTAGTAAGATATTTATCCCCCATCGCTCCCTTTGCAGTGTTGCGCTAGGGCTAACGCCTTGTAATCTAGATCGATGTTCGAGTCAGTTCCTAAAAGCAAATGGGATAAACAAAGCGAACATTCACCATCTCTTTACTTTATTACAATGCAATTGAACAGAAAGTCCATTATATTCCCATCAAATAAAGTTTTTAAAAAGGCGAACTTACTATGCACTATTATAAAATAGGGCAGGATTTGTCATATTATTGGGTAGGCATGAAAGGGAAGAAAAGGAAAGGTATTAAAAACAGCGTCGGCAACCAATGGCTTCAATTATCCAAATCTTATCTTACTATCAGAGAGCGACTCACAAAACAAAGCATTGGCAGGGAATAATACTGAGTAAGTTGGGGGGGAGGGGTGGTGTTTTTTTATTTTTGTTTTTTGTTGTTGTTTTTTTTGTTTTTTGTTTTTTTTTTGTTTTTTTTTTGTTTTTGTTTTTTGTTTGTTTTTTTTTTTGTTTTTTTTTTGGGTTTTTTTTTTTTTGGGGGGGGGGGGGGGAATTCGTATTTCAAAATTTGGCTAGAAAACTCGTCCTTCAATTTAAATAACCCTCATCTTTGGCAAAACTCTCAAACCTGGGACTTCGCGGAGTTCCAGGTTTAAGAGTGTTTGCCATGATGAGGTAATTTATATCAAACGGCAGTTAACTGGTTAAAAAGTAAAAGAAGTGATCAAGTTGTTGACAACACCAATCGCCGTCGTACAATACTCTGAGTCTATAAAATCTTCAACACACCATTATGCTTTTCTCGTAACACGATCTTCGTCTTTGTTTCTTTATTTTGTGGGTTTTTTAAAAAAAATCAACATCAAATGTTTTGATTTGATATTAATTTCTCTGTAAATCTCGTCTTTTTCTGAAGAATGAACGGCCAACCATTATTGTACGTAGGTAGCTCCACACAGATTAAGGCTATCGTCATCAGGCACCAAACCAAGTGTCAAACATTTTTTCTTCCTATATTATTTCCACACATACCCCCCCCCCCCTTCTCCAATCAATAAAATCAACGCAGCCATCCATCAAACAAGATGACGTGCTTTCCTCAAGATCAATAATGATAATTTATTATTATAGATTCGATCCACAGACCCTTCAAACTTGAGTCGGGGAAACTAAGTAAGTGATATCTATACGCCAACTTGTTGTCAACCATACAGTTGTTTTTCAATTTTTATTTTTCAACATTGCTTTTACGAATGAGATTTCAACCTGAGTTATGTTTGTAATTTACAAATATTGGTTTTAAGTTTAACAGAAGTGACTTTTCTATAATATTTCTCTCTATAGGGAATGAGATTAGCGGAAGAGTAGTGTCCCTTGATTGGACGTCACCTTACAGAGAGAACGTCAATTTGGTTTTAAAGTGTCTCAAGCCGCTTTCACCGGAAGCGAGGGCGAGAGACGCATGCGCACAACCAACATGACGTTCTCTCTCTAATAACTTTTCCGCCGGTGACGTCACAGACTATGGGTGACGTCCAATCAAGGGACACTACTCTTCCGCTAATCTCATTCCCTATTTTGTTTTCCCCATGCAGATATTTATTCAGCCCTACCCGAGATTGTTGTAACGTTAGAATATTATTGTAAAGGGCCTGGGACCCAATCACCGTCAATCACGTGACTATTATATCGATAACTGCAGTGAAGATAATAACAGCTGCCAAATCGTTCTGACGCCATCCAAATGAATCGTTATTTAATTTAATGAAGATTGGTGTCGTCGTTGTCGAAGAGAAAAGCACGTCCTAAATGCAAAATAATGAAAGGGGTCAAGTGAGTACAAATCCATTAAATTCAACATTCCATCTTGTATCACATTTTTCTCTCCTCCACCCCCCCCCCCCCCCTTTCCCCATTTACCACTATCTATGTTATCTTGAGAGAATAATTATTTTAACTACTGCACCAAATTCAAAACGTCATGCTTTTAGAGAGAGAGAGTATTAGTCACTGAAAGGCCACACTGTGAAAATCTTAACATTCTGTTTTCAAAACTGAGATTTGTATTAAGGCGTGTATTTATGTGTCCATAGAATTTTAATGACTATATTATCTTACTTATATTTACATATTCAAATGATTACTTTAAATTACTTAGGCTACCTGGGGAAACAGACCACTGACTGAAAAAAAAAAGATTGTTTATTATAAAAGTTTAATTACATGTACCTTTTTTCTTTTAAATAATCAAAGACCTAATAGATCTAATAAGCACCCATTGCTTTAACTTTTAAATGAAGAAATCTATTTTTCATTTAGTGACAATTGCAAGGTATTTATTTGCTTTACAATCAAAGGAACCGTACGTTATCGGTCTCGGGTGCGGTCGAGTTTTGTTTTTTTCTGATCCAACGATGAATGAGTAGCTGGGTCTATCAGATTTGGCATAAAGTACTTTACAATAAACAAGTGTCCAATAATAATAATAATAATAATAATAATAATAATAATAATAATAATAATAATAATAATAATAATAATAATAATAAAAATAATAATAATAATAATAATATAATAATAATAATAATAATAATAATAATAATAATAATATAATAATAATAATAATAATAATAATAATAATAATAATGATAATTTCGTTCTATCTATAATTTGATAGATATAATTTAATTTAGTGATAACTAATCATCAAAATAGCTGTTTAAAAACAATAACAAAGAGATGAGGTGTGTCTTTTTTACGAAACCCGCCGAAACCCGCCGAAACCCGCCGAAACCCGCCGAAACCCGCCGAAACCCGACGAAACCCGACGAATCCGACAAAGTTATGGGAAGTAGGTGGCTGTGGGGAGTGAACCTAGGACTCAGGAAGTGTACACCATTGGGGAGTGAACCTGGGACTGGGTTTAGGCGGGTTTCGTAAAAAAGAACCAGTGCTTTTTTACGAAACCCGCCGAAACCCGGCGAAACCCGACAATGTCCAGCAAAGTTATGGGAAGTAGACAACTGTGGGGAGTGAACCCGATACTCAGGGAAGTGTACACCAGTCGGGAGTGAACCTGAGACTAAGGTTATCGGCCGGTTTCGGCGGGTTTCGTAAAAAAGAATTAGTGCTTTATTACGAAACCCGCCGAAACCCGCCGAAACCCGACAATATCCGGCAAAGTTATGGGAGTTTGGCAACAGGGGGGGTGATCCTGGGAGTCAGGGAATTGCACACCAGTGGGGAGTTAACCTGGGACTGTGTAAAAAGGATATCAGTGGGAAATAAACCTGGGACTAAAGGGAGATGGATACCATTGAAAGTTGAAGCCGGATATGGGAGTTGAGTACCAGAGGAGAATGAACCTGACACTATAGAAGGTGGGCGCCAGTGGGGAGTGAACCTGGAACTCGGGGAATTTCACACCAGTGGGGAGTTAACCTGGGACTCTGTAAAAAGGATATCAGTGGGAAATAAACCTGGGACTAAAGGGAGATGGATACCATTGAAAGTTGAAGCCGGATATGAGAGTTTGGTACCAGATGAGAATGAACCTGACACTAGAGGAGGTGGGCGCCAGTGGGGAGTGAACCTGGGACTATGTAAACAGGATATCAGTGGGAAATAAACCTGGGACTAAAGGGAGGTGGATACCATTGGGAGTTGAAGCCGGATTTGGGAGTTGGGTACCAGAGGAGAGAGAAACCTGACACTATAGGAGGTGGGCGCCAGTGGGGAGTGAACCTAGGACTCTGTAAACAGGATATCAGTAGGAAATAAACCTGGGACTAAAGGGAAATGGATACCATTGGGAGTTGAAGCCGGATATGAGAGTTTGGTACCAGAGAAGAATGAACCTGACACTATAGGGGGTGGGCGCCAGTGGGGAGTGAACCTGGGACAATGTAAAAAGTCCCAGGTTCACTCCTCACTGGCGCCCACCTCCTATAGTGTCAGGTTCATTCTCCTCTGGTACCAAACTCTCATATCCGGCTTCAACTTTCAATGGTATCCATCTCCCTTTAGTCCCAGGTTTATTTCCCACTGATATCCTGTTTACATAGTCCCAGGTTCACTCCCCACTGGCGCCCACCTCCTATAGTGTCAGGTTCATTCTCCTCTGGTACCAAACTCTCATATCCGGCTTCAACTTTCAATGGTATTCATCTCCCTTTAGTCCCAGGTTTATTTTCCACTGATATCCTGTTTACATAGTCCCAGGTTCACTCCCCACTGGCGGCCACCTCCTATAGTGTCAGGTTTCTCTCTCCTCTGGTACCAACTCTCAAATCCGGCTTCAACTCCCAATGAATATGGTATCCATCTCCCTTTAGTCCAGGTTTATTTCCCACTGATATCCTGTTTACATAGTCCCAGGTTCACTCCTCACTGGCGCCCACCTCCTATAGTGTCAGGTTCATTCTCCTCTGGTACCAAACTCTCATATCCGGCTTCAACTTTCAATGGTATCCATCTCCCTTTAGTCCCAGGTTTATTTCCCACTGATATCCTGTTTACATAGTCCCAGGTTCACTCCCCACTGGCGCCCACCTCCTATAGTGTCAGGTTCATTCTCCTCTGGTACCAAACTCTCATATCCGGCTTCAATTTCAATGGTATTCATCTCCCTTTAGTCCCAGGTTTATTTCCGATATCCTTTTTACATAGTCCCAGGTTCACTCCCACTGGCGCCCACCTCCTATAGTGTCAGGTTTTTCTCTCCTCTGGTACCCAACTCCCAAATCCGGCTTCAACTCCCAATGGTATCCACCTCCCTTTAGTCTCAGGTGTATTTCCCACTGATATCCTGTTTACATAGTCCCAGGTTCACTCCTCACTGGCGCCCACCTCCTATAGTGTCAGGTTCATTCTCCTCTGGTACCAAACTCTCATATCCGGCTTCAACTTTCGATAGTATCCATCTCCCTTTAGTCCCAGGTTTATTTCCCACTGATATCCTTTTTACAGAGTCCCATGTTAACTCCCCACTGGTGTGAAATTCCCTGAGTCCCAGGTTCACTCCCACTGGCGCCCACCTTCTATAGTGTCAGGTTCATTCTCCTCTGGTACTCAACTCCCATATCCGGCTTCAACTTTCAATGGTATCCATCTTCCTTTAGTCCCAGGTTTATTTCCCACTGATATCCTTTTTACACAGTCCCAGGTTAACTCCCCACTGGTGTGCAATTCCCTGACTCCCAGGATCACCCCCACTGTTGCCAAACTCCCATAACTTTGCCGGATATTGTCGGGTTTCGGCGGGTTTCGTAATAAAGCACTAATTCTTTTTTACGAAACCCGCCGAAACCGGCCGATAACCTTAGTCTCAGGTTCACTCCCGACTGGTGTACACTTCCCTGAGTATCGGGTTCACTCCCCACAGTTGTCTACTTCCCATAACTTTGCTGGATATTGTCGGGTTTCGCCGGGTTTCGGCGGGTTTCGGTGGGTTTCGTAAAAAAGCACTGGTTCTTTTTTACGAAACCAGCCGAAACCCAGTCCCAGGTTCACTCCCCAATGGTGTACACTTCCCTGAGTTCTAGGTTCACTCCCCACAGCCACCTACTTCCCATAACTTTGTCGGGATTCGTCTTGTTCGTCGGGTTTCGGCGGGTTTCGGCGGGTTTCGGCGGGTTTCGCAGGGTTTCGGCGGGTTTCGGCGGGTTTCGTAAAAAAGACACACCCAAGAGATGAGTGACGTCAACTCCGTTCCAGCTACTTCTATATCAAGTTTACAACAACAAAAGGCAAGGGATTGAGGACGGAAGGAAATTTAAACTCTCAAACCAAATCACGTTGAGAGCTTCGACTTACTAGGTTTTTTTCGTTTCAATCTCAGCTCACATGTTGTAAGTAGATCACAGCACATTCAACAACATTCATTGTGACAAATCGGCAATCTATCTTGAGAGAGTAATTATTTTAACTAATGCACACAATTCAGCAAGTCATAATTGTATAACGTGTTGTCTATATATAGAATATATATATATATATATATATATATATATATATATATATATATATATATAGAGAGAGAGAGAGAGAGAGAGAGAGAGAGAGAGAGAGAGAGAGAGAGAGAGAGTAATGGTCCCTGAAAGGCCACACTGTGTAAATCTTATCATTCTGTTTTCAAAACTGAGATTTGTATTAAGGCGTGTATTTATGTGTCCAGAGAATTTTAATGACTATATTATCTTACTTATATTTACATATTCAAATGATTACTTTAAATTACTTAGGCTACCTGGGGAAACAGACCACTTACTAAAAATAAGATTGTTTATTTTAAAATTTAACTGCATGTAGCTTTTTTTTCTTTTAAATAATCAAAGACCTAATAGATCTAATAAGCACCCATTGCTTTAACTTTTAAATGAAGAAATCTATAGGGAATGAGATTAGCGGAAGAATAGCGTCCGTTGATTGGACGTCACCCATAGTCTGTGACGTCACCGGCGGAAAAGTTATTAGAGAGAGAACGTCATGTTGGTTGTGCCGGTGACGTCACAGACTATGGGTGACTTCCAATCAAGGGACGCTACTCTTCCGCTAATCTCATTCCCTATTTTTCATTACGTTGCCTAAGTTACCCGGGTAGAAACTATTGACGAAAAGTCGATTTAACTTATCAGAAATATCTTGACTTCCTGCACGTTAACCCTCTCCTTACCAGCCATTTTCAGGATTTTCCCCAAAACTTCACACCCAACTGACACAAAAATAGATTTTTTAATCACTCAAACACAACAGCAGTGAAGTTCTTGTAATACACAATTTCTTTAGCAAAACATGTTCTACAACACACTGCTCAGTTTCTTTAAATTTTAATATGTACCGAAAAAAAAATGAATAAGAAAAATGCTGGTTGTATCGTAACGAATGTGACGATTTTCCTACAGTTGGTAAGGAGAGGGTTAAGGAATTGTAAACAACAATCTCAATACAACACATAAACTTCACCCAAGTTTCATGTCTTTTACTATAGATAGAATTCAGCCGTTTTTATTAGTAGTCCATTAATCAGATTATAAACATTTACGGTTACACATAGTTTTGTGTGTTGGTACGTTATTTCCGGATGGCGAAATGTTGTGAGCACTTTTCCCAAACGCATAGCATAAAAAAAAAATAAAAGTAAATGAAATATAATAAAATTCCTTTTATTTATCCCATAGGGTTACTTTGTCTTTAGTGTCTATTCCAAGGGAAGACTGAAATAACTCAGGCGTCAATCGCAGTGCAGCGCCGCAAACTGAGCTAGGACGAGGTGACTTGCTCAAAGCCACACAGCGGAGCAGGTAATCGAACTCGGTACCTTTCCGGTACAAAGCAAACACTGAACTATGCTGCCCCCATAATATGGGTGTTAGATCAAATGCTCATCACATGGATCTTCCGACAAAGTATCGTTTTGAGGCGATTGGTCTCAATTTGTTGACATGACAGATACACTAGATCGTCCCTCGTCCACTGGACGGAACCGTCAATTTATTGATGCTATGCGCTTAGCAAAATAAAAACACCAAAAAAACAACTCACATTTGCCAGCTGGAATAACGTACCAACACACAAAACGGTGTGTAACCTTGAATGTTTATAGTCTGCTTGATAGATAGTGTGCGCTTGGCTAAGAAGCTCATAACATTGCCATCCGAAAGTATAACGGACCAATACACAAAACTGTGTGTATCCATGAACGTTTATAGTCTGGTTAATACAGTTTAGTGAGAAGTACTCATAAACGCGGATGGCAAAAAACAATAACAAAGACATGAGTGACGTCATCTTCAAACTATCTATATAATTTAATGAGAACTACTCATAAAAATGGCCGGCTAAAAACAATTACAAAGAGCTTGGTGATATCAACTTCGTTCCTTCTATATTGTGTTTCACTTCCCCATAAATCATCTCGTAACGCGTAATGATATCCAGTTTAAATTTTTTTTTTTTTTTTTTGAAAGTGTCTTTTATTCGGAGATAACGAAATCAGAATGATTGGAGGGTAAAATAAAAGAGTTCTTTCACTCTTGCGATTCGGAATTCAAACTTTGTTCCCAACGCGCACGTCCGGAATTCCAAAAAAACAAGAGTGAAAGAATCGTATATCATAGTATTCTTACCCCAAAAAATTGTTTTGCTGATTTCATAATTGCAAACTCAATACTGTCAAAAAGTGATGGTAATGTAGGGCGCCAGTCTCTCTTTTAACAAAATCTGGGCAAAAAAAAAAAAAAAAACACAAAAGAATTCTCCATAGGTGGGAATACAAGGTTCAATAGTACGATTGGATGATTTATGACTTACGGTTAAAATATCATAATAATGTATCCATTTATACGTGAACACTGCTCACTGTTATAAAATCCAAATCTTGTCTGCGACAGTCGAAGGAATTATGAGCCCTATCGATCGCCCACAAATTCTATCAACTGTCGAACCACCACGAGTTACACACAGACAAACACACCGATCACCGTTGAGACTGTTTTATTTACTCAATGAATATCATTACACATTCTTCTCGATCGACACCTTTGTCTTGTTAAATCGTGTATACTTAATGTCATTATTTCTCTCCTATTCTGTCTATCTCGATTACACTCTTCGCCCTATCTCGCTCATTCATTCGTCCTCTCGCTTTCTTTCTATAGTTTGGTTGTCTGTCTGATTGGTTCCAATGTAATAAACACCTGCTGTTTATTGCTTCATGGACACGGGCCGGACTTTAAGTCCGTAGCTCTCTTATTTACAACATGACTATGAATGCACTTGCAAAACACCAATGTCTTTTTCTTTTTTTTTTTTTTTTTTTTTTTTTGTTCATTTTTAGTAGAGATCATTTACTTTAGTTATTGATCAATGAAAATGACCTAAAAGTTATCAATAAGCCTCAAAAGTTGGAGAAAAAAAAAAGCGTTGGGTTCGAGACTTTTTAAAACTTTGGGAGTGATTTTATATCAATCGGTAATTTGAAGTGATCGATTTTTTGCCATAATGAAAAATAATGCTTTGTGTCAAAATGATTAACTGGGCTAATTGGCAAAAAGGGTTTACTGGCCACTTACTTATCAAGTAATAAATTACCGCGACCAGGTAGCCGATAGGCCATTGGATAGATCACCAAACCTTTACTCATACGGATCTATCAAACTCCTTGGGCCCTCAGCAATGATTTTATTTGTTTTGGTGACGTCATTACCATTTTTATAAATAGATTTAGATTAAATATATTTTTAATATATTTAACCTTTATCTGTGTCATGGTGACGTTTTAAGTATAATCAGTATCGCCCTTTTGTTATAATCACGTGATTTCTAAAAGTCATTTTCAACCTTCACCAATTCAATGGTATGATAAAGTTTTTCAATGTAATCAACATTTACCAACTTTGACGTTTTTCAAATTGTTCAACCGTGATCTTTATTACTCGTATGACGACTTTTAAAAAACAAGACATATTAGGTACTCAATTCCCTCAACCTTTGTTACAGTGACAGCAGATCCCAAAATATTCAACCAATACTTATCTTATAAATGAAGTCTAAATCTGGGTTTATGTTGACAAAATGTGTTTGTCTACCTTAGTGTTTTTATCTAGATACAATTGAATGTGGTCATCAAAATTATAACGGGACTGCTCACTCTATCAATACGTCACGTGAACGTATCTTGGTCAGGTCATATCGACATAATTTTCTGGTTTGTTAATCAGACATGAAACCCAAAGGTCAAGGTCACGGGATAAACGTCCTGGGCCAGGGATGCCATGCCAAAAGTATAAGATCTCGCATTGATTAATGAGTAACAATTGACCGTTACCGTTGCCCATCGATTCATCGAGGACGAGAGACGCATGCGCACAACCAGCATGACGTTCTCTCTCTAATAACTTTTCCGCCGGTGACGTCACAGACTATGGGTGACGTCCAATCAAGGGACGCTACTCTTCCGCTAATCTCATTCCCTATTCTAGTTCTATAAGACCTACTCAATGAGCTAAAGTTTATCCTGGTTTACTTAGCGTTAAATATACAGTGGCAATATTTTTGTTTACTTTAAGACAGGACGCTAAATCTAACAAACCTGCTATCCAATATTTACTTGGTGGATATCGAGGTTATATATATATATATATATATATATATATATATATATATATATATATATTATATATATTATATATATTAATATATATATAGAAAGAGAAAGAGAAAGAGAGAGAGAGAGAGATAGAAGGGGGGGGGGGGGAAGAGAGCTCGACAGATATTGTTGTTTACATTAGGAAACCAGTAACATCAATTCGTTTCGGACTTTTTGAGTCATCGCTTCAAATTGTTCACTCTCAGTGAAATGGAAGCGATCTATATTCAGGTTTTCATTCGACCTAGTCATCGATCACATGATTTGTTGCTGTCCAGTGATTATATGTTTCTTAATGAATGTAAACAAGCTGCTTTGTTTTTTTTTAACGTTGTAAACATACCCGTGAGACTAGCTGAACAAAGTGCGTTATTATGATGTTGGATATTTCGAAATCCGTGAACACTTTTTATCATGTAGGCCATTTTGAGCATATTATGCAATGTGTCCAATGTCTCGAGCACATGGAAAACTGATATAGATCGTCCCCATTGATTCTGGGCCTGGAAGAAGATAATGCTATGAGCCGAGATGCATGGAGATGTGGCATTCATTATGGCAACCCTGCAAAATGCGGGATAAGCTGAAAGAAGAAGAAGAAGAAGCAATGAGAAACATTAGTTTATTAAATTGCGCTCGGTGAATCTGTGGAGATGCCCTTTATAAATGTTCATAATATTCACTTCACTTTAAGTTTAAATTAAAATTAGTCGCCGCCCAATTATACTGTTAACATTTACCTTAATTTAACAACTTTCCAAGGGAAGACGCAACAATTTTTGATAGACTATATCTATCGACCAAATCAACAAACTTACTTAACTCTCTCTCTCTCTCTCTCTCTCTCTCTCTCTCTCTATTTCTCTCTCTCTCTCTTTCTATCTCTCTCTCTCTCTCTCTCTCTCTCTCTCTCTCTTTCCATGCATGAGTGTGTGTGTGTGTGTGTGTGTTTGTTTGTGTGTGTGTGTGTGTTTGTGTTTTTGTGTGTGTATTAGTTCTGTTACTTGTCAACTGTGGCAAGATAGCAATAAAGATAAACTTACGGATACATATTCCAGCCTTCACAGTTGATTGACCACTTGACCACTTGACCAATCCTATTACAATGACCATTGAATGGTACCTTACTAAAAACCAGTAGTGACAAAACGCCACAAGTCTCCGAGCAAAATGACATATCTATGTCTAGCAGTGTTTGACCAAAGGTTTTTCTTCTCATTTGGAAAGCAAAATGTCGACATTTTCAGTACATAATCTCTATTTGATTACTAATAAATCACTAATATTGTCCAATTTTTCAATATTGGAAGTATTTGAAAAAGCTCGGAAAGGACATAATAAATTGATTTGTCTATGTGAGTTGTTTGGACCTATCTGTCTCGTCGTCTGTATCCTATAATGGTAATTATATCATCCGTTGACTCACATGATTATTTATAAAATCTGCTCTGGCGTAATGATGGCATCCATAATAATGATAGATCATTGGACGTTGAGAATCGCCATTCGTGACATATTGTAAACAGGTGTCTTGGAATTCCACACACCTTACCGAGCGGCATATTATGGATCTGATATCTGTTTTTGTTGTTTTAAAATATAAATTTATATTTTTCTTGATCTATTGTCAGATTTATTTACGAGCACCTATAGATTTTATTACCAGACCGATTTTAATCGTTGATGACTCAAAATATTCGTCTGGATTTATGTTAATTTCCGCAATTCAGTAGTATAATAAATTTTTAAAATTGAGTACCTGCTCGTAATAGCCTTTAGATATTTCTCCGCAAATATAGTGGATTCTCAACTATTGTACATTGCTGACAGTCCCCACGCTCTATAGAAAAAGATGGGGGAAATAATGGAAGCAAACTCTGACCCATGCCAAATACGTCCTTCTGCCATAACATTTCATTACTACTGACCTGTAACCTATCAACACTTATTGACAATGGGAGCGTTCTCAGAAATTGCTTAGTTAAAACTGCAGTCAATTAAAACAGTATTATTATACGAGGTCAACAATGGCCTCCACACAGTGACGAACATTGTCAAAACGCCGTATTCACTTTTTAATCATACATCTGTTACTCGGACCTCATAATCAAATTGATTTATTACAATGACCCCCCCCCCCTTCCCCAACGTTAATAACATGTCTGAAATTCGAGAATTCAAGGTCATAGTAATAGAGGACCACAGTTTAATAATAGTATTCATGAAAATAGAATCATTTGTAGCTGAGTGATAAAACGCCCTTTTTTTTTTTTTGCCAGAATTGTTTTCCTTCAAATATCGATTAATGAAAATGATTTTTCTCAACTTTTTTAAAAAAGTCATTAAACCTAATACAGTCCCTCAAAGAAGTCTATTATAACTACCACTTCGTGTTTTCGAGAGTTTAAGAGTGTTTGTAGAGTTATCTATATTCATCAATATTTCAGTAAAATGTCATGGCCGTATTAAAGGAAAACAGTCGTTTTGCGAGAGTACGTACGGCATTTATTAACATAGTGGGCGTCAGGTCTGCTTTTGACGGTGCCCGGATGTGGAGCGTAAAATAGGAAAGAAAACACTAGAGCCTAACCCGGTTATGATCTGTCAGAAAGTAAAACAAATCAACATGCTTTATTATGGTAATGGCGCCACTTGAGTCAGTGTGTGGATGTGTGAGTGTGTGTTAGTGTGTGTGTGTGTGTGTGTGTATGTGTATGTGTGTGTATACAAGCTTATGTACTAGCCAAAGAGTTTTACGTGAATAATGTTTGTTTAGTCCCTTTCCTCAGAAAGTTACAAACGAAATGAAAAGAAAGAGAAATGATTGTTGTCCACCTTACATGTTTCCATATACCCCGTGAACTTGACCAGTGATACTTTATTCAGTGCCGATCAATTTATTGTATATAGTACGGTTAAATTGTCACTATGCCTAGTTCTGCCTGGCAAATTATGTTGGTAAATTTCTGTTACGTCATTCGATCTGTTAGATTACATACACACACTTCCCTTAGATTGGCCCAGTGACAAGAAACAATCTGTAGGAGTCATAATAGTTATACTTAAAATGTATTATATATATATATTATATATATATATATTATATATATATATATATATATACTACCTCCATCTTTGCACCGATACCATATAAGATGGCAAATTTTGGAAGAATATTATATGAGATGAATTGTTCCATTCTTTGGGGAACACAGTGCTAGATTGAGGCTGACAGCCTGACAGACATTCTTACAAGGGATTTGAAAATATCAATTTTATCACACTGGCGTAAAGTCAACAATGGCCCAGTGCTTTTTGACTTAGGGACAACAAGGTTGAAACCTCAATGTGGCCAGCTGCTATGTCATTAGGTATGAATCCTGTGGAACAAATGTGGTCTCCAATTAGAACGACTCTTTAAATCCACCCCAATACTCTTCAACAGTCATAACGTCACTTCCTTCCTAATGACGCATGGTAACTTAGTGACTGGCTCTAAACTATCGGAACAATGGCGGACGCCCTTATGAAATATTTCCCCGGCGAACATAAAAGCGTATCCAGAGGAGAAAAAAACTATAAATTTGATCATGTTTTGACTTTTACACATTCTGATCACAAGACATATGAAAAGTTCTAGCCAGCATGAAGAAGAAAAAGTACAGATTTTCTTTGTAGAACCACGATGGCTGCCGTTACTGGGCGACGTATTATCAGACTATTGAATCCAATTAGACCGACTATTTAAATCCACCCAATTCCAAGAAGAGACAACAATTAACTTTTGGTTTCGGTAGGACGTCAAATAAGGCATTTCCTTGATACTGAAGGGGTCACGAAAACATTGATTACCAAAAACCACATCTGCCAAGTTGCGATTTTCAGTTTTTAAAAAAATTTATTTCCTGTACATCAATGACGTTCGGTCAGTCAATGGGGAATGAGATTAGCGGAAGAGTAGCGTCCCTTGATTGGACGTCACCCATAGTCTGTGACGTCACCGGCGGAAAAGTTATTAGAGAGAGAACGTCATGTTGGTTGTGCACATGCGTCTCTCGTCCTCGCTTCCCTATAAATATCAAGTTTTATGAATCCTCTAATATTTCTCTTTCAGCTGACGTATAACTCTTGTGGATTCATAGTGAATGTAAAGGGAGTGACAGTAAACAAAAGTGTAACGTTACTTTTGATCACTGTGTATACAAACTAGTGGAAAAACCTCAATGTTTGCGGAGAAAAAAAGGCTAACAGGAACAGAAACCCATCCATGTTAATCATTGTAGGCATAGCATCCTTTGCATTGTGGAAATTAACACAGATCGAAGGGAATCATTTGAGCCATCAACGATCAACAATCGGTCAGGTAATAATGTGTGGGCACATGAATCAGACAACATGGCGACCTGATGGCGATTCCCAATGTCAACCTATCATAATGGCTACTATCATTCATTATGCCCTGTCAGATTTTATAAACAATCACTTGAGTCAACGGGTGATAGAATTACTCTAATTTTTAAAACGTTTTCAAGTTACTCTCTATCAATCTGTAAAAAAAATGTTTTATAATTTTTGGATTTGCCAGTGATTCTGTGCTCGATGGCAAAAATTTACATAAAAATTTCTATCCCCAAGTCTATGTTTTTAAAGAACAGTTATAGGTATTAATATTACAACCATTACTACTACTACTACTACTACTAATACTACTACTACTACTACTACTACTACTACTACTACTACTACTACTACTACTACTACCACTACTACTACTACTACTACAATTACTAGTAGTGGAGAACCCGCAGTATTTGCAGAGAAATAAAGGCTATCAGGAACAGGCGGTCATCTGTTATACTTTATATACTACCGTATTGTATTTTTAGATGTGCTGGTAATTCTGAGCTCGATGATAACAATTTAACATTGGCTTTACGGAACAATATTGATTCCCAACCCTTTATGTTTTAAAGACTAGATTAGAAAGATCATCATTACTTTATAGTGATAGTATCAAGAGAGATTTAAAATTACGTTATCATTTTTTGTTGCGGATGAGATTATTATTACTTTATAGTACCAAGAGAGATTTAAAACTACGTCATCAATTTTTGTTGTGGATATGCTAGAATTGTGTAGAATAAATTATTTTCGCAATGAAAATGAAAGTCAAACGTCAAAAGGGACTGGGTATTACGACCCTAGCAGATTTTCTTCGTATTAATTTGAATAAAGGGGGTGATAGAATTAGCCTGAAATAAAAAGGTTTGCAAGTTACTCGTGTATCAGTCTATGAAAAATAATGTTTTATTGTCATTATTATTACTATTATTATTATTATTATTATTATTATTATTATTATTATTATTATTATTATTATTATTATTATTATTATTATTATTATTATTATTATTATCAACATTTTTAAAAAACGGTTTCATAATAGTAAATTTCAAACAAAAAAAAGCGAGACGAATCTTTCGGGATGTTTCTTATTTCATATTATTTTATCTCGCATCCAAGGAATTTAATCCTATGGTCACATCAAAACAATATTTCTACAATTATTGTTATGCAAGTCAAGAAATATACGAATGCGTGCATATAATGTTAGTGTGCGTAAGTTAGGGTGTATGCGTGTTTGTGTTTTTATTTCCAACCCCACCTTGTCTCAGGCGACATGATAATTCTTATTCACAAAGAAAGGAAAATAACATTTATATTCTTTCTATTGCTTTCTAATTCAACTCCACAAAGGCGACAATGACGGGATTGCATGATTAACAACAATCTTCATTGTTTTCCCACGGGGACATCAAAGATCTTGGATCAAAGCTAGATATTATTTATGTCAGGTTCTTGGTGACTTAATGACATGTTTGAAATCTCAACTGATATAAAATATGGACTGGAATAAAATGCTGGCCTCGAGTGACCATTAAAATGTTACTTGATGTTTTCATTTCCTTCGTCGGGGCGATGGTGGAAAGCTGGGAATAACAACATTCACTGGTTGTGACAAAACATGACATCGGGTTTTTCTGTAAGATCTAGATAGTCTACCGCTCTTTACAACAATTTTTTTAAAAAATAGAAAAAAAATATTTTTTTAAACCCACAACAACAAAAAAAAAACCAAACACATCAGCTTTGGACGTGTGCTTCTTGGCAGGTCTGATGAAAACCCAAATTGTTATAGGCTCGTTGTTGTTGTTATGGAAATACTCTCAAATCAACGTTAGATACTGTCCATATCAACAATATCAAAACACAACCTGCATAAATTAATGTGCACGTAACTAGCCTTGTATTGTATCTTCATGACTAGAGAAATTTTATTTCATGATTTTATAAGATTAAGATGGCGAGCCCAACTTGTTAAACTCTTAAACCCAAGTCTTCTTTTGGGGTGCTAGAATAGTCTCAGGTTTAATTAAGACTTAAAGATTTCTGTATTCTTTTTTCTTTTTCTTTGCTTACCTTATTTCTAATTTTTCGTTTTATTCTGCCTCTCATTCCATTCTCTCTTTTTTTTTTCACCGTCTTAAAATTTAAGAATGGAAGAATAGTTTTCATTTTCGATATACGTAACTTTTGATGCCGCATCGCCTCCTTAGTGACAGTGCTAGGAAAAAAAAGAAACACAGATGGGATTCGAACTCGCGTCGATTAAGGTATATCCATACACCTGACTGAAGACAACATAGAAATCCAATTCACGTCGAACTATTTGGGGTTTTTTTCTATCCTCCAAATAATAGATGTCGCCTACATAGGTACACATATGTATTTACAAGTCTGATTAACCCACATTAGCAAATTGGGGAGCAGATACTGGCGTGTGGTAGAAATCTGAAAAGGTCTGTATGAAGCACGGAGAGACAAAACATAAGGAAAAATACAAGTTTACAAAACATCCCAAAGAAAAATCAGTCAGCGTCGACTAGGGATGGAACCATAGACCTTCTAATGGCCTGTCAGACGTATTACCATTCCACCACAGAATTTGCCCGGTAGTTGGGCCTATTTTATGCTTATAACCTTCACAAAGGTTCCTGTTTCGGAAAAGTGGGTGAAGCAGATATGAAGTGAGTAGAAAAGCGCCAATCAACTTTCCGGGCGATGAGGATTCGAACCCACGACCCGCTTGTTACGGCAACTCCCTTTTCAAACAGACAGAATTCGTGGAGAGAGAGCTTAAATCCTTTCCCCTCCCTGCCTCCCAACACCGATCCTTATCTCTACAATAGCAAGGAGTGAGAAAACTGAGCAAGGATAGCGTGTTTGATTTTAGTTGCTAAAGGCGATTCGTTATATTATACTATAACTTTAAGGTCATACCAGCGCAGATGAAAATGAAATTGATGTAGGAGTCAAAATATCGTTGGTTTCAAATGTTCCTGTTGCTGGCAAACCACACAAAGATGTGTAAGTTGACGTGAAAGATCAAACCAAGTAGATGTAAGTACGCCAACAGCAACCTGCTTCTAGTAGAAATAGAGTCATATCGAAACATCAGTACATGATTCCCTCCAAGAAATACACAAATATAATACAAATAAATAGCATTTGAGACACTTTAAGGTCATACATTTCGATGTGTGTACTACAAGCTAGTAACAACAAGAGATGAAGTGAGTAGGAAAGTGTCAGAAGACAATAGAGAATAACATTTTTTGGCGGCGGTGATGGGGGTTTGAACCCGCGACCTTATTGGTACGACAACTCCGCCTGGCCGGTGACAGCGTGACTCTACCGTATGAGCTATCCACGATCCCACAAAAAGATCTTCTCTAACTGATGTCAATCTTAGAGCTCTCTCTCTCTCTCTCTCTCTCTCTCTCTCTCTCTCTCTCTCTCTCTCTCTCTCTCTCTCTCTCACCGACTACTGGAATCACACACACAACCTCCGCAAAGTTAGCTGGCCAGCAATTAAGCTTAAAAGCCAATATTCTCAACACAAACATATAACATAGAAACAATTGAGACATTGAGTATGCTCCGGTATATGGGGTGAATTTTTAATTCAGAAAAGTGAGTAGAGCAGGCACTTTATCTTGGTAACAACAAGAGATGAAGTGAGTAGGAAAGTGTCAGAAGACAATAGAGAATATTTTTTCGCGGCGGTGATGGGGTTTGAACCCGCGACCTTATTGGTACGACAACTCCGCCTGGACGGTGAGAGCGTGACTCTACCGTATGAGCTATCCACGATCCCAAAAAAGATCGCACAAGCATAGAATGATCCCAGTCAGAGACAGGACAAAACCAAGAAGGCCATCATCTCATTTCAGGATAGGCAATGAAGAAAGAGATAAATAGAGTGCAGAGCTGATACAGATATATCAACAAGTCTTAGATCGACATCACGCTTATAATATGGACATGACATCAAACCCCCCCCCCCCCCCCCTCTTTTCTTTTTTTGTCTTTTTTTTATATTTTTTTTTTTTTGTTCTTATTATTATTATCAATATTACTTTTACCAGAAGACGGTTATATATCAACATTGCTAACTATCAATATCGACACTAATCAGTCTAAAAAGATCAAGAAAATAATACAATTAAAAATTGGCTTACGATGTCTTGCTTTCATGTAAAATACAACTAATGAAAATGCAGATATCGCACTGTAGCTGTAAGGTAAAATAACAGTCAATCAAAACGAGAGATGATTGTCCAATGAGATCTCGTGAATCGTCATTGGTCAAAACCCTGCGGTCAGGGGTGAAGTCTCAGTCGAGACAACTGTTACCGATGTGGTGCAGAGTCAGGCGAGGACGATACCGCAACAATTGGATTCAATAGACTTACGTCACATCGCCCAGCAACGGCGGCCATCGTGGTTCTAAACAAAGAAAATCGGTCCTTTTAATTCTTCATGCTGACTATAACTAGACCTTTTCATGTGTCTTGTGATCAGAATTTGTAAAAGTCAAAACATGATCAGATTTATGTTTTTTTTCTCCTCTGGATACGCTTTTATTATGCTCCTCGGAGAAATATTTCATACGGGGATCCGCCATTGTTTCGATAGTTTAGAGCCAGTTACTAAGTTACCATGCGTCAATACGAGGAAAGTGACGTCACGACTGTTGAAGCCTATTGGAGACAATTTCGCTATTGGAGCTTACGAAAGCCTATGCTACTTTCAACAACAAAATCCTGAAGGAGCTTCCTTATTAAACGTCGTTGCCAGTGCTGAGGACAGAGGTCTAGGAAATTATTCCTGGCCCTCAGAAACAATATACGAGTAACTGTCCTTTTTACATTCAAAATAATTGACTGCCCTTGTTGTCATCTCCCATTATCCATGTTTCCCTTTCACTGTTCGGAAGGCTGGTATTTTTGTTTTTAAGGTTTTTACGGTGCTTGCGACACATTAAGGTCATGTCAATATCAATCAAAAAGGAAGAAAATGAAATGTTAAAAAATTCTAGATTAAAAATTAAAAGCGCCCAAGAAAAAGTAAAATGGGGATGGCTCAAATAGGGAGCAGAAATGGATTCCAGTAGCATACCACCAGTGTACTTAATCACATCAAGACACAAACTCAAGGATCCCTCAGAGGAATACACTCAAATGCATAGCTGCCAACTATTCAAAAATAAAATAAGGAACGCCCATTTGGCCTGGGATGAGGGGACGACGTAGTTGTAGTAAATTGAACCTCTAAATATTGGAGAATTCCTACCTCTTTACTTTGACAAGATAAACACACCTAAAAATGGAGTATACTTATTTCAATTGAACCTAACCCGTTATAAAAGCTTGCTTGAAAATAAATAAAATTTGAATCAGATCAACATTTTTTGAATTTATATTCCATAAATTGATAAAGGGAAATAATCATTGTAATGTTTAATCTATATAAGCAATTGATTTTCTGATTGAATAACTTCCAATCAAAGACGTTGATTTAATTTTATTATTAATCAACACAATATTTGTAACAAATAGTGAAAGTATCAATACTATCTGAGAACATTAAAAGTGTATTCGAGGTCAACATGCATATTTTATGCAAATCTCCAATACATTTTGAAAGGTTTTAGTGAGAAACTCATGGCGTCATATAATCAACTAGATTTTTTTTTTAATTGTTGAAAATCATTTATGATAGAGAGGTATAATTCAAATGATAGAGCTACATGGGAATGAAGAATATTATGCTATGTTGATTTAAACCCTGCTCATCATCTCTCATTGGACACAAATAATAATAACAACAATAATAGTATACTATAGTAATAATAAGAATAGTAATTCATTAGGCTCACATGCTTTGTTTACTACAAATCAGCAAAAAATTACAAACTACGGATTTTGATCTAAAAATACGGACTTACTGACTCAGGACGCAAAATACGGAACAAATTCGTTTTTTAAAGGAACGATTGGCAGCTATGCAAATGTTTACAAAATATATTTATATATTCAAAACACAAACTATGACAGACGACTGATTAAGGGGGAAAACTCATCTTCCAAAACTAATAATACACATTTGACTGTTTCCCCCTCAGCCAAGATTTCCAACCAGGGCCAGGACAAAACCAAGTAATCTCATTCCAAGACAAAAGCAGAAAGCAACATGGAAAAGAAAATAGAAGGGAATCGAAGACACAGTAAGAGGGACCTCCCTGCCCACGTTTATGGAAGTACTGATACTCACACTGATACTGATGTATATCGACACAAGGCACATATGAGCCTTATACAGCGATCACGACAATGTAGATATATCCGTTTGTTTTGCGAATACAAAAGGGGAAAAAATTGGAAAGTCAAAAAATTCTACAGTTCCAATTAAAGCACCCAAGAAAAAGTAAGACAAAATTGATTCAAGTAGGGAACAGATGCAGATCCCAACAGCACACGCATGATCAATGTACTCAGTTTGAGATCACCTAAAACCCTCATCCAGACACCAGCACATGTCCCCACTAAGAGGAATACACTCAAATGTTTACAAGATATGTATGTTCTTAACAAAAAAAATGTAGCTATAATTACAGAAATCAGAAACGATTTGCAAGGTGAAAAATAATACCTCCCAAAACTAACACTATACATTTGACTGTTTCCCCCTCAGCCAAGGACTTTGGCAAGGGCCAGAATAAATCCAAGTAATCCCATTCCAATGCAATGACAAAAAGAAACTCAGAAACCAGCTATGGGAGGATAGAAGACACATCAATGACTTCCTGCCTACCATGGGTGGATATTGATATATCCGACCTCGACTGTATAAGGAGATAGAAGACACATCAATGACTTCCTGCCTACCATGGGTGGATATTGATATATCCGACCTCGACTGTGTAAGGAGATAGAAGACAGCAAGAGAGTGACCTTCCCGCCCATTATAATTATGGGAGACCAAAAGACCCCGTTTAATCTAACATTTTAAAAAAAATTTATCTACACTGCATTTTTTAATAGAAAAATGCACATCCTACCCGTTCTCCACTTCCTTGTCTCCGACCCTCCCCACCCACCAGATCAAAAAAAATAAGAAAGAAAGAATAACAGGTAATTTGAGCAGAACAATTTCAATATTTAATAAAACGACTTGAAATCCAACGACACTCTACCTACACATACACACAGACATGTATGCACACACACACACACACACACACACACACACACACACACACACACAATACATCCACCCCATCACCAAGAAGCACACATTTCATATTACTACAGTCGTCAGAACCAATCAAGTCAAAAAAAAAACATTCTAGCTTGAATAGGAGAGACAACAACCACAACCGCTACAAAAAAGACGACGAAAACAAAAAACATCTTATACGACATCAAAACAATATTCGTCACCCATTGTCATTGTCTAGATCTGGTAATAGGTCAGAATAAATCAGCCACCGAAAAAAAAATGGAATTTAATGTCATAATGATGCGAATTCTTCTTCTTCTTCTAGGTTCCATGCCTGGTCCAGGCTTCGGATACTGCATGAATTATCTCTCTCCATTCCTCCCTGTCTCTTGCTTTTTCAAACAGCTCTTGGATTGTTAGGTTGGTGAAGCCCTTCAGTTGGTCTATGAGTGTTTTTCTTTGTCTCCCCGGGCGCGTTTACCAGGTATTTTTCCACAACTTGCCAGGTATTCATTCTTATCTTTCCTTACTATGTGTCCGAAAAAGGATAGTTGTCGATCCACTATTAAGGGCATTAGTTTCCTTTGTTGGTATGTTTGTTTTAATTCAGAAAAGTGAGTGGAGCAGGCACTTATGTTGGTAACAACAAGATATGAAGTGAGTAGAAAAGTGCCAGAAGACAATAGAGAATAAAAATTTTTTCGCGGCGGTGGTGGGGTTTGAACCTGCGACCTTATTGGTACGACAACTCCGCCTGGCAGGTGAGAGCGTGGCTCTACCGTGTGAGCTATCCACGAACACAAAAATATTCGTTTCAAACCCAAGTCATTACTAGATCCCTCTCTCACCCACTTCTGAGACCGCTGATTCGTTCGTCCACCACCATCGCGAAGTATATTGACCAGCAGTTAAGCTTAATAGCCAATATTCTCAACACAAACATATAACAGAGAAACGATTGAGACATTGAATATGCTCCGGTGTATGGGGTGAATTTTTAATTCAGAAAAGTGAGTGGAGCAGGCACTTATGTTGGTAACAACAAGATATGAAGTGAGTAGAAAAGTGCCAGAAGACAATAGAGAATAAAATTTTTCGCGGCGGTGGTGGGTTTGAACCTGCGACCTTATTGGTACGACACCTCCGCCTGGCAGGTGAGAGCGTGGCTCTACCGTGTGAGCTATCCACGAACACAAAATATTCGTTTCAAACCCAAGTCATTACTAGATCCCTCTCTCTACCCACTTCTGAGACCGCTGATTCGTTCGTCCACCACCATCGCGAAGTATTTTGACCAGCAGTTAGCTTAATAGCCAATATTCTCACACAAACATATACAGAGAAACGATTGAGACATTGGTATGCTCGGTGTATGGGGTGAATTTTTAATTCAGAAAAGTGAGTGGAGCAGGCACTTATGTGGTAACAACAAGATATGAAGTGAGTAGAAAAGTGCCAGAAGACAATAGAGAATAAAAATTCTTTCGCGGCGTGGTGGGGTTTGAACCAATAGGACCTTATTGTACACACCCCGCCTGGAGGTAAGTTGTTATCGTTGAGCTATCCGAACACCAATAATATTTGTTTCAAACCAAGTCATTACTAGTCCCTCTTCAACATTCCCTGAACCGTGATTACTCGTCCACACTCGCGAAGTTTTTGACAGAGTTAAGCTTATAAGCATATTCTCACAAACATATTACAGGAACGATGAGACATTAGTATGCCGGTGTATGGTGAATGTTTTATTCGAAAGGGAGTGGTAGCAGGCACTTATGGTTTGGAACAACAAATATGTAAGTGAGTAGTAAAAGGCTAGAGCAATAGAATAAATTTTCGCGGCGGGTGTGGTTTGAACTGCAACTTATTGGTCGATCAACCCGCCTGGCAGGAGAAGCGTGGCTCTACGTTGAGACTTCCACGAACATAAATATTCGTTTTAAACCCAAGTCATTACTAGTCCTATCTAAACACTTCCCCAGACCGTGATTCGTTCGTCCAACCCATCGCGATAGTTTTGACCAGGCATTAAGCTTAATTGCCAATATTCTCAACAAATACGTATACAGAGAACGATTGAGACATTGAGTATGCTCCGGTGTATGGGTGATTTTTAATTCAGAAATGTGAGTGGAGCAGCACTTATGTTGGTACAACAAGATGAGTGAGTAAAAAGTGCCAGAAGACAATAGAGAATAAAAATTTTTTCGGGCGGTGTGGGTTTGAACCTGCGACCTTATTGGTACGACACTCCGCTTGGCGTGAATGCGTGCTTACCAGTAGTGCATCACACACAAAATTATTCGTTTCAAAACCCAAGTCATACTGTCCTCATCACCACTTTAGACGTGATCGTTCGTCCAACCACTCGCGAGTATTTTTGACAGCAGTTAAGCTAATAGCCATTATTTCAACAAAACATATACAGAGAAACGATTAGACATTGAGTATGCTCCGGTGTATGGGGTGAATTTTTAATTCAGAAAGTGAGTGGAGAGGCACTTATGTTGTGTACACAGTATGAGTGAGTAGAAGTGCCAGAAGACAATAGAGAATAAACGCTCTCACTGCCAGGCGGAGTTGGTCGTACCATAAGGTCGCAGGTTCAAACCCCACACCGCCGCGAAAAATTTTTTTCTCTATTGTCTTCTGGCACTTTTCTACTCACTTCATATCTTGTTGTTCAACATAAGTGCCTTGATCTCACTCACTTTTCTGATTAAAAATTCACCCCATACACCGGAGCATACTCAATGTCTCAATCGTTTCTCTGTATATGTTGTGTTGAGATATTGGTATAAGCTTAATGCTGGTCAAAATACTTCGCGATGGTGGTGGACGAACGAATCAGCGGTCTCAGAAGTGGGTGAGAGAGGGATCTAGTAATGACTTGGGTTTGAACGAATATTTTGTGTTCAGTGGATAGCTCACACGTAGAGCCACGCTCTCACCTGCCAGGCGGAGTTGTCGTACCAATAAGGTCGCAGGTTCAAACCCCACCACCGCCGCGAAAAATTTTTATTCTCTATTGTCTTCTGGCACTTTTCTACTCACTTCATATCTTGTTGTTACCAACATAAGTGCCTGCTCCACTCACTTTTTGAATTAAAAATTCACCCCATACACCGGAGCATACTCAATGTCTCAATCGTTTCTCTGTTATATGTTTGTGTTGAGAATATTGGCTATTAAGCTTAATGCTGGTCAAAATACTTCGCGATTGGTGGTGGACGAACGAATCAGCGGTCTCAGAAGTGGGTGAGAGAGGGATCTAGTAATGACTTGGGTTTGAAACGAATTATTTTTGTGTTCGTGGATAGCTCACACGGTAGAGCCAACGCTCTCACCTGCCAGGCGGAGTTGTCGTACCAATAAGGTCGCAGGTTCAAACCCCCCCCGCCGCGAAAAATTTTTATTCTCTATTGTCTTCTGGCACTTTTCTACTCACTTCATATCTGTTGTTACCAACATAAGTGCCTGCTCCACTCACATTTTCTGAATTAAAAATTCACCCCATCACCGGAGCATACTCAATGTCTCAATCGTTTCTCTGTTATATGTTTGTGTTGAGAATATGCTATTAAGCTTAACTGCTGGTCAAAATACTTCGCGATGGTGGTGGACGAACGAATCAGCGGTTCAGAAGTGGGTGAGAGAGGGTCTAGTAATGACTTGGGTTTGAAACGAATATTTTTGTGTTCGTGGATAGCTCACACGGTAGAGCCAACGCTCTCACCTGCCAGGCGGAGTTGTCGTACCAATAAGGTCGCAGGTTCAAACCCCACCACCGCCGCGAAAAATTTTATTCTCTATTGTCTTCTGGCACTTTTCTACTCACTTCATATCTGTTGTTACCAACATAAGTGCCTGCTCCACTCACTTTTCTGAATTAAAAATTCACCCCATCACCGGAGCATACTCAATGTCTCAATCGTTTCTCTGTTATATGTTTCTGTTGAGAATATTGGCTATTAAGCTTAACTGCTGGTCAAAATACTTCGCGATGGTGGTGGACGAACGAATCAGCGGTCTCAGAATGTGGTGAGAGAGGGATCTAGTAATGACTTGGGTTTGAAACGAATATTTTTGTGTTCGTGGATAGCTCACACGGTAGAGCCACGCTCTCACCTGCCAGGCGGAGTTGTCGTACCAATAAGGTCGCAGGTTCAAACCCCACCACCGCCGCGAAAAATTTTTATTCTCTATTGTCTTCTGGCACTTTTCTACTCACTTCATATCTTGTTGTTACCAACATAAGTGCCTGCTCCACTCACTTTTCTGAATTAAAAATTCACCCCATACACCGGAGCATACTCAATGTCTCAATCGTTTCTCTGTTATATGTTTGTGTTGAGAATATTGGCTATTAAGCTTAACTGCTGGTCAAAATACTTCGCGATGGTGGTGGACGAACGAATCAGCGGTCTCAGAAGTGGGTGAGAGAGGGATCTAGTAATGACTTGGGTTTGAAACGAATATTTTTGTGTTCGTGGATAGCTCACACGGTAGAGCCACGCTCTCACCTGCCAGGCGGAGTTGTCGTACCAATAAGGTCGCAGGTTCAAACCCCACCACCGCCGCGAAAAATTTTTATTCTCTATTGTCTTCTGGCACTTTTCTACTCACTTCATATCTTGTTGTTACCAACATAAGTGCCTGCTCCACTCACTTTTCTGAATTAAAATTCACCCCATACACCGGAGCATACTCAATGTCTCAATCGTTTCTCTGTTATATGTTTGTGTTGAGAATATTGGCTATTAAGCTTAACTGCTGGTCAAAATACTTCGCGATGGTGGTGGACGAACGAATCAGCGGTCTCAGAAGTGGGTGAGAGAGGGATCTAGTAATGACTTGGGTTTGAAACGAATATTTTTGTGTTCGTGGATAGCTCACACGGTAGAGCCACGCTCTCACCTGCCAGGCGGAGTTGTCGTACCAATAAGGTCGCAGGTTCAAACCCCACCACCGCCGCGAAAAAATTTTTATTCTCTATTGTCTTCTGGCACTTTTCTACTCACTTCATATCTTGTTGTTACCAACATAAGTGCCTGCTCCACTCACTTTTCTGAATTAAAAATTCACCCCATACACCGGAGCATACTCAATGTCTCAATCGTTTCTCTGTTATATGTTTGTGTTGAGAATATTGGCTATTAAGCTTAACTGCTGGTCAAAATACTTCGCGATGGTGGTGGACGAACGAATCAGCGGTCTCAGAAGTGGGTGAGAGAGGGATCTAGTAATGACTTGGGTTTGAAACGAATATTTTTGTGTTCGTGGATAGCTCACACGGTAGAGCCACGCTCTCACCTGCCAGGCGGAGTTGTCGTACCAATAAGGTCGCAGGTTCAAACCCCACCACCGCCGCGAAAAATTTATTCCTATTGTCTTCTGGCACTTTTCTACTCACTTCATATCTTGTTGTTACCAACATAAGTGCTGCTCCACTCACTTTTGAATTAAAAATTCACCCATACACCGGAGCATACTCAATGTCTCAATCGTTCTCTGTTATATGTTTGTGTTGAGAATATGGCTATTAAGCTAACTGCTGGTCAAATACTTCGCGATGGTGGTGGACGAACGAATCAGCGGTCTCAGAAGTGGGTGAGAGAGGGATCTAGTTATGACTTGGGTTTGAAACGAATATTTTTGTGTTGTGGTAGCTCACACGGTAGAGCCACGCTCTCACCTGCCAGGCGGAGTTGTCGTACCAATAAGGTCGCAGGTTCAAACCCCACCACCGCCGCGAAAATTTTTATTCTATTGTCTTCTGGCACTTTTCTACTCACTTCATATCTTGTTGTTACCAACATAAGTGCCTGCTCCATCACTTTTCTGAATTAAAAATTCACCCCATACACCGGAGCATACTCAATGTCTCAATCGTTTCTCTGTTATATGTTTGTGTTGAGAATATTGGCTATTAAGCTTAACTGCTGGTCAAAATACTTCGCGATGGTGGTGGACGAACGAATCAGCGGTCTCAGAAGTGGGTGAGAGAGGGATCTAGTAATGACTTGGGTTTGAAACGAATATTTTTGTGTTCGTGGATAGCTCACACGGTAGAGCCACGCTCTCACCTGCCAGGCGGAGTTGTCGTACCAATAAGGTCGCAGGTTCAAACCCCACCACCGCCGCGAAAAATTTTTATTCTCTATTGTCTTCTGGCACTTTTCTACTCACTTCATATCTTGTTGTTACCAACATAAGTGCCTGCTCCACTCACTTTTCTGAATTAAAAATTCACCCCATACACCGGAGCATACTCAATGTCTCAATCGTTTCTCTGTTATATGTTTGTGTTGAGAATATTGGCTATTAAGCTTAACTGCTGGTCAAAATACTTCGCGATGGTGGTGGACGAACGAATCAGCGGTCTCAGAAGTGGGTGAGAGAGGGATCTAGTAATGACTTGGGTTTGAAACGAATATTTTTGTGTTCGTGGATAGCTCACACGGTAGAGCCACGCTCTCACCTGCCAGGCGGAGTTGTCGTACCAATAAGGTCGCAGGTTCAAACCCCACCACCGCCGCGAAAAATTTTTATTCTCTATTGTCTTCTGGCACTTTTCTACTCACTTCATATCTTGTTGTTACCAACATAAGTGCCTGCTCCACTCACTTTTCTGAATTAAAAATTCACCCCATACACCGGAGCATACTCAATGTCTCAATCGTTTCTCTGTTATATGTTTGTGTTGAGAATATTGGCTATTAAGCTTAACTGCTGGTCAAAATACTTCGCGATGGTGGTGGACGAACGAATCAGCGGTCTCAGAAGTGGGTGAGAGAGGGATCTAGTAATGACTTGGGTTTGAAACGAATATTTTTGTGTTCGTGGATAGCTCACACGGTAGAGCCACGCTCTCACCTGCCAGGCGGAGTTGTCGTACCAATAAGGTCGCAGGTTCAAACCCCACCACCGCCGCGAAAAATTTTTATTCTCTATTGTCTTCTGGCACTTTTCTACTCACTTCATATCTTGTTGTTACCAACATAAGTGCCTGCTCCACTCACTTTTCTGAATTAAAAAATTCACCCATACACCGGAGCATACTCAATGTCTCAATCGTTTCTCTGTTATATGTTTGTGTTGAGAATATTGGCTATTAAGCTTAACTGCTGGTCAAAATACTTCGCGATGGTGGTGGACGAACGAATCAGCGGTCTCAGAAGTGGGTGAGAGAGGGATCTAGTAATGACTTGGGTTTGAAACGAATATTTTTGTGTTCGTGGATAGCTCACACGGTAGAGCCACGCTCTCACCTGCCAGGCGGAGTTGTCGTACCAATAAGGTCGCAGGTTCAAACCCCACCACCGCCGCGAAAAATTTTTATTCTCTATTGTCTTCTGGCACTTTTCTACTCACTTCATATCTTGTTGTTACCAACATAAGTGCCTGCTCCACTCACTTTTCTGAATTAAAAATTCACCCCATACACCGGAGCATACTCAATGTCTCAATCGTTTCTCTGTTATATGTTTGTGTTGAGAATATTGGCTATTAAGCTTAACTGCTGGTCAAAATACTTCGCGATGGTGGTGGACGAACGAATCAGCGGTCTCAGAAGTGGGTGAGAGAGGGATCTAGTAATGACTTGGGTTTGAAACGAATATTTTTGTGTTCGTGGATAGCTCACACGGTAGAGCCACGCTCTCACCTGCCAGGCGGAGTTGTCGTACCAATAAGGTCGCAGGTTCAAACCCCACCACCGCCGCGAAAAATTTTTATTCTCTATTGTCTTCTGGCACTTTTCTACTCACTTCATATCTTGTTGTTACCAACATAAGTGCCTGCTCCACATCACTTTTCTGAATTAAAAATTCACCCCATACACCGGAGCATACTCAATGTCTCAATCGTTTCTCTGTTATATGTTTGTGTTGAGAATATTGGCTATTAAGCTTAACTGCTGGTCAAAATACTTCGCGATGGTGGTGGACGAACGAATCAGCGGTCTCAGAAGTGGGTGAGAGAGGGATCTAGTAATGACTTGGGTTTGAAACGAATATTTTTGTGTTCGTGGATAGCTCACACGGTAGAGCCACGCTCTCACCTGCCAGGCGGAGTTGTCGTACCAATAAGGTCGCAGGTTCAAACCCCACCACCGCCGCGAAAAATTTTTATTCTCTATTGTCTTCTGGCACTTTTCTACTCACTTCATATCTTGTGTTACCAACATAAGTGCCTGCTCCACTCACTTTTCTGAATTAAAAATTCACCCCATACACCGGAGCATACTCAATGTCTCAATCGTTTCTCTGTTATATGTTTGTGTTGAGAATATTGGCTATTAAGCTTAACTGCTGTCAAAATACTTCGCGATGGTGGTGGACGAACGAATCAGCGGTCTCAGAAGTGGGTGAGAGAGGGATCTAGTAATGACTTGGGTTTGAAACGAATATTTTTGTGTTCGTGGATAGCTCACACGGTAGAGCCACGCTCTCACCTGCCAGGCGGAGTTGTCGTACCAATAAGGTCGCAGGTTCAAACCCACCACCGCCGCGAAAATTTTTATTCTCTATTGTCTTCTGGCACTTTTCTACTCACTTCATATCTTGTTGTTACCAACATAAGTGCCTGCTCCACTCACTTTTCTGAATTAAAAATTCACCCCATACACCGGAGCATACTCAATGTCTCAATCGTTTCTCTGTTATATGTTTGTGTTGAGAATATTGGCTATTAAGCTTAACTGCTGGTCAAAATACTTCGCGATGGTGGTGGACGAACGAATCAGCGGTCTCAGAAGTGGGTGAGAGAGGGATCTAGTAATGACTTGGGTTTGAAACGAATATTTTTGTGTTCGTGGATAGCTCACACGGTAGAGCCACGCTCTCACCTGCCAGGCGGAGTTGTCGTACCAATAAGGTCGCAGGTTCAAACCCCACCACCGCCGCGAAAAATTTTATTCTCTATTGTCTTCTGGCACTTTTCTACTCACTTCATATCTTGTTGTTACCAACATAAGTGCCTGCTCACTCACTTTTCTGAATTAAAAATTCACCCCATACACCGGAGCATACTCAATGTCTCAATCGTTTCTCTGTTATATGTTTGTGTTGGAATATTGGCTATTAAGCTTAACTGCTGGTCAAAATACTTCGCGATGGTGGTGGACGAACGAATCAGCGGTCTCAGAAGTGGGTGAGAGAGGGATCTAGTAATGACTTGGGTTTGAAACGAATATTTTTGTGTTCGTGGATAGCTCACACGGTAGAGCCACGCTCTCACCTGCCAGGCGGAGTTGTCGTACCAATAAGGTGCAGGTTCAAACCCCACCACCGCCGCGAAAAATTTTTATTCTCTATTGTCTTCTGGCACTTTTCTACTCACTTCATATCTTGTTGTTACACATAGTCCTGTCTCTTTTTGAATTAAAATTTGCACCCATTACACCGACATATCAATGTTCAATGTTTCTCTGTATTGTTTCTGTTGAGATATGCTATTAAGTAACTGCTGGCAAAAACTTCGCATGGTGTGACGAACGAATCTGCAAGGTCTCAGTAAAGTGTTGAGTGAGTGATCTTGTTAATCGGACTTGGTTTGAAAGAATATTTTTGTTCGTGGATTGCTCACACGTGAGCAGCTCTCACCTGCAGGCGGAGTTGTGTACACATAAGGTTCAGTTCAAACCCCACCACCGCCGCGAAAAATTTTTATTCTCTATGTCTGTCCATTTTCTATCATTATATTTGTTGTGCTACCACTTCTCATAATTGTGCTCCTCATACTTTTTGATATAAAATTCAACACCCTACGGCATCTCAAGTTCAATGTTTCTTGTTTCTGTTTGTAGTTGAGATTTGGCTATAACTAATGTTGGCAAATAGTCGGATGTGTGATCCGAACGAATCAGCGGTCTCAGAAGTGGGTGAGAGAGGGATCTGTAAGACTTGGGTTTGAAACGAATATTTTTGTGTTCGTGGATAGCTCACACGGTAGAGCCACGCTCTCACCTGCCAGGCGGAGTTGTCGTACCAATAAGGTCGCAGGTTCAAACCCACCACCGCCGCGAAAAATTTTTATTCTCTATTGTCTTCTGGCACTTTTCTACTCACTTCATATCTTTTGTTACCAACATAAGTGCCTGCTCCACTCACTTTTCGATTAAAAATCACCCATACACGAGCTACTCAATGTCTCAATCGTTTCTCTGTTATATGTTGTGTTGAGAATATGGCTATTAAGCTTAACTGCTGGTCAAAATACTTCGCGATGGTGGTGGACGAACGATCACGTCTCGAAGTGGGTGGAGAGGATCAGTAATGACTTGGGTTTGAAACGAATATTTTTGTGTTCGTGGATAGCTCACACGGTAGAGCCACGCTCTCACCTGCCAGGCGGAGTTGTCGTACCAATAAGGTTGCAGGTTCAAACCCCACCACCGCCGCGAAAAATTTTTATTCTCTATTGTCTTCTGGCACTTTTCTACTCACTTCATATCTTGTATGTTTGTTTTAGCACTTCTTCGTTCGTTTTGTGTGCAGTATACGATATTCTCTGCATCCTTCTCAAGCACCACATTTCAAAAGCTTCAATGTTCTTTTGTGTTTCTGCATTTGTAGTCCAGCTTTCGCATCCGTATAACAAGATTGGCCACACGTAGCACTTCAAGACTCGGAATCTAATCCCGAACGACATCTGTTTGTTTTTCAAAATGTTTCCCAGGTCCATGAAGGCCTGTTTGGCTTGAGTTATTCTTGCTCGTATGTCTCGGTTACATCTTCCATCTGTTGTCACTATTGAACCTAGGTATTTAAAACTTTCTACGTTGGTAAGTTGCTCGCCGTGAATCGTTATATTGCAGGTGTTGTTGTTTTCGGGGTTTTTCTGTATTACCATGCATTCCGTTTTGGTGATATTCACTTCCATTCCCTTGGCTTCACTATCTACTACCACTTTGTCAACAATCTTTTGAAGTTGGATTTCTGATGTTGCAATGAGTACCGTATCGTCTGCGTATCTTATATTATTTATGTTGTGACCTCCTACTTTTATTCCCTCCATATTATTTATGCCCCTCATGATTGTTTCTTGGTATAGATTAAACAGATCTGGTGAGGCAACACACCCTTGACGGACTCCTTTCTTAATAGGAATGGAATTTCCTGTAGAGTTTCCGATTTTGATAGATGCCTGCTGGGTGTAGTATAATGTTTGCATGAGTCTGAGGTCTTTCTCATCAGCGCCAATGGAGTGCAGTTGTTTTAGTATTTCTTCGTGGCGTACTCTATCAAAAGCTTTTTTGTAGTCGACAAAACAGAGGTATAGTGGGGTCTGAGCCTGTATAGCTCTTTCACTTAAAACACGGAGGAGGTATATTGCGTTCCTTGTCCCTCTGTCAGGTTGGAATCCATATTGTTCTTCTGCGATTTCGGGGTTAATCTTATTCCTTAGCCTGTTGATAATTATACGCAACAGTATTTTGTTGATGTGGCTTATTAAACTTATAGTTCTAAAATTTTCGCATCTGACTGCACCTGCTTTCTTTGGTATTGCTATGAAAATAGAGTTACAGAGATCTTCTGGAATTTTCCCAGTATTGTATATATTGTTGAATAATATGTGAAGTTCATCAATTGCTAGATCTCCTAGGCTTTTTAATACCTCTACAGATATTTCATCAGGGCCTGTTGCTTTACCATCCCTCATTCGTTCCATGGCATGTTCAATTTCACTTTTGGTGATGTTTGGTCCGCTTAATGGTTCTTTGAATTTCAGTGGTGGTTCATTTCTATTTGGATCATTGTACAGTTCGCCTATGTATTCTACCCATCGGCTTTCTATATGTTGTTCTTCAAATAGCAGTTCCCCTTGTTTGTTTTGGATACAACTTCTTGCTGCTTTGCTTTTCCTTTTCCCTGATAGTTCTTTTATTCTTTGGTGAGCTTGTTGGGGGTTGGGTTTGTATTCTCTTTCGATTTCGCAGCATTTCCAGTCTAGATAGTTCTCGTGTGCCTCGATGCATTTGGATTTAATGTGGTTGTTCAATGTTTGGTATTCTGCAGACCCTCTGTTGCATTTTCGTCTTTCTTCAAATAGGTTTAGAATTTCATTTGTCATCCGTTCCTTTTTGCTGTTTATTTGAGCTATTGGTAAATGCTTTTCTGCAGTTGCTTTGACACACTTTTGGAATATATCAAATTGTTTTTCACATTTTTCGTTATCAGGTTCACTTTGGCTTTGTATCATGAGTGCATTTTCAAATTCTTCTCTCATTTTTGTTTGTATGCCATTGTCTTTGCATAACCTGTAATCCCTCTTTATTCTACCAGCTGTTCTCTGAATAGCTTTAAACTTTATCCTTACTGTACAAACAACTGGGACATGGTCACTGTCTACATCGGCGCCTGGATAGGTTTTGCAATTTAATATGCCATTTCTGAATCTTGATAATACTGCTACAAAGTCTATCTGGTTCCTTGCTCTGTCCCCTGGTGATTGCCATGTCCAGGTTCTTCTTGGGTGTTGTTGAAACCAGGTGTTTGAAATCATTAATTTATTTGTTCTACACCAATCTGCCCAGATGTTTCCTCGTTCATTTCTGTCTCCGAGTCCATGTGGTCCGATTATGTCACCATCTCTGCCTCTGCCAATCTTAGCATTTAGGTCCCCCATTACCATAAGGACTTCTTGTGATTTACACATTCGTTTTGCTTTGTCTAGTGAATGGTAAAACTCTGTCATATCTGCATCTGTCGCCTCTTCTGTTGGTGCATAAACTTGAATAATATTGGTGTCAACTACAGGTCCTCTTAGCTTAACCAGCAAAACTCTGTCTGAGATTGCTACGTGCCCTTTGTAAAATTTGGTTGATTTTTGGTCTAAGATCATCCCTACTCCTTTTTGGAAAGAGGTTCCACCACTCCATATGATCTTATATGTCGTGTTGTTTTCTTGTTTTGACATGGTTCCCTGCTCTTTCCATCTCATCTCTGCCAGGCCAAGAATATTTATTTGGAGCCGTTTCATTTCTTTTAGAATGTTGTTTAGTTTTCCTTTTTGGGCACAGGTCCTGACATTCGAATTATGCGAATTATAAAACCTTAATTATTTGGTTCTATTAAGGAGAATGAATGCTTTAAAAAAAAAAAACAAGAAAAACAACCCAACTATGACTTTTGACGGTTTTGATCAATTTTGACTCGAGGCTTTCTTCCAGACATAATTAACACTAGATTGAGGCAATGGTTCCGACAGATCATATGATAAGGGTCCAATGTGCTAAAGGTTTTTTGAAAGAGAGCAACGACTGCCACACTATAAAGGTTGCCAATTTATATACTCCCATTTTTCCCCTAGATATTTCATATCAAGAAACAAGGGGATGATCCTTTCAAAATATACTTAATACGAAACAGTCATTTTAAAAATTGTTCTGTGCTTGAGTAACTTTGATTACAAAAGGGTTGGTTCTGAAAATATTCCATTTGAATATATTTCATGCTGCACCGATGTATAAATGTAATATTTCACGTTTCCATCTAGACTGTACTAGATGGTATCATAGATCATCAATTGGACGACGATTTCAACATGAATGACCTATGGTGGCAGTCAGCACATTGGGGCATCAATAACTTGGTCCAGGACAAACAAACAAAAAACAAAATGAAAAGAAAGTTCCTGAAGTAGGAATCAAACATGAGAATAAAAATGCCTTAGCCACTAAGACACCCTGCCTCCATCCCTCCTCCTTACTTCAAACAGAATCTTATGAGAGGACAACGGAACTTGAAACCATCAAGACTACAGAACAATAACAGGTCATTCCAATTTTAAAAAATTGTCTCACTTTTCAACCAGCCTTTTTATTTTATGATAGCACATTTCATTTTGGTCAATACAAAGCAACAACCAAATGGTTTGATTCCTTCTCCCACGTATTTACTCAATGGCAGTCGATTCATAAGTTATACTTATCACATGTTTATCATCAATTTTATTCTCATGTCTTTACAAAACATCAGCATCAAACAGCTTCGTGCGTCCCCACAAAAAAATAAAGTAACATTTCCATAGAGTTTTGACATCGGTGTATGCAGCATGCCTGACAATGACCATTTGGTGTGTACCAACCAACCACAATAGTAATGAATGCAATGATCAGTGTTGGTTTTATTTGGTAAGCAGCAGCAACAGCACCGTGTTCAGTCATAGACATTATTTCATGGAGACAAGTAAACAAACATTAATAATGTTAGGAAAAACAACTGGTTGAATTTTTGAAAAAAAATAGCAACAGATTTCAAACAGACAAACTAAAGTATGATTGAAAGAGTCACAAAGATTCAAAACTCCACCAGCCTCATGTCATGTATAGAAACATGTCATTCATTATCTTGGTCAAAGCGCTTGGCAACAGGAACTACAAAAAGTTAGTTTTGGCAACATTTTAAATAAATTGGATCACATTGCCTAGATACTTTAATGATTTAAAATTTTAAAATAACGACTAATCTGTCTTATCCCTGATATGAAGTCAAAGGTCATCACATTTTCTTGAATTGTTTTCTTTATTACAAACACCCCATATTAATTATCTCACTGTTTTAGGTGTGATCGATGTAAAACTAAATGGCTCAATTGGGAAAATAACCTGTCCCAAAAAAATTATAAAAAATTGCAAACTGATTATTCTTTTATTTTAAATAATTATTTTATAAATCTTTGTCATCTATGAGTATTTCACTGTTTTGATTTGTATCAATTCATCAAATCAAGTATCAAAAGGTGTATCAGTTTTATGAACTATCACTTCATTGGTGACAACTCATCAAATTAAATACCGGTACTTACAGTAATCTGAAGGCTATCAACTATCACAAAATGTGAAATAATAACAAAACAATAACATTTGATCCTATTCTGTTTTCCTCTCTCAGCTGACAATGTGATCACACTGTCCCATCGTTGATTGATTTGAACCGAGTGTAGAGTAAATGTCAACGCCATTTTGATTCCATCCGATATCAAGATTCAACTTTGACAGCTTTAGCTCCAGAATTAGAAGATGGCGTCGATTCCGTTGAGTCGATATCAGGTGAGACACATTTCCACAAGCCATAGGTTGAACCAACTGTTGTCTGCCAAAGTCTTAGGGTTCCATCCTCACTACCACTGGCATACAACTCTCCATCCGGTGAAAAGCGGACACAATGGACAGGTCCAAAATGCCCCTTGAATGATTCTGAAATTTAATCAAGAAGAGAAAGTTATAGACAAATGACATTTAGAATTTGATTTATCAGAGAGATTGTAGTGTGCCCACTTATCATTTACTTTACCCAATATAAAACCACGGCAATGTGTAGGAATATGGACGTGTTGGACTGTTTTTGAAGATATGTCTGAATTGTCAATAATGTGACAGGTGAAATGTATATCAAAGCTACACGACAATCCATAATATTTAGATCCTGTGTCATGCCATGATCATATCATCAATCTCATGATGAAAGTCACTGACATTTGCCCTGTTTTTGCCCTATTTATTGGACGATAAATGGTAATAATTTTTACTGACTTTTCTTCATCAGTCAATATTGTTTCTACACACCAAAAGGTATAATATGGCTATAATGTCCTATGACATTTAAATTGTAGTTGCTATGTCATCTTGTCCACGATGTCAATCAAGACTAGATTGGATTCCAAAACAATTTGGATGATTACATTTCAGCACAATTGTGCATTTATTTATCAGACCAATTTCATGTTTTTGATGTTGTTATTGTCTTGTCTACATTTTGTTATGTCTAACTCTGGCAAACCATTTTGTTGTGATTGTCTGAGAGTACGGGTGTTGAGAAAAGAAAGAGGAGAAATATCTGTATGGTATATTTCCTGTTATCATTAACATATTGATATGATATTTACAAGGAAATTTACAAAATAAATGTACAAAAAGCCATATTTATGAACAAAAGAGACCTTCACTATGATCATTTTGATATCTGCCCATCCTTCAGTATCAACCACGATACAAACGCCTTCTTGAGACTTACCTAACTCCGACCCAGTAAAGTAGTCAAATTTGTACATTTTAAAGTCCTCTCCGCCACAAACGAAGAAATTTTTGGAAGGATGAAGAGAAGCTGTGTTGACGGGAGCAGGGGCTTGAATCTCTTTGATCTTTTCAAATCTGGGACGAGATAGAAAAAGAAATAACAATCCATTGACAAAATTTGAAACGCACGAGTCGTTATAGTAAGGCTCATGCAGTTTGCACTAAAATTGGGATAATCTATGGATAGTCATTGCAAACTACTTTTTTCTACATCTAATTGACCTAGCAATCCAAGCAATACTGGAAGGACACAGGGCCTAGAAAATCAGATAACAGCCAGTTTGTTTGTGATTTGAGTGCTCTGTCAATTGAGTTATTAGGAACCCCGAGTAATAATATAAACATAAACGTAAAATGTTGAATCACACCATTTTCAAGTAGGAATTTAAGGGAAAAAGATTTTTTTTAAAGAATTCAGGATCATCCTTACATCCTTTGATATTTTGCTTCTAAATGTGTCTGTAAATCCAAAATTCCATCAGTGATTCAAAATCAAATTTAATTGTTTTAAAGTCTATGAAAACTGACCAAAATCAAAAAATTTCATGATAAATGCATTTTTAAATCAATTTCTAACTCAAACAATTTTCAAACTATTTTCAGGAAAAGCAAAAATTCATCTAGACTTCTGTAAGTGGTGGCAAAATGGCAGAAAAGTAATCTAAAACTCAAAAAGATTCAGCCAAAATTGGAAAGGTTGGCACGTCTGCTATGATCAAAGATGATTAATTCGATTTTTTATCAAATTTTTACTCCATAATGATTTTCTTTGCCAATATCAAACCAGCTGCATCACCTTTCAGAATCTATATAATGATAGAATTCACATTTTTTTAAAAAATAATAATAATATGTAGGGAACTGAACTAAACTTCAAATGATACAACGATATCCACACTCACGTGTCAGCATTATAGAATGCAGTAAATTGTCCATAGGTGACAGTCAGAATGGTCCCATCTGGTGTCAGTTCCAAATCTCCAGGTGTGGATGAGAATTCAATGGATCGAATCTCACTGCACGAGTTTACATCCCAAACCCTGGGGACAGATTAAAGAAAAACAACACGCTTATTTCTTATTAAACACCTAACTAATGGGAAATTCATATCATTCTTTGTTTTAAAAAAAAAACAAGAAATAAATGTTTATATGAGCACACATGCTGTTTATTTAAAATAAAATGCTGATGCTTAATGATATCTTGACGACACTGATAATTATTAACCTTCTTGACCTCAACATGAATAAAAATCAAACTAATCTGTTGGATTGCCCACTTATGTGAACATTGTTAACGTCAAACTGCCAAGATTATTTTTTTTTTTTTAAAGAAAGAAAAAGAAAAAAAACAATAAATCTTAATCAGAAATAACAAGGGTGAAGTTATTGGAGATATGTTTGTTTTGTTTTTAAGGGTTTTATGGCAATTGCAACACATTTAGGTTATATCAGCGCCAGTAAAAAGGAATAAAATAGGATAGTAAAAAGTTCTAGAATTACAATTAAACCACCCAAGAAAAAGTAAGACAAAGGGGAACTGAGAACAAATAGGGATCAGATGTAGATTCCAAGAGCATACCACCAATGTACGTAGTTTGAGATCACCTATAAGTCTCATCCGGACACAAGCACAAAATCCAACAAAGAGGAACACACTCAAATGCTTACATTATACATTAAAAATAAAAAATATAATAATACATAACAGAGAGATGATTTACAAGGAAAAAAATATCATCTCCCAAAACAATAACTATGCATTTGACTGTTTCCCTCCCAGCTAGGATTCCGGCCAGTGCCAGGACAAAACCAAGTAATCTCATTCCGAGACAAAGACAGAAAGCATGTTGGAAAACAGATATAAGGGAATAGAAGACACAGTATGTACCTCTCTGCCCGCTATGGGAAGTCAGGAACCCCACCCAGTATTGGAGATATGTAGTAAAAGAATTCTTGCATTCCTGAGTTTGAAATATTGAACTTTTTCCTAGTGAGTTACCTGAAGATTGCGAACTATTTCTGAATTACTGTAGACAAGCTAATACATCAGTTGCATTACAATAAAAATATACTTCAAAATATTAAATATAAAATCCAAAATAAGAAAAATGAGAAATGTATCATGATGAACTGACCTTAGAGTTTTATCATCACTGGCACTGAAGATCTTGTCACAATTCCCATTGAACAAAGCAGCTTTGATGTTGGATGTGTGGCCATTGAATAGCTTGGGATCTGTCATCAATAAACAAATCATTTTAAAATATCAATCCAATATTCCATTAATCCAGTCACTGCCCCCCCCCCCCCCCCCCCCCACCCCACCACCCCCAAGACTCGTATATCTACTAATGTATTACTCTACGCTTTTGTTCAATACAATTTACAATGGAATGAGATGATGCTTGTTGCATTTTCCAATTCCAGTTTATTTTGAAAACCTTTGGACTCATAGGGATGTGTCTGATACAGTGAAATTAATGGTGAAAACCATAAAAGCAATCATTTCTATGATTTATGACAGACACCAGTGGGGTAGCACAACTCTGGGTCAATATGCCAGACTTTAACGACTGATTTGGGTAAATAAAATTACCCGTAAAAAAAAAACCCAGATAACAATACACTAGATGTCATCATGAAGACAGGATAATCACGATAATAACACAAGCCTTCATTTACATTCTGACATAAACCTCACCAATTACCAAAGTACAGTTTCAGTAATTAAATACATAAAGGTGTCAGTTGGACAATCTGATAACTCTTAGCAAGGCAAAAATCATAAAACGAGTGTATATCATATTGCTGACAAAATACAAAAATAGAGTTGGGGCTAAACAGGCGTCAAGATCAGCAAATCAAAGTAAGGAAGTCTTTAAATAGCTTGTCTTAAACAAAATCGTCATATCCTTTTAATTTTACAGATAGTATGTCCATTTCCAGAAGGCCCATGTACTCTCTGCCATACCTAACAGATTCAGCTACCCGTCACTGCTGGGTGGATAAGGTGATCAATAAAAAATCTTTACACCCAATACCAGATCAATACCCAAATCTTTGATTGTGAGGATGGCGCTCTACCAAGCTATCTGGACCCCTAAATAATTTTTAATAACCTGTAACTGTACATAAATTGTTGTGTCACCAATTATTTTTTTTCACAAAAAGAAAATTTACTAATCAACTTATTAATTAATACATAAAACCAATGAATTTTAACCTTACTACTAAATTTCAAAAAGCATTGAAAACCAAGGGATCAGTGTATCTTGATTCTTCTGATGTAATATGTTTTATAAAACAAATGCACATGATTGATCTGACTGCTATTCAATTCTTACCTGCCTCAGGTTTGTTCAAATCAAAAATTCTCAAAACTTTTTCGTTGCTTCCAGTAAGAAGGTGTTTGCTGTCCTTGGAGAAGTGGACACTTTTCACAATATGCTTGTGAGCAAAACTGTGAATTTCTTCTCCTTTCTCCGCATCCCAAATTTTCCTAAAATAAGATTGAGATTAAATAAAAATATTCCTATCCTTCACATAACAGAATGCAACAAATGTAAACTCACAGCAAAATAACATTTTTTTACATTTCTCATAAACACAAACAGTCATCCCCCCTTCCTTTTTTTTCTTTCTTTTCACTTGCAAAGGATATAAAAAGGTTTTAAAACATGAATATTTGAAGAAAACAGCACTCCAAAATAAATGTTGAGAACAAAACAGTGAAAGTTAATCAAATCTGTATAAGATGTCGGATTGCATCAAAGTTGCTTTTGGTTGCCAAAATCTAAACAGGGCTGCCATATGGTTTTTGTTTCAATCAAATTGCTAAGTCTGTGTGGACTAGGAATAATGTTTGCAACAAATGGTTTGAGTTTACCTTAAATGTGTAAAATTTTGCCAATGCGAACAGGAAACTCAACTTTGGTTAATTGCAACTTTAGTTAATCGCAACATTTTTGCTGATCCAAAGGTGTTGCGATTATCTAGAGTGGACTGTATATACTTGTAATTATTTTGAGATTACCTGAAAGTTTCATCCAGACACAGTACCAACAAAGAAGAATGCACTCAAATGTTCACAGAATATATTAAAAACCAACATCTAACCTATGAAACAGTACACAACAGAGAGATATTCTAAAATAATTTCCTGATATCATTTTTAAAACATTCAATATATTATTTCCATAATACAGATTTAAAAATTCATCCTACGCAGAGAAATCAGCAGCTCCAGTAGCAGCTCTTGTGGCATCTTTGTTAAGTGTGGCACCCCAAACAGCTCCTTTGTGTCCCTCAAATGTCCCAACCCAGTCACCTGTGTCCCCTTGTCGAAGCATGGGCTTGCCATCTTAAATGATCATCAAAAGTTTACAAAGTGAAAGGTCTGGAAATCTAGAATATATTATGTTTCCAATTTGCACGAAAAACCTAAAAATCATGTTAGAAGACAACAAAGTAATAGGCTACAGTGTCTCATATATAATAAAAAAGTTCAGCATGAGCAAGCATTGTCACAGATGGGAAAGGTGACAAGGATTGCAAACTCTGGTCCCAGCAATGTCATTGTGTTCTAGGGTGTGTGAGATAAATGGAATGTATATCATATGAGCATAGAGTCAAAAAATAAAATCTTTTCAGAATTGAAGAAAACTTTTGCGGTGTTTTTATTCTAAAATTGAAATTTTACTCAGCCTTGACCCCAGTGTTGATTAAGTTAGCCACAAGTGAAAAATACCTTCATCAGTAATCATATAACTGTAGTGAAGGTATAGTTTAATTCCAGCCTCGTTCAGGTGCTGATTAGCTATTGGAAAAGTGATGCACCAGTTTGTATTTTGTTATATAATTAATAATATATGTTAGGAACTTCATTTTTTTAAGGCTCATATGGTTTAAACCTGATTGTCTAAGAAATCCAAATGCGATTGCTAAAATTTATCCAGAAAATTGGTAGCAACTGTGACTATCTTGTTCATGTCTCATTTAATTTAACTTGTACTTGTAACTTTCTCCACCTCGTTCAAATATGCATCTAGTTCTAGATAATTCATTTATCTATGTCAAATTTCATCAAGATTGAAGGCGATTGAAGGCAGCGCAGTATGTTTAATTTTGTCCGCCAGTGACCAACCCTCTTTTCTCTATGAGTCCGGTTTCCATCAGTAGTCACCTTATCGAGAGACTGTCCAAGTGGGGGAATTCTCAGTCACAGATTTTGAGCTCTTGGCCCGACCAAGTCGTGGCAATATTATATAATATTAAATTATCAGTGGCTATTTTTACAGTCCCGTAAAGATGGTTCTCGGGGCTATTTTTACAGTCATTATCTTGTCCAACCTTTGCGTTTAGTTAATCAAGAATTATAGGTGCATAATGCTTTGGAGTCTCTTGTACTGTCTTTAGCTCTAAAAAGCTTACTTAAACTAAATTTCTCGTCCTCACTCTTGTCCTCTTGTGGAGCATACAAACAGTTACTGACAATTAAGCATATTTTGAGTTGAATTTGCCTTGAGCAATCGTTCTCCCATTGACTTCGATTTCTAGTAGTTTTTCTTGCTTTTTTCAAAATAGACGAGCGACGCCGTTTATGTAAAAATAGCCCCGAGAACCATCTTTACGACGGGACTGTACTTATGTACTGATAGTAGGTACTTTGGTAACGTCCATTTGGCCCTCCAGCAGGGAGCCGATAAATGGGCTAGTGGCTGTGACCCGATTTTTTGGACTTTTGAGTGATGGGTCTCAGAAAAAGTTCCATAGATTTTTTGTTTATGGATGGATTTTAATTATTTATGTCTTATTTTCTTCAGGAGAAATTACTCTATCGTTTGGTGTAGTTTATTTTAAAATCAATGACAATTTAGTATAACTTTTGATTATGGATAAAATAGGGTATAATTTAGCTTTGGATAATTAAAAGATTAGAACTTGGTAAATCAAAATTTCATGCTGGCTCGTTTATTTAACATCTTAACTCTTAACTTTTATAAAAAATTAAATTCAGGGCAGAGTTGTATACCGCATCCATGAAATTCGTTCCAGTAAAATCCTTACTCAAATATTAGAGGCCATTTTAGACCAGTTTTTCGAAATCCAAATGGTGGTTACTACCGGAAATGCAACACTTTTCAGGTCACAAAGTCCGTCAGTAAATAACAAAGGCAAATAGAAGACCATTTTTCAGCCTTTAAACTAACGTAACTTTTCTTCTGCTGATCTGATTTTCACAATTTTGGTATCATTAGAATCGTGTTGAAAAGCACTTTACAATGATATAGGTTTCATTGAGCTCAATCAAATTTGAATTTTTTACCAAAGTACCTACTGATAGCCACTGCGTAGTAAAATCATCATAACTTTGAAACCGTTTATCCTAGATCTAAAAGTAAGGTAACGTATTAAATGTTTTTAAAGGCCTATATGTCTATGTAAAAAAATAATTATTCATTCTTATTTTTGAAAAAAATATCAAACTCCCTACACTGCACTGAACTTAATTAAAGTAAGAGTAAGATTATCATTCAGTAGACATTAGATACCTTTACAAGCACTAATAAGAAAGTATCCAAACGGTGTCACATCGCTGAAATCCAAATGAACGACAGGTCTTGTGTGACCACTACAAGTGAGAGGCGTTTGTCGCAGTGTAGCCATTTGTTGTTTTTTTTATCTGCTTTACTTTTATGACCGTTTCAGTTGAGATTCCCAGCCCCAAAGCTGTCACTACAACCATCAACTTTCAGTTTTTCTTCGCCGCATCCGGTCTTTTTAATGACTTCCGGGTTAGACGTTTCACACATGCTTCAACTAAAAACTGAAAATTAGGTTTGTCTGTTTAGTTGATGATGTTGCCCGCTACACACCTACCTTTCCGTTTGAATGTCATGTATAAATGTCATTTATACGGTGACAAAGAGTGTCATCCACACCATTCAGGTCAAACCGCAAAAAGCCCCCCAAAGGATACCCATTGAGCAACTGGATCGTGAAGAAACATCCTCCCATTAGGGACCAAACATTGCTGAAACATTTTGCAAGAATCCAACTGCAAAAGCCTATACCCTGTTCAAGACAGATACACTATTTACTTTGACATCACTAGTAGAGTTTCTTGGCAAGATAAATACGCACTGGGCCGTAATTGATTCAATTCACTTGATGTAAAATACCATTTAAAGATCAAATGAAAATTACTAAGCTGAGACCATAGGTGTATAAATAGAAAGATAGACCCATCCCATTCTACCGCTTACCAAATCCCACAATTTCACTGCACGTGTCCGCCATCGACGATAAGACCCCACTTTCAGGGGAATTCCACTTGTACGTCATTACAACTTACCGTATTTCTTTTGTTTTTGCGTTCGTTTATCCCATGGTTTATTTATCTCCTTCGTGCAATCCTCCATTTAATATAATTAATTTTAAGATTTTAAAAAATAATAATAAAATGGAGGGAGGAAGAGATATAAGGCGAGAGGAGAGAGAGGGAGAAGAGAGAGAGAGAGAGAGAAGAAAGGAATAAAAAGAGAGAGAAGAGGAGAGGGGGGTAGAAAAGAAAGGAAAGGAGAGGGAGATAGAGAAAGAAAGAATGAAGAAAGAAAGAGAGAGGGAAAAAAAAGAAAGAAAGAAAGAGAGAGAGAGAGAGAGAGAGAGAGAGAGAGAGAGAGAGAGAGAGAGAGAGAGAGAGAGAAAGAAAGAGAGAGAGGGGAGAGACAGAAAGTAAGAAAATTCTGGCACATTATGGACTCCCTGAAAAGATAGTAAACCTCATTAAGGAAATGTATGAAGGATCAAGTTGCCCGGTTGTACACGAAGATCAGCTTTGAACTTAAGACTGGTGTCAAGCAGGGATGCTTGCTGTCACCATTCCTGTTCATCCTTGCCATTGATTGGCAAATGAAGGAAACCCCCAAAGGGCGAAGAAATGGGATACTGTGGACCCCCTGGACACAGTTGAATGATCTGGCTCTTCTGTCATCCAGGACCAGATGCGCAAGCAAAAACCACAATTATAAACAGCCTCTCGGAATCAATTGGTCTAAGAATTCACCCTGCAAAGTCAAAGGTCTTGAGGATAGGTACGTGTCAAAGGGAGCAGATCAAAGTAAAAGATCAGGAACTCGAAGATATAGACACTTTCTGCTATCTCGGGAGTATAATTGACAAGGATGGAGGCACGGAAGCAGAGTTGAAAGCCTGGGTAGGAAAGGCACAGGCTGCATTCACATCTTTGAACAGAGTTTGGAGAACTAAAACGTGACGTCTGTCCTACTGTATGGATGTGAAACTTGGAATGTATCACAGGCATGTATAAGGAGGGTACAGATTTTCGTAAACAGGTGCATGTGTAAGCTACTATGGATGGATAGAATTAAAAATGATGAAGTATGGAAAAGAACATTGCTGAAACCAGTGGGAGAGGAATTGGAAGAAGACGATGGAGGTGGATTGGAAACAATGATTCCACTGTAACAAAGAAAATATTGGGCTGGAACCCTCAGGGCAGAAGATCAAGGGGAAGGCCACGAGGAACATGGAGAAGAATTAAAGAAGCTGATATCCAGAGAAGTGATAAGACATAGAACGAGATAAAAAAAAAAGAAAAAGAAAAGTTAGCTCAGGATAGAGAAGGATGTAGGCATTTATGTTGGTAACAACAAGATATGAAGTGAGTAGAAAAGTGCCAGAAGACAATAGAGAATAAAAAATTTTTTTCGCGGCGGTGGTGGGGTTTGAACCTGCGACCTTATTGGTACGACAACTCCGCCTGGCAGGTGAGAGCGTGGCTCTACCGTGTGAGCTATCCACGAACACAAAAATATTCGTTTCAAACCCAAAGTCATTTCTTGATCCCTCTCTCACCCACTTCTTGAGATCGCCGATTCGTTCACCACCATCGCGAAGTAGTTTTGACCAGCAGTTAAGTTAAATAGCCAATATTCTCATCACAAACATATAACATAGAAACGATTGAGACATTGAGTATGCTCCGGTGTATGGGGTGAATTTTTAATTCAGAAAAGTGAGTGGAGCAGGCACTTATGTTGGTAACAACAAGATATGAAGTGAGTAGAAAAGTGCCAGAAGACAATAGAGAATAAAAATTTTTATTCTCTATTGTCTTCTGGCACTTTTCTACTCACTTCATATCTTGTTGTTACCAACATAAGTGCCTGCTCCACTCACTTTTCTGAATTAAAAATTCACCCCATACACCGGAGCATACTCAATGTCTCAATCGTTTCTATGTTATATGTTTGTGATGAGAATATTGGCTATTAAACTTAACTGCTGGTCAAAAAAAACTACTTCGCGATGGTGGTGAACGAATCGGCGATCTCAAGAAGTGGGTGAGAGAGGGATCTAGAAATGACTTTGGGTTTGAAACGAATATTTTTGTGTTCGTGGATAGCTCACACGGTAGAGCCACGCTCTCACCTGCCAGGCGGAGTTGTCGTACCAATAAGGTCGCAGGTTCAAACCCCACCACCGCCGCGAAAAAAATTTTTATTCTCTATTGTCTTCTGGCACTTTTCTACTCACTTCATATCTTGTTGTTACCAACATAAGTGCCTGCTCCACTCACTTTTCTGAATTAAAAATTCACCCCATACACCGGAGCATACTCAATGTCTCAATCGTTTCTATGTTATATGTTTGTGATGAGAATATTGGCTATTAAACTTAACTGCTGGTCAAAACTACTTCGCGATGGTGGTGAACGAATCGGCGATCTCAAGAAGTGGTGAGAGAGGGATCTAGAAATGACTTTGGGTTTGAAACGAATATTTTTGTGTTCGTGGATAGCTCACACGGTAGAGCCACGCTCTCACCTGCCAGGCGGAGTTGTCGTACCAATAAGGTCGCAGGTTCAAACCCCACCACCGCCGCGAAAAAAATTTTTATTCTCTATTGTCTTCTGGCACTTTTCTACTCACTTCATATCTTGTTGTTACCAACATAAGTGCCTGCTCCACTCACTTTTCTGAATTAAAAATTCACCCCATACACCGGAGCATACTCAATGTCTCAATCGTTTCTATGTTATATGTTTGTGATGAGAATATTGGCTATTAAACTTAACTGCTGGTCAAAACTACTTCGCGATGGTGGTGAACGAATCGGCGATCTCAAGAAGTGGGTGAGAGAGGGATATAGAAATGACTTTGGGTTTGAAACGAATATTTTTGTGTTCGTGGATAGCTCACACGGTAGAGCCACGCTCTCACCTGCCAGGCGGAGTTGTCGTACCAATAAGGTCGCAGGTTCAAACCCCACCACCGCCGCGAAAAAAATTTTTATTCTCTATTGTCTTCTGGCACTTTTATACTCACTTCATATCTTGTTGATAGAGAAGGATGGAATCTGTTTGTCTGTGGCCTATACCCTGACCCAGGGTGAAAATGGCAATGATGATGATGATAGAGATGGATGGAAACTGTTTGTCTGTGGCCTATACCCTGATCCCGGGTGAAAAAGCCAATGATGATAATGATGTCAATGGCAACAGGACACTTTTTGTCTCTCTCATTCGTAACCGACGTATTTTCTTTCCGAAGCGAAGCGCACTCAATCTAAAAAATAGCTGCTATCTTGTTGACGCTGTGACGCCACCTTGTAACTAGACAGACTAAATCATAAAGTCTTGCTTCGGCAAATGACTAAAACTTAGTCCGAATGTGTCTGGTTTTTTTTTCAAATCATTGACTGAAGTCAGAGAACCCTAGTCCGCGTTCTTGAAATCGGACCCTGGATAGCGACATTGACCTCTGATCCCGATTTTTTTGTTATTTATTATTAGTAGTAATAAAAACCCCAAAATGGCATTTTATTAAAACCCCCGTTTAGCGCAAAAAGCCCCCCAAAGGATACCCATTGAGCAACTGGATCGTGAAGAAACATCCTCCCATTAGGGACCAAACATTGCTGAAACATTTTGCAAGAATCCAACTGCAAAAGCCTATACCCTGTCCGAGACAGATACACTATTTACTTTGACACCACTAGTAGAGTTTCTTGGCAAGATAAATACGCACTGGGCCGTAATTGATTCAATTCACTTGATGTAAAATACCATTTAAAGATCAAATGAAAATTACTAAGCTGAGACCATGGGTGTATAAATAGAAAGATAGACCCATCCCATTCTACCGCTTACCAAATCCCACAATTTCACTGCACGTGTCCGCCATCGACGATAAGACCCCACTTTCAGGGAATTCCACTTGTACGTCATTACAACTTACCGTATTTCTTTTGTTTTTGCGTTCGTTTATCCCATGGTTTATTTATCTCCTTCGTGCAATCTTCCATTTAATATAATTAATTTTAAGATTTTAAAAAATAATAATAAAATGGAGGGAGGAAGAGATAGAAGGCGAGAGGAGAGAGAGGGAGAAGAGAGAGAGAGAGAGAAGAAAGGAATAAAAAGAGAGAGAAGAGGAGAGGGGGGTAGAAAAGAAAGACAGGAAAGGAGAGGGAGATAGAGAAAGAAAGAATGAAGAAAGAAAGAGAGAGGGAAAAAAAGAGAAAGAAAGAGAGAGAGAGAGAGAGAGAGAGAGAGAGAGAGAGAGAGAGAGAGAGAGAGAGAGAGAGAGAGAGAGAGAGAGAGAGAGAGAGAGAGAAAGAAAGAAAGAGAGAGAGAGGGGGAGAGACAGAAAGTAAGAAAATTCTGGCACATTATGAACTCCCTGAAAAGAAAGTAAACCTCATTAAGGAAATGTATGAAGGATCAAGTTGCCCGGTTGTACACGAAGATCAGCTTTGAACTTAAGACTGTGTCAAGCAGGGATGCTTGCTGTCACCATTCCTGTTCATCCTTGCCATTGATTGGCAAATGAAGGAAACCCCCAAAGGGCGAAGAAATGGGATACTGTGGACCCCCTGGACACAGTTGAATGATCTGGCTCTTCTGTCACCCAGGACCAGATGCGCAAGCAAAAACCACAATTATAAACAGCCTCTCGGAATCAATTGGTCTAAGAATTCACCCTGCAAAGTCAATGGTCTTGAGGATAGGTACGTGTCAAAGGGAGCAGATCAAAGTAAAAGATCAGGAACTCGAAGATATAGACACTTTCTGCTATCTCGGGAGTATAATTGACAAGGATGGAGGCACGGAAGCAGAGTTGAAAGCCTGGGTAGGAAAGGCACAGGCTGCATTCACATCTTTGAACAGAAGTTTGGAGAACTAAAACGTGACGTCTGTCCTACTGTATGGATGTGAAACTTGGAATGTATCACAGGCATGTATAGGGAGGGTACAGATTTTCGTAAACAGGTGCATGTGTAAGTTACTATGGATGGATAGAATTAAAAATGAAGTATGGAAAAGAACATAGCTGAAACCAGTGGGAGAGGAATTGGAAGAAGACGATGGCGGTGGATTGGAAACAATGATTCCACTGTAACAAAGAAAATATTGGGCTGGAACCCTCAGGGCAGAAGATCAAGGGGAAGGCCACGAGGAACATGGAGAAGAATTAAAGAAGCTGATATCCAGAGAAGTGATAAGACATAGAACGAGATAAAAAAAAAAAAAAAGAAAAAGAAAAGTTAGCTCAGGATAGAGAAGGATGGAATCTGTTTGTCTGTGGCCTATACCCTGACCCAGGGTGAAAATGGCAATGATGATGATGATAGAGATGGATGGAAACTGTTTGTCTGTGGCCTATACCCTGATCCAGGGTGAAAAAGCCAATGATGATAATGATGTCAATGGCAACAGGACACTTTTGTCTCTGTCATTCGTAACGGACGTATTTTCTTTCCGAAGCGAAGCGCACTCAATCTAAAAAATAGCTGCTATCTTGTTGACGCTGTGACGCCACCTTGTAACTAGACAGACTAAATCATAAAGTCTTGCTTCGGCAAATGACTAAAACTTAGTACGAATGTGTCTGTTTTTTTCAAATCATTGACTGAAGTCAGAGAACGCTAGTCCGCGTTCTTGAAATCTGACCCTGGATAGCGACATTGACCTCTGATCCCGATTTTTTTGTTATTTATTATTAGTAGTAATAAAAACCCCAAAATGGCATTTTATTAAAACCCCCGTTTAGCGACTCCCCCCCCCCCCCAAACAATCGTTTTCCCTAGTGTAGTTGATTTTTTGCTTATCAAAACCAATGTTTTTCAAGAGGTGCCAAAATGTAGTGTTTGGTCAAGTGAGGTTCTATTACTATATTTGGCAACTTTTGTTTGGAAGGGTTTTACGACGCTTGCAACACATTTAGGTCATATCAGCAACAGTAAAAAGGATTAAAGCATCTAATCCAAGAATAAGGCAGACAAAGGGGAATTGGTTCAAATAGGGAACAGACGTATATTCCAAGAGCGCACTACCAGTGTACTAAGTTTGAGACCACTAAACGTCTCATCCTGACACAAGCACATGTCCCCACCAAGAGGAACACAATGTAAACGGAAAAATAATAGTGAAGTGCATAACAGAGAGATGATTTACAATGAAAAAAATATCACCTCCCAAAACTATGCATTTGACTGTTACCCTCCCAGCCAGGGCCAGGACAAAACCAAGTAATCTCATTCAAAGACAAAGAATGAGACGGAAAGCAAGTTGGAAAACAGATAGAGGGAGATAAGACACAGTATGTACGTCCCTGCCCACTATGGGAGGTCAGGAACCCCACCCAGATTTGGCAACTTTAACTTTAATGTCAAAATTGATCACAGAGGACCTATGGCAGTAATGGCTTCTGAAGGTCTCACACCACAACAATAATATTATGGTTTATCCAGGCGGTGAATTCGTTGCCGCATTTGTGTAGTCACAAGCCTGCCCGGTAGCCTCGTCACAACACAACGCTCGACCAGATGCTCTACGGTTTCAGGTTCTTTGGCTGGCGCTATTGACAGTGTCATTGCTTTTAACTAGGTACTCACTTGGTTTTGTTTTCGAGGGTTTTACAGGAACCCACAACAGCAGCAGAAGCCCAACCTCCCCCCCCCCCCCCCCCCCCCCCCCCTCCCAATCCCAAGAATATAATAAAGTCATTAATAAATATATAGAAAACCAAATCTTAAATATTGGTGACATTAAGTAAATCTTGAAATAAAAAAAAAAACCCAACAAACTTGAATTTGTATTCAATTGCTGATATCTTAATTCAACATGATAACAGGAGATAATTTTCTTACACAAATGAACACATGCGGTGGTCAAGGAAAAAATTGAAACAGATGGCACAGTTATAATTGTTTTTAATTATTAACTGGTTTTCCAGATAAATATAATCATACTTAAAGTTGATTTTTTTTGGGGGGAAAAAGGCACTCTGGAAATTATAATCATCCCAAATGCAAAATACTGATTGTTCACTTATTGAGATTTTTAAAGAGGGAGGAGGAGGTTTCTCATTCTGTCCAAGTATATTTTTGATCTTTGTAGTTTCAATGCATTACGTCATATCACTTCATGATATAAAAATATGATGGGACGGGCAAAAGATTATTGATTGACAATGCTGAGTCAAGAGAAAGAAATTCAAAGACAACTAGTGACCTTTGAAATTACCTTTATTAAACCCCATTGGGGAAATTTGTCTCTAGAGTCTATTCTAAGGGAAGACTGGAATAACCCAGGCACCAGCCGCAGTGCAGCGCTGCAAATTCAGCTAAGGCGAGGGGACTTGCTCAAGGCCACACAGTGCAGCAGCATGTGATCGAACGCAGTACCTTTCGGGTTCAAAGACCAGACCGTACCACTGAGCCACGCTGCCCCTAGAGAGTCAGACCTCCATTATTCACAAAAAATCAGGTCGTTGCTATTTATGACGAGTTTGGGCCTTACTATTTACGAAGAGCCATGGCTTTACTATTTACGAAGAGTTAAGCCTTTACTATTTACGAAGAGTTAAGCCTTTACTATTTACGAAGAGTTAAGCCTTTACGATTTACGAAGAGTTAAGCCTTTATTATTTACGAAGAGTTAAGCCTTTACTATTTACGAAGAGTTAAGCCTTTACTATTTACGAAGAGTTAAGCCTTTACTATTTATGAAGAGTTAAGCCTTTACTATTTACGAAGAGTCAGGCCTTTACTATTTACAAAGAGTTAAGCCTTTACTATTTACGAAGAGTCAGGCCTTTACTATTTACGAAGAGACAGGGCCTTTACTATTTACGAAGAGCCATGGCTTTACTATTTATGAAGAGTCAGGCCTTTACTATTTACGAAGAGCAATGGCTTTACTATTTACGAAGAGTCAGGCCTTTACTTTTTACGAAGAGTCAGGCCTTTACTATTTACGAAGAGTTAAGCCTTTACTATTTACTGTTTTTTTTTTGTTTTTAAGGGTTTTACGGCGCTTGCAACACATTTAGGTTATATCAGCACCAGTAAAAAGGAAGAAAATGGGATAGTAAAAAGTTCTAGAATTACAATTAAAGCACCCAAGAAAAAGTAAGACAAAGGGGAATTGAGAACAAATAGGGATCAGATGTAGATTCCAAGAGCATACCACCAATGTACTTAGTTTGAAATCACCTACAAGTCTCATCCAGACACAAGCACAAAATCCAACAAAGAGGAACACACTCAAATGCTTACATTATACATTCAAAATAAAAATAATAATACATAACAGAGAGATGATTTACAAGGAAAAAAATATCATCTCCCAAAACAATAACTATGCATTTGACTGTTTTCCTCCCAGCTAGGATTCCGGCCAGTGCCAGGACAAAACCAAGTAATCTCATTCCGAGACAAAGACAGAAAGCATGTTGGATAACAGATATAAGGGGATAGAAGACAGTATGTACCTCCCTGCCCGCTATGGGAGGTCAGGATCCCCACCCAGTTTACTATTTACGAAAAGCCAAGCATTTACTATCTACGAAGAGTCAGGCCACTATTATTTACGAGGAATTAGGTCACTGCTATTAATGAAAAAGGGCTTCGGTTTTTATGACGCGTCATACCTCTGCACTTTGCGAAGAGTCAGGCTTTGCTATTTATGAAGAATAAGGTCACTACTATTTACGAAGAGGTTGAGCCGATGCAATTTACAATGGGGTCATTCGCTATTTACGAAGAATCACGGTTTTACTACTTATGAAGAATCAAGAAGAATAAGGCGATCTCTATTTACAAAGAATCAGGCCACAGCTATTTACGAAAAAGTCAGGCCTAGCTTCTTTATGAAGGGTCATAGACTTCTGCTATTTACGAAAAGTCAGGCCTTTGCTATTTACGAAAAGTCAGGCATTTATGACAAGTCAACCACTGTTATTTATGAGGTCAAGCCTTTGCAATATACAAAGGAGTCGAGACTTTTGCTATTTACCAAGAATCAGGTCACTACTTTTTCAAAGCAGGCAAATTTACGTTTAAATTTCATATCAAATATTACCGAAAACTTGAAACAAACATACTACATACAGTATCACACTTTTGGGTAACAAACCTGTGGAGCCAGGATAAACATAAGGAAGAAAAATAAAGAAAATAAAAATTAATTTTAAAGGTGCACACATCCATTCTAATCTCACAGATGTAAGGAATTCCGACCCACCCATCCCTCCCCAGCACAAAATAACATTGGTCTTGCTTAAAGTTTTAACAACCTTCACCCTTTTACAACAGTAACATATAAAGTCCATATAGGGTAAAGATGGTAATGCTGATAACATTTTAAATAAATGTCAACATATTGTGAACAATCATGCTGGCAATAATGTTAGAAATTGAAGTTTGTTGTTGTTGAGCTTATTTGTGAGGTTCCAAATTCATACTGGTTCGTAGCTTCATTGCTTTCAGGAGCTACTTCTGAGGCTTCATCCTAAGGAAAATTGAAAATAAAAAAAAGAGTAAAGGATGAATATACTCCTTCCAAACAATTTGTAACAAAAGCTTGAAAATTTGAAATATTATATACCTGACATGTAAACACAGAGATAATACTTTGACTAAAAAGATGACAATACCATTTTAACTATCAGTTCATCAATGTAACATTTTATGAACAATTTCAATTCAACTACAATATGACAAGTATGGCAACTATATAATAAACACCAAACTTTATAGAACTTTCATAACATTTCATAATGGGTTTAGTTCTATCAGTACTGATGGGAAGAAAAGGAGGAAAATTTTGAATGATTGCCTTTAAGCAAACTTCTGGAGAGTGGGAAACTGCACCTGCTTGCTCCACCACACATCAACCTTCCCACTCCCTAGATTGGGGGAAATGTAATTTAAAAAAAAAAAAAAAAAAAAAGGAGGAACTTCTTCCTGACTCCTCTTGATCCAAGGAAAACCATCAGCAAAGGTGGAGTGGTTAAAATGAGAAGTAAATTTTATAAAATTACTCAGTGAAGAGAGTGTCAGGAATAAAAAGGCTTTAAGAGCCTTGCCAAGTAATCCAAAATTTTAATAGAGATTACTGTAAAAGTAAAAAATTGCTTCCCTTAATCATACAGTGTTTGATATTCAATTATAGGTTAGATCGATTCGGTATTCGCTGGATTCCAGCACACTCTTGGGAGAAGCCAAAAAGCGTGCTAGAAATTGAGTGTGCCAAAATCTCAGGCTTATGAGAGGTAACCAACACATTTGGTCAGCCAATTTCAGTGTGTCGTATTGCATAGCATGCTGAAATTTAGTGTACTAGAATCTGACTAGGACTGTGCTAATCTAATCATCTGCTATCTAAATGGTGCATTTATGGAGAATGAAACAGAGAAAAATAAAGTTTATTAGATTACTCTTATCACATATCTGAAATGCCCTTGATAGGACATACGTGTAAAACTATTTATGTATCAAAATCATTATCTTTAATCTAAAATAGATTGTCTAGATTAAAAAATTGTCTTCAACTTACACCCTCTGAGAAATAAGCCTCAATCATGTTGGCGCATTTCTTAAACACACACTCATTCTCGTGGTTTTGAAGATCCTCAATCTTATCAAGTCCTCCACATTGCTCTATCAAAACGGCCACACTTTCTTGTTGTCCTACTTTGGCAGAGGCCTGAAAATATGAAGGTAATTGGCAAATTATATAACCAGTAATGTAAAGTTGAAGATCAAAACATTTTTTTCTCCAAATCAAAGAGAGAAAAACAAAAAGACAAGAAAATAAGTGAAAAGAGGAAAGACAGACCAACAACAACAAAAAAACATGCATATTTTCAGAAAAGTTAGATTTTCAAGAGAAAGAAATATGTATTAATCTAAAATGCATTATTTGAATGTAGCTAAATTTGCTCACCTGTCCTTCTCATTATTAAAATAATTACGTTTTGGTTAAATAACCTGCATCTAAGGGAAAAAGGCAAATTTGGCCAATTTTATCTTCTAACAAATCCTCATACGGAGTAAATTTGTGCAAGTAAAATTGCATGCCTAGTAAAAGTGTTTAACAGCATTGCCAGTAGTTTAACCTTTTTCTTTTTTACCAATACAATGAACTATTAGAATGTGTGCACAAAATGAAATTCAAAATTGATCTTGGAAATGGTGAAAGACAACAAAAATATATAAACAAATAATTATGTCAAGCAGCTAACATTGTCACTGAAATCCAAAAGTAAAAATGTTTGTTTGTTTTGTTTTTAAGGGTTTTACGGCGCTTGCAACACATTTAGGTTATATCAGCGCCAGTAAAAAGGAAGAAAATGGGATAGTAAAAATTTCTAGAATTACAATTAAAGCACCCTAAAGCACCCAAGAAAAAGTAAGACAAAGGGGAACTGAGAACAAATAGTGATCAGATGTAGATTCCAAGAGCATACCACCAATGTACTTTGAAATCACCTATAAGTCTCATCCAGACACAAGCACAAAACCAAACAAAGAGGAATACACTCAAATGCTTACATTATAAATTCAAAATAAAAATAATAATGGATAACAGAGAGATGATTTACAAGGAAAAAAACATCATCTCCCAAAACAATAACTATGCATTTGACTGTTTCCCTCCCAGCCAGGATTCCGGCCAGTGCCAGGACAAAACCAAGTAATCTCATTCCGAGACAAAGACAGAAAGCATGTTGGAAAACAGATATAAGGGGATAGAAGACACAGTATGTACCTCCCTGCCCACTATGGGAGGTCAGGATCCCCACCCAGCAAAAGTAAAAATCAAAGCAATTGGATTCAGTAGTCTGATATCACGCCGCCAGGCAACGGCAGCCATCTTGGTTCTAAACAAAGAAAATCCTTACTTTTTATTCTTCATGCTGGCTAGAACTTTAAATATGCCTTGTGATCAGAATGTGTAAAAGTCAAAACTTGATCAAATTTATGGGGTTTTTTTCCCTCTGGATACGCTTTTATGCTCGCCGGAGAAATATTTCATACGGCATCCGCCATTGTTCCGATAGTTTAGAGCCAGTGTTACTGTTACCATACGACATTAGGAAGGAAGTGACGTTACGACTGTTGAAGAGTATTAAGCTATATTAATTTCTCCTATGAATCATCATCGCCAATGAATATTGACCAATCTATTCACCTCCAGCATGTTGTTCAAACCATCCAGAATGACCATGAGCAGTCTGCTGTCCTTGGACAATAGAAGATCACACATGGGTGTGATGGCACCCAGTTGAACGACAACACTGATCTGCTCCACGGTGCCTCCAGACGTAAGATTGGTCAAACACCACACTGCCTCTTTCTGACTTTTGAAGTCACCCTGTGAGAAAACAAAGAGTGATTACAACAAAGTCTTACTACAAAAGTAAATCACAAATTCCATAGTCACAGTGGCATGATTGTCCAGTTGTTTGAGTTGTAGATCAAGACAAAGTAATCGTAATTGTGCCCTTCATCCCAATAATAATGGTCAGCTAGATCTAGCGGAAATAAAACGAGATTGTTGCAAGAGATAATTTTGACTAATCATGAGAAGTTTTTATTTTTGGAAAAAGGAAAGTTTGAAGATTATGATGATCCACTTCAAGCGAGCTGATACAAAACAAGTAGGAACAGCTATGAGAAATGTCCAAACAAAATCAATCAGTGATCAGAAAAAAATAAATGAATAATAGATTTTGATAGAGCATTGTCCATACTTTATCATTTCTTTAAATTATCTACTGCTATATTTTATGTGCTAGACAATTAGTTGTTGAATTATTTTTAACTATTGAACACAATGAAAATTAAAACATCTTCTTGGCCTTTCAACATAATTTAGTAACTGGGTTTTTTTGTTTGTTTTTTTTTTGTGTGTGTGTTGAATGTTTCAAAAACAACATTTTGGCACAGACTAAAATACAACGTAACAATCGTTTTTGGAAAAGTTGTAAAAAATGGGATCGAGATAATAAATTCATATCAAGTTGGGTTTTTAAAAAATGCTAATCGTACTAATTTTATTGATTTCTGATAAGACAATGTGATTCGATAGTTGAATCGAATTTTTTTTCTAATTCTAAAATCATATTTCAGCTCATCCAACCTACCGTGGTGACAACTTGGACAACTAGAGGAATCAACCCATGGTCAATCACAGACTGAATCTGCTCTACTGAACCAGCCGTGATATTTGACAACATCCAGCAGGCTTCCTTCTTTATGCTATTTTTCTGGTGGCCAAGTAAAGCAGGGAGCATCTGAAGAACATTATTATCTATGACAACCTGTGAATAGAACGAATCAAGAATAGGTTTTCAATGACAAATCAATAATGTATGGAAATATAATCCATTCTTAAAAATGAATGAATGTAACCCAATCACAAACTCTTAATAAATGCCTGTTGTATACAGTGGGGAGATGGGACGGAGAGGAGTGTCTAAATCACTCAAATAAGATTTTAGGTAAAATTCCAATGTAAAAAAAAGCTTATAAAAAGAAACCACCATCCAACTTATGGGCGTTTTTATGAATTTGTGATTAGTTTACCACCTTTCCCTTAATGAAAAATAAAAATGTTGCCCATAACATGAACGAACCTGTGTTTGCGAATCGTCACCAGTTACAATATTTCCAACAGATCTCAGAGCAGGGGTCACAACAGCAGGATCTGTACAGCCAAGCAATTCTATCAGTCGTGGAATAATACCTAAAACAAAATGAAAATAAAAATAATTAAGAAATGTAGATATGATTCAAAGCTAAGTTTTGTCTTTTACTCTATTGGACCTATTCCATGCATGGATAAACACATGATTTCTAAGTATCGCACCATCCACGGTATATATCCATGGATAACTATAAAAACAATCTTTACAAAATCTGCCAGAATCATCAGTATAATGAGACATTTTCAAATAAATCTGTGGATTATATGGAGGTGAAAAGAAATTTTCTAAATATCAGGCCTGTTTTAGCACAAAGGTTCACTACCTACAACTCATTTACTTTACATCTTTAAAATCGACGGGTTATTTACATTTAAAAAGCCATCACTGGATTTAGTGATCCCAAAAACATTTGCCCTCACGTAAAAATATATGAAAAATGCATAATTTAAAAGTCCAATCTCTTTTATCAATTCATTCCTCTAACAAATCATTCATCACAATCTATCCATCCATCAATCTATCTGTCTATCAGTGTTTTCATCACTACACCATGCAGAACTAAATCATGGAGCAACTCATTCACCATTTTCTTCCTTTCTGTAGTCCAAACTCTAGAAAATGCTTGACATAACGAGTAATAGTAATATCAAACATATCGACAGATTAAACGCAGAGCATATGCCTATATTGCATCATTTTCATTGTCCTGTATAAAACCGCAGTCGGCCGCGGTTTGCCAGGCTAAATATCAATGCACGCATGTAATGATCCATTTAATAGTTCAAATAGAACTGAGTTAATGTGCGATAAAACACCCAATAGACAAGTAAGGAGGGGCTTGTGCCAACAAATAACAAATAACAGATCTATCGATGTCTAATCTGAGACCATCTATCCAGGCAAAAGGATCATCTCCACCAAAAAAGGGTTCACTAAAATGGTTACAAAATATCACAAGGAACCAAAAAAAAAAACAAACAAAAAAAAGATCTGATTTAGGATAAATGAACGACATCCCGCGTTTTTATCATTCAAATTCTTTATTAAGAATTATTAATTCATCACATAAAAGACTGGCAAAATGTCAGTAAATTTTTCACTTTAATCTTGAAAAATGATTTTGATTTAGCATGTGACAATGCCCTTACTTCCATTGTGCCCGTCATATGATGTAATATAATCAAAATGAGATAATTTATATGGAAAATATCTTTTAAGAAGATACATCCATCTTCTAACCTATCCTTGTATTCACGATGAAGGAAATGTTTTTGCTTTGAAATGAACAATAAGCACATCTTGCAATCAGAGGCACTTAATCTCATAGTTTTAACACTTTTTATACGTGAATACTTTAAATCTCCACTTCCATATTAAAAAAATAATAATTTAAAAAAAGACAGAGAGAGAGAGAGAGAGAGAGAGAGAGAGAGAGAGAGAGAGAGAGAGAGAGAGAGAGAGAGAGAAGGAGGGGGGGGGAAGGGAGGGTAAGGGAGGAAGAGTGCACGCAATCTAGTCACTCACCAGGCAAGTCAACAACTTCCTGAATCTGATTGTTGGCACCATCAGTGATGTAAGAGAAAGCCCAACAAGTGTCAGCCAGGACCTCTTTGTCTGTGTGTTGGATTAGAGCTGATAAAGCAGGTAGACATGAACGAATAGCCTTCATTTTTGGTGGAGGATTCTTATTTCTACATAAGTTGGAAAATGTCCATGTTATATTACGAAGAAAGGCAGCCTGTAGGGAAAAAAATTAAACATTTGGTCATTGATAGCAATAACACACACAAAAAAATTCATTAAGGGAAAATTGATCTTTCGTGGACTATCTCAAGGAGAGATCGGGCAACAAGTGAGGTGCAAAGCTGCAAAGTGAGCAATGTGGGCTAAATCTTTTGTTCTGGGAGGAAAAACAAGAATCCAACAGTCAGGATTGAGAGCTGGACTTCTGGGTTTAGGCACAATGCTTGATCTATGACATCTCACTAACCTGGATTTGACTGAAACAGACAATTTTAATCCAATAATGACAGAGCAGTTTAACTCACAAATACGTCACTAACAATCTCAATACCTGGTATTATGTCAGGGTGATCATGAGGCAGAAAATTGTTTCAGCAATTGAATTTATAAGTTTTAAACTTAATTATAATTTAACTTTTGTTTATGAGAATAAATAATGTGTGCACTACCAGATTGACACAGTGAGCCATTCAATCTAAGATCATTAACTCTCTCCTTACCAGCTATTTTTAGAATTTCCCCCTAATGTCACACCCATCCAGCACAAAAATAGACTTTTCTTACTCAAACAAAAAGTAACAAGTTAGCTTTACAATACAGTGTTTAGTATCTATAGCTGTAATCAAAGCATTTCTTTAAATTTCGTGTTGTACAAGAGAAATCAGAATGAGAAAATCGTCGATTACATCGCAACGAATGTGACGATTTTCCCATGGGTGGTAAGGAGAGGGTTAATGTAATTCATACCGGAGCTTGCATGTCAACCAGTCGCATCAAAGGCTCCACAATACCAGAGGATGTCACTAAATCACGCATTTCAGCTCCATCACCTATAGAGGGTAAAATGTAAAAATCGTATATTAATCAAACGACTGCAAAAGTGGACAAAATTATCAGCAATATCAATGGTCCATTTTCCCTGTTACACGCTATTAAAAATGTCTGATGACCTCTTATTTTCAAGAAAGCTGCCTAATTAAAACATATATTTGAACCAAATTTCTTGTAAGATGAGTGATTCTAAATTTGTAAAAGAAATGCATCCAATTGATCTAAATAGTTATCTTGAAATTTCCTCTGAAGAATAAAAACCTTACAAATAAAGAGAAAACAAATGACAAATTCGGTATTAATTTTAATTTTCCGTTTAATAACCAAAAGAAGGGTACCACTTTGGCTTGGATACTCATTATACTTATGTTCAGGGCTGGCGGAGTCGGTTATTTTTAAACCGACTCCGGCCTTGAAACCGACTCCGACTCCCGACTCCTCAAGCATAGTATTAATAGGTAATAATATGCAACCAACACTCGCAGCTACTTTTAGCTTTTCCCCAATATATGTATTATAACAATACAAGCCGCTTCATATTTGATATTGCATCATTAAAAGTACAAGCTCTTCATCAGTTTTTGGCTACAGACTGATTAGCTCATTTCGAATAAACACATTAATATTGATTAATGATCATCAAATTTAAAAGATAAAATACATCCCCTTTACCCATGAAAACAAACACACAAAAAAGATTACTATTTGTGAATTTTAGTTTTGAAAAAGTTTTAATTAATAGTAATAGTTTTAATAGTTTTAGTTTTAATTTTTCAAAGTGAATTATAAATATAATATTCCCCTTTCCTGAAATATTTAAATGTACAGCACGAGAGCATGAAGGTTGGGTAGGAAAGGGGGTTTTGGAAGCATAGTTCACCTTTAGCTAATACCAATGTAATTTTTTTCAAATTCTATAGGCCTGGATACTATCTATATCTAGTATCTAAAATATTACACATTGAATGATATAAAAATGCAATGTCTGAAAGTGGTAAGGAGTCGGGAGTCCACAGTGTTCCAAATTGCTTCTCAGCGATCTTTTAGTCTGAGTCACTGAACCGTGAAGTCAGTGATTTCACGGCAGGTAATCTTAATCCTGGGTGCATTCCTTACTAATCCCTATCTTCCGTTTTTTTGTGTTAATTCAAACATTTTCTCACCCAGATAATTAAATATAACATTATATTTTTTAGTTGAATATCATTTACCCTTCTTTGCTACACATCATTGTGAAACTTTTATCAAAATAAGTTTATTGGTTATGTTGTAACTTGGGTTATAAAAGTATGTACATAATAGAATTTTGAAAAGTGATTTCTCAAATATAATTAGTGATATCTCATTAACCAAACGATAGATTTCCTTCGTTGATAATTTATAAGTTTTAAAATTTTATTGTCTTTTAGGTGTGAAAGTTCGGTTAGTGCGCGAAGCGTAGTTTATTTTTTATGATTTTTTTGGTTTCACCTATCAGGTAAAAAGGGAACATACACTTGAGATGCACTTAAAAATCTCAATTCACTATGTTGTTTATGTGCTAAAGGTGCACTAACAGTTAAAGAAAAGGCTAAAAACAGGAAAAACATTTTTTGTAAAGACTTCAAAAATGAAATCAAACTGTTCTTTGACATTGATATTGGAACGGACCTTAAAAATAAACATTCAGAAGTTATATGCTATAAATGTGAAAAGAAAATTAGAGACATGAAAACATATAAGAGTCTACTAGCAGTTGTAGAATCTTACAAGACCTGTGAATTGCTCACTGATGTGCCTCAAGAGAAAAAATCAGAATGGGAAATTAAGATCCCAATCACAGAAGAAAAAATAGCCTTAGTTGTTCATAAAGAGAAACTGTCAGAACGATGTGGGCCAGTCTGCAGTTCTCTTGATGATATATTAAAAACAAACAAAATCATATCTCAAGTATGTCATAGTCGTAGCTTCATAGAAAATCATTGCCATAGATATTACACACAAGACGTTTACGAAAAACTCACTGAAAATGTCGTTTCTAAAACATACATGTATACAAACAATAAATTAATCAGGGACAAAGCTGAAACTATAAACAAATGTTTTGATGAAACAAATGGAGCTTATTCTGAAATACATTCACTAATTTCTCACACAAAACCAGTCACAGAGACAGTAATAGAAAGTGTTAATAGCAAGATAGAGAAATATATGACAATATACCGTAATTACTTTCCTCAAAATGTACTTCCAAAACACCACATATTGGAAACCCATTGCATACCTTTTATGAAGAAATATACTTTTGGTCTAGGTCTTTTAGGAGAACAAGGAGGTGAATTGTTACATTCAACAATTTCAAAAATTGAAAAGAGAACACAATCAATGAGAACATAATCATCTCAATTAAAAACAATAATAAAAAGTAACCTCCTGCAGGTTTCTCCTGATATCATGTCGTATGTGCCCCCCAAAAAAAGAAAGTTAGAGAGAAATGAAAATTTGATGAATCAAACAAAATAATACTTAAACATCTTAAAACATTTGACATATTACGTGGTTAAACTTCCTCTAAAAATAGAGCTGTTATTTGTATATTTTGAGTTATATGTTGCTTTCTCAATCCCCTTCTTTTCTCTTTTCTACTTATCCCTTTCTCCCTCCAACTATCCTCCGTTCAATAGCTACATCCTCCACCACAAATCTTTTTGTTCTTTCTCGTACCTAAACAGATCCATACACATACCAACACACACTAGCAACTCCCCATCTCTAACACAAACACACACACACACACACATATAAACACAAACATGCATTGACACGCAAATTACTCAATACGCAAATTACTTAATATCTAATTTATAAATGGGTTTGGACGCATTAATGGACTCTACTAGTTTTCACAATGACTTTTAAAATAAAATGAATTCAATTCTTTGTAAACACAGAGAAAGTGCTGGGTATCTGCTTTTTAAAGAAAGTGAATATATAATATTAAAGTATGTTTGATGGCATTCTAACTATATTCTGTAATCTGGAGTTGTAATACAAGAGAGATTGCATATTAGTCAGGGAAAGATATAATTTGACCTCCAACTAATTGCAACATAAATTATTTCTTTTACATATAATTATATACGATTCAATAAGTAAAATAAACCATTGTTTACTTTTATAAAAAGGTGCTAACTATTTTAAAATAATTTTTTAATTTTACAAAAATGTATTACTTTCCAAACTGTGATTCCATAGACCGGCACGCACGAATTGTATCAGTTACCATACCGGGCGGCACATTTAACCCCCTACTGATGACACGGTTGATAAACGTTTAGAGCATTGACGGAAACCCGCACAGGTCCATTTCGATAGTTTCTTACGATGGTTAACGCGCTCTGTTTAGTATGTATTTACAAAGTAAGGAGTATAATATTTTTGGTATGTCAAATATTCTATACTATTAACATTTTCCCCCATAGAATACCCTTATACCTAAAATATATAAGCGTTGTAATTAAATATTTGCTGCAAACAAAAAGTAGATACATCTGTGAAAAGGTAACAATGAATTTTTTTTTCGCGAATACATTGACTGTTTAGGCTTATCAAAATGTTGCCAAAGAAGACGTCCCCTCTCCACCCCCATCACACACACGCGCGCGCGCGCGCACACACACACACACGCGCGCGCGCACACACACACACACACACACACACACACACACACACACACACACACACACACACATACTACCCGCAATCACATTCATTTACATGTTGACGAAATCAAATTAAAAAGAAAGAAAAGAAAAAAAATAGCTGGGATAGACACCCAGAGTGTGTTGAAATACTGGATTAGTTTCAAGGTTATTTATGGCAATGCTTTTGTCCATTATTCCATCGACCAATGAACTAATTTCTTCAAAGCGGGTTTCTCTTGAGCCAGAAGAACTCTCAGGTGTGGTTTGATCTAAATGATTTTCATAAATAATATCTGAAATCCCTGGCACATCTTTGCTGAATACTTCGGCATTGGCTTCATCTTCAACTGATCGAGTTAAAACTGAAACATTTAGATTGAAAATATCAATGACAATAACAGCATGAAGTGCGGAATCTAAATGACAATGGGCTCTGACTGCTCTTGAGTAGGCCTTTCCATTCATGATAAAGGGAACAGAATTAGGAGCATAGATCACTTTGAGGACATTTTCGATACCCGATCCCTCCATAACCTTTCCAATACAACCAAGAAAACTCATTGCTGTGTGGAATCCACCAAGTCTTAACACGATGTTATTTAGGCTGTCATCATTTCTTGACATTAGCACTTTGGACTTCCAATATAATGATTGGTCAAAGGTAATGACAGGTGTTGTTTTGCATTTGTTTGCTTGTGATGACAAGAATTTCAGAGTTGATAATATGCATGATTCATCAGTTGGTTTCAGATCAATGATTGGAAGGAATTCAATACCAGATGTTTCTGTGCAAACTCTATTTCCAACAAGTGCTTGCATGAATCCAGACGACATTGGTCTCCGAGAGCTGAAAATCCAAGAGGTTCTCCATAGAATATCAACACTGGTAAGAGAATCTTGAGAGTTGGGTATTGAATATGGCTTGTAGAGAATGGGAGATGAAGGATCTTTTGGATTAGAAAAATGAATTTTAATTTTCGCTAATTCCCTGATTTCTTCCATTGAAACATCTTTTCTGGTAATTTTTCTCGTAATCGCAGATGGGGGTGAACTTATTGCTATCATTCCCATGCCATGGAATGTGTTGAGACCATCGATTGTTGCAATATTATAATCAACATTGTCAGTTACAAATTGCAAAAATGCGTTATCACATGAAAGGCTTACATACTTACCAGAATCCAAGGCGGCACTTTTTTCAAATGTTCTCACTTCATTATACGCGCAACAAAAATCAAGCTTGTGCAGAACATCTACAAGGAGCCTCGACCCAGTCTGGTGGTGAATTTGGATACCAAGACCAACTTGAAGTGGCGTGAGCAATGACTTGGGTCTTGCTGCCTGTATCAGTGCCTGGCCCAGAGATGATGTTATGATACTATTTTCCAACGGCTCAAACAAACTTTTCAAGAATAACTTCAAGCTATAAGGTAGAAATGCGTCATTCGCTTCCTTTGGTGAAATAGAATCCACTGTTGGATAAAATGCTTTACTACTCTCTAAGGCCTTGATGTCCGATTTTATCAATTTTGCAGCTGTTTCGATTATCTTTGTTTTTTCATCCTCTGCTGTAGAACATTCTTGAGTTTGGTGAAAAGCATGGATAATCTTTTGAGCATTTTCTCTCAAAGAAATAATATCTGGCAAACCATCTTTTGCATAGATAAAAAGGGTGTCTCCGTAATGGTCTCTTAACTTTTTCTTCAAATAAAATGGAGAATACGCCTTTGATCCATACTTCTCCATCTCAGAGATCAGGTGAGATATCGTAACTGTTTCATCCCCAATTTGCTCCAAATAATTTATGACATGGTCAAATGCCGCTTTACACTCATTGTTTACTGGCCTGCCACGAGATGGATTCTTTTTAACCTCTGCTTGAGTCGCAAATTCTGATGGAACATCTTTGTCTGTCCTAAAATGTACACTACATTGTTGATGACATTTGACTTCTAAGGCATGTAAATCCTGACAGTATTCTAATCTACCTAAAATCATCTGGGACCATTCGTCTTTTCTTTCTTTACACTTACTTTTAATTGAGAGCAAAAATTGTTTTTCAGTCCTAACAGGGAAAACATCAGGGTTCCGTTTTGTTCTCTTAAAGAGATATTGACCGCAAAACAAACATTCATTTCTCACATCAAACGAAGATGTTGATCGTAGTGAGGGTGTTGACTGCTTAGCGTTGTAATGTCTTAGAGCTGCTGCAGCAACATTCTTTTTATTCGTGTAATGTTGCTGACATCGCCGATGTATTTTGGAGCCAGGTATCAGTTTTAGATTGTCGTTTCTCTTAACACTAACTTTATTAATGGTGTCACAGCCCTTTTCCCCAAGAATTGTTATAACATCAGTATTAATGAAATCATCGTGACAAATAGGACATTGTTGTTGAAAATCAGTCATCTGAAAGTGAAATTTCATTTTGTCTTTAATCAAGCATCGACAAAAAAGTTTTAATAAATAGTTACAAATACTGTATGGATGACTATTAATTTAAACGATTTCGAAGGCAACATTAAACATTAAACAACAGATAAAGAAATGAAAATATAATTTATAGAGAGCGGTTAAGTGGCTCAGAGACAGAGGTATTGTGACAAAAGTCAAGCGTTGTTAAGCATGATCGGTGGTCGGATGAGTGAAAGTGATCGTGAACAATTCTGGTGCCTACGTTTCGTCTTTGGTAAGCAGGCTTCAGGCAGCCCCCACCGCTCTCTACAATTAACACACACTACCCCACTTGACTAAGGTGTGAACGTGTCCTTGGTTTTAGGCAATTGGTGCTGCATGAAATGGAAATATGGTTCCATTTGGTCAATGGGATAAATTGAAATATCATGAAGCGCATTAAGCATGGTAAATGTTTGGAAATGCGCTAGAAAAACTGTTTTAATTATTTATTTTATGTATCTAAAACATATAAAACATTTGAATAAGCAGTAGATACTAACACTTTACTCATCGCAACATAGGTCGCCGATAACGCAGTTTGATCTTCAATCTGTAAAACATGACGCCAACGGGTTTCCATACTTTCATTTTACTTCCATATAACACTGTATAGTATTGTTTAATTCAGCTGTATGTTTATTGAGAGAGTGCTTCAATTGATTAGTTTTGAATTCTAGGTCAGTTATTAAATTGAAAACATTAGATTTAATGAAAAAATGAACATACTTCTTACCTTGCATTGTACTGAAATAAGTCATTGAATTGATATCACACTTGGGAAAAATAGAAATGCTGAAAACAGACTTAGATTTACATTAAAATGTGCGAGAATAACTTGATAGTCTCTATTAACGGACTGGGAGATGGCCAAAAAAATAAATCCATGTGGCCAATCAAAAACATGAAAAATTGACAAATTTAACTTCGCATGACCAATCACTACTAAATCATAACCCTCAGAATAAAACCCCCCAAAAACTCATCCATATGTTTCGACGACAATTCAAAGTCTTTATTTTCATTGTCGATAATAAAATAATAATATTAATAATGATAATAATATTTTGTCTATCTTTGTGTAGCCATATTTGGCCATATGCGTGGGATGCGGTAATCCCCCATTGTTCGCGCGTGACGTTGATGGATGAGCCAGAAAGATGGGTAGGGGAGGGGGGAATGCGGTTTGCTTTTTAAAATTTTATCCATTGTGCAGGTATGTTGCTTCAGTTGTATCAATTTTACCACATTGGCTATTTTTTCAATTTTCAATGTTAAATTTAATTATGTTAGCACCCTTCTATAATGGTAAACAATGGATCATTTCAATCAGTGAATCACATTCTACAATCTGACACAAAAAATATTTATGTTGCAATTAGTTGGAGGTTCACATAAGAAAAATCACTATCTTTCTCTGACTATATTGAATCCTCAAGGCCGTCGAATGTTGAATGGGAGGGTTCAAATATCTGACGGAATAGTGAAATAACCAAATTTCCGGCACATGTGAAATTTTGTGACTAATTAGAAATAGTCTTTGACTTTTAATTAGTGAATTTTTTTAAAACTTTGGTCGTTTAAATTTTTAGATAATTAAGAGTTTATTATGCATGTTTGAGTGAATTTTTTTTCAAAAATACTCTGAAAGTTAATGCTTAGTGTGAAAATTATATACATCTTATTATTAATAAAATTATATCAGAATAAAGATCATCTTCTCCTTTTTCTAAGTAATCACTTTGTATTTATAAATAACATTTTTAAAATAGTTAAAAACAGGTTTAAAAACCATAACAAAGGTTGATAATTTCAATAGTCACAAAAGGCTCTGACTGAATAGCAGAAATCGGTGAAGCGTGACAGTATGCATTGTGAGAGCAGGGGTAAAGCGGGCTGAACTAAAAGATCGCTTTTGGAACACTGTGAGTCGGGACTTCTAAAACCGACTCCGACTCGCCAGCCCTGCTTATGTTGACTTGCTTCAAGCTGGCACTATTCCGATAATTAATTCTAACCTTACACACGATGCAATACACCAAACTGGCTTCTTACCTCTTCCATAAGGAATACAAATAAAAGACACCATCCTCAAATTAACTTTTTCCTACAACTCACATTTGAATCTATTCTTGACACTTATACATTTGCCACCTCTCTTATTAAAATCTTCACATAGTTCAATATTGCTGTACAATTATCAAAGTTCGAATTCAACACTCATCATAAAGAGAAAGTAAACAAAGCAATATATATGCACATGCTCAAGTGACTGGTTCTTTGGGCAACGATGCTAGCCAAAATTTTTCAATAGACCAAAAAATTCTGGCTTGTGTCGGACCATGACTATCGATGAAGCCGACAGGAGTTCCGGATTAAAACTGGCTGACAGTAAATATAGCACCACTGCATTAAATAGTCTTTATAAATCAACTACATTAAAATACATTACTTTATTTCAAGTTCAAAATCCTTGGCCCAAACACCATAAGGATCTTAAAATTCAAGGCTCAAAGACAGATATACCGGAGCAAATAATGTCATTAAATCTATTTTTGTCTAATAATATGTCTTCTGAAGTAGAGAATAATGGATTGTCTGATTTCAGGCAATTGCCTGAGGATTTACAAGTGTTTGAAAAAACTTCTTAATAATCTTAATTGCCTCTCCACAAGTATTGCAAAGCTATATATCCACTACCACCAATAGTTGTATTGCCATTATGACTTCTTCAAGCTTTACTTAAGAATGATCTCCAGGCTGAAGGGTGCAGAATCCCTAGCCCATTGACCCTCTTCAATTGGAAATGTTACTCACCAGCTATGTTCCCAAGAGCCCAAATACATTGCTCCACTAAATTCATACTTGGAGAAGACAATAAACAAATGAAATGAGGGACAGCACCACAAGAAACAACAGCCTTGGTTTGTGGACTTGTGCCAGAGGCAATATTTGTCAGAGCCCAAGCTGCTTCAAACTGGAGTTGAGGCCTGTAAGAACAAAGCAATCAAGTAATCTGATGTCATATCTTTATAAAATAATATTGGTCATGATTTTTACACAGCTATCAAGCTTTCTAATTTTCCCATTCTTATTTTACTACAGGGGTGAGAATGACTGGTCACAAAAAAGGAGGAAATTTTTCATCGTGAAGATCATGACCCATCCATGCGACCATAACCTATAAATTTGAATTTCACTAAAATTTACTGAGATGCGATCCAAAATTTGTCTCGCAGCAATTTCTAACACGACTCGGTGGAATTTCAAAAGTTGAAAGTGTAATTACAACATTTGGTGGTTGTAGTAGGGATGATGATGTGGTGGTGGTTGTAGTAATAGCAGTGGTAGGGATGATGTCGTAGTGATTGCAGTAGCTGTGGTAGGAATGATGTGGTGGTAGTTGTAGTAGTAGTGGGGGTAGGGATGATGGTGTGATGGTGGTGGTAATAGTAGTGGTGGTAGGGATGATGGTGTGATGGTGGTGGTAATAGTAGTGGTGGTAGGGATGATGGTGTGATGGTGGTGGTAATAGTAGTGGTGGCAGGGATGATGGTGTGATGGTGGTGGTAATAGTAGTGGTGGTAGGGATGATGGTGTGATGGTGGTGGTAATAGTAGTGGTGGTAGGGATGATGGTGTGATGGTGGTGGTAATAGTAGTGGTGGTAGGGATGATGGTGTGATGGTGGTGGTAATAGTAGTGGTGGTAGGGATGATGGTGTGATGGTGGTGGTAATGTAGTAGTGGTGGTGGGGATGATGTTTGGGGGTGGTTGTATGGTAGTGGTGGGGTTTGGGATGACAGTTGTAGTAGTAGTGGTGGTAGGGGTGATGATGTGGTGGTGATTGTAATAGTAGTGGTGGTAGAGATGTTGATGTAGTGGTTTTGGTGAGTGTTTTTTTTATTCAGTGATGATAATAGCAATTGTCAAAAAGGAGGAACATTTCTCGGTCTATCGATCAAACACAAGCAAAGAAACCTAGTAGTTAGTCAGCTTATAAATACAACCCAAGAATCTCTCAAATTTAAAGCCATAGTCAAAAGGTAAAAAGAAAAAAGATTAAACTAAGCCAACCACCATTGCTTTGTTCTAATATATCATTTCTATATACCAGATGATTTAATGTCGTTGCGAAAGAAAGAAAGAGAGAAGAGAGAGAGAGAGAGAGAGAGAGAGAAGAGAGAGAGAGAGAGAGAGAGAGAGAGAGAGAGAGAGAGAGAGAGAGAGAGAGAGAGAGAGAGAGAGAGAGGGGGGGGGGGGGGAGGAGGAGAGACTTCTTTACCAGAATAACTTATGTATTGACCTTTTGAATTCTATATCCAAAAAAAAAAAGAAGAAGAAAAGAGAAATAGAAAGAAAGGCAAAGGAGAAAAAAAAGAGAGAGAGAGAGAGAGAGAGAGAGAGAGAGAGAGAGAGAGAGAGAGAGAGAGAGAGAGAGAGAGAGAGAGAGAGAGAGAGAGAGAGAGAGATTTAAAAGGTAATAGGTACCTACAACAGGGAAAAAAAATCCAGACCCATTTGTCCCTCCCCTTACCCTTCAACCATCAACTAACTAATCAAAGAACACTACTGGTCTTCTGTGTCAATTGTGACATCTGGTGCCATACTGTCTGGCCCAACGTCATAAAAACGGGACCGTCACTAAATTTCACAAGACTATTGCACAGGTGTCAAAATATGACATATGACATAATGGTGATTTTGTGGTTTTGAGGAAAATGTTTGACAAGGCAAATTTGAAAAAGGAGGAAATGTGATGAGATGGGCGGAGATAAACTACCATTTAGGCGGAAATCCGCCTTTAGGCGGAAGATTCTCAGACCTGTTACTATCAATACCATGTCATTCCAAAAAATCATTTAAATCAAATTATTCCACCCGATACAAAATGTTTAAGTTTTCCTCCTGACCACTCTCTGACCTTGTTTTTACTGCTTTACTTTGATGTTTTGAAAAAAGAATTATTTTTTAAAAATAAGTCATTAACATTGGACAACTCAGAAACCTATACTGAAATAATACTAATAATAAATGTTGACTCTAATCCTATTAGTACAGGCCAATAAATCAGTCCTACACCAACATTTTGATGTCAACCTTGTGCAAGTTGGGACATAATATGGATCACATTATGGGCAAATGAGTTAAACCACACACATACCTATCATTAAATTCCAGGAAACGCACCAGCTTGCCAACCAAACCTTCCTCAATGACGGCATTGATTGGTGGATTCCTTTCCTTGGATAGCATTTTCCTCACAGACTGAACAGCATCAAAAACAACCTGTGGTTCTGTCTTGTCTATGTTAGCCTTGATCTGTGCCATTGACATTGAACTCTGGGAACGGTGATTTACACAAACAAAAACTATATTTCACAGAAAAAAATAAAATAAATAAAATTACATACTGGTGGGATGACTGTAAGGGTCTTGTATAGCTCATTACAATGTTGATTTTAAAAAAAGAAAAAAGAAACAAAGTCATTGAATAATGCTGCTTTTGCTTCATGATGTCAAAGATCAAACTTTTTAAATGTCTTTAAAACGTTGAGTCCAAATGACAGTCATTTGGAAAACAGGTATCAAAATTATAAATTACACAAATCTTAAATCTGAAAAGACCTTGATTGGCAGTAGGTTTCGACTATATATGACCTATAATCTAGATTTAGAGCTATACAGTCTGTTCTTCGTTTAAATTTGTTGGTCTAAAAATCAGAATCCTGGGACATGCCAGGTCATTTCCTTTCTTAAAATATTTTTTTCGTTTTCTCCAGATTGACAAATCGGGATGAGGACAGTCCCAATTTTATCAGGTCAATTGGCTGCTATGTATGCCATCGGTGTCCAAAAAATTTCCAAATATTGTTAAGTGATTGACTTATCAGGACCCCATCTATTTAATAAAATAATCCAATACCTTATTTTGTTCTTGTAAAGGACTTGTAGGCTCACTGTCTGACAAATCAACATTCCTCCTTTTCAACATGGTTTCCTCTTTTTTCTGTTTTCTTAACTCAACTGATGTCTCAACACGCCTTCTCCTCATATCCTTAGAAAGGAAATAAAAATCAAGATTGAAATATCGCGGCAACGAACAGGAGAAATTTTATTAATGCATCACATAAAATAGGAAAAAAACTTAGTTGTGGAATCTTGAATAATCCTGCAGTATAATTTCAATGAAAGCCACCATTGAATTAAAATCAATCAATTCAGTTATGATGAACTGACATTACATTAATTACCTACAATACTCGCTGACAATTCTAAATATTAAATTTACACAGATTGACATACGAGAAGTATAAAGTATAATAATAAAAGATAATGCTTGTTCATAATAGCCTTTAATTATTCTGCATGCTATTGAGAGAAGCCAAAAGATTCTGAGCGAATCAAAATCAGAAATCCAATGCTCATGGGTGGTAGTGGTAACCAATACATACCCAGTTCTTCAAGTATCATAATCCTACCTTACTTCCCATTGCTTGTTGGTGTTGGGGAGTATGGATTGATTTTCTTGCATTATGGGCTGCGGCTCAGTTCGACAAAAAAGCCATTAATCGAGGATTGCTCTGACATAGTCATGATGCATTGTTTAATTCTCTTGGTAACTATAGCAAATGTCATTTCAGATTAAATAAAACCAACTGGGGTATTTATGACACTGCATAATATAATGTCTGTTGTAATACGTACCGTACCTCACATGTACTTATGACAATATATATATATATATATATATAGAAAAAATTCTGTCACCTAGCTCCTACTTCAATCATCTCAATCTGTATTGCTTTTGATACAATACTGGTTTTATCTCAAACACCCATCTAGCTTGAAACTGAACCCATGGCACTGAATCTGAAAATTTACCTAAATAATCTGATTATTATCTTATCTTGTTCATGACACCCCCCACCTTTCTCTCTCAGATGTACAGACATGTCACTGGCAAAATAAATCTACACGAGTTCCAAGGTTCATTCCTAATTATTAATATCAGTCAATGGACTTCATGTTGATATGGACTCCCGACTTAATTCCAAGCTCAAGAACCTTGATTGGGTAAGAATTGAATGAATGGTTACCTCCATATCTCTGCCTTTGTTCTTGTAGGCACTCAAGCGAGCAGTGTGCCCAGTTCCTGTGGCTCCGTTCTCAGACATTTTGGCTGTGAGGAAGAAATCAAAAAAGAGAATATTTGAAATTCCTTTAAGGACCTTTTCAAATTTCAACACGTTTCAAATTCTAGACAAGATGGCATAGGCATAAATCTTTGACATTTGAGTATTGCACCTCAAGCCTCAAGACAAGTCTGTGTACAACTTTAAATTTTTTTTAAAGTAACAATAACAAGGTGTCGCACAAATTGCAGGAGGGAGGACTTCAATAGTGTAATTTTAAATCCCTCTTTAAGCAGGCAAATCAAGGAGGCCTTCCGAAAGCTCTTACATCCCTAGTTTTCTTTTTTTATAATGTTCTGGTGGGGGGTTTGGGAGGGGGAAAATTTTTTTTTAAATAAAGTTTCCCCCCCCCCCCCCCCCTCCCAAACCCACTACTAGAAAAAGAATACTGAGGGGATGTAGGAACTTTCGGAAAGCCCAAAAACTTTTTTTTTAAAAACAAAACTAATATTAAACACAAATCCTCTGTAATATTGATTATTTGGTATCGCAGCTAAGCCTACATGAATGTGAGTGTGAGTGGTTGTGACGTGAACTCCTGCCGACGACGAAATGTGCCAACACAGACACGTCTGTCAAAAACAG
>NC_088362.1:95450899-95515899 GCF_034508935.2 Berghia stephanieae | reverse complement strand
GGGGGGGGGGGGGGGGGGCTTTCAAGCGCGTAGTGGAACGATACCCCGTTTCGAGCTGAAACAAGTCCCTTGTACTTGACTTCCCTGACTTTGGACAGGGTTACGCATAGGAGATTGAATATGGAACCTGATTTGGACGAATTAAATCCCTCGAGGGGGCGGGGACATAGACCGTAGCCATCGTAAAGTTATAGCCTGACACTGACCAAAAAAAAAATGACGTCAAAATGCCAGTCTTTTGCCACAAAAGAAAACAAACCGTGCGTTGTATTCAATAGTTCAATCAATGAAATAACTTGTTTTCTTGAGCTCTACTAACGACAACTCACTAGACGGTACACAAACATAAAAAATGACGTCCTCGAGGGTTCTAGTGTCAGGCTATAGATAGTTCGAAGATGACGTCACTCAGGTCTTTGTTTTTTGCCATCCGCGTTTATGAGTAATGCTCACTGAACTGTATTAACCTGACTATAAACGTTCATGGATACATACAATTTTGTGTGTTGGTCCATTATACTTCCGGATGGCAATGTTATGAGCTTCTCAGCCAAGCGCATACTATATATATGTTAACGATGGCTACGCATAGACTCCTCGAAACTGGGAGGGAAGTTACCAGACTTCTGTACCAGCGAGCGGAGACACTGGGTGGCGGGGAAAAAAAATATACTTCGGTTGAGAACCTGCTTTACGGCAGCGTCGTTTCATCTGGTGGGGACTTTCCACCTGTCCCAAGTGTACGCGCTGTGGCAAAGAACCAGGGAACGCAGAGTAATATATCCAGCGTACGTAATAACGACGCTTCGGGCGAGTACGTGACCGTGCACGAATGCAGCGAGAAATTTGCGGCATGTATAGTTCATAATAACTTAGTAGTGTAACGCCATTAGAAGCTGCTCCCGTTGCTATTGTCTGTTACGCTATAGAAACCTGGATAAACCCAGGTTCCATGGGCTCAATGGTTCGAACTACTTTTTACATCATCATCATCATCATCATCATCATCATCATCATCATCATCATCATCATCATCATCATCATCATCATCATCATCATCATTATTATTATTATTATTATTATTATTATTATTATTATTATTATTATTATTGTTATAATAATAATAATAATAACAATAATAATAATAATAATAATAATAATAATAATAATAATAATAATAATAATAATAATAATAATAATAATAAGTCCACGTTGTCTTAACTTTCGCTAAATCTAATGCGCCCCAGCGACCCGTTTACTTCTTCAGTGTGAAAGGATGATGATTAAAAAAATAATGAGAATTTGGCTGACAGTAAGCTTTTGATCTCTAATTGTTCTAACACGTCGCTCTAACTACTGCGCATACTCGCCCTCATTGGTACGATATATCATGTTTTCATAGAATTAAACTAAATTGCATTGCTTTCGTTCTCTTTCTCTGTTTCATTAAAAAAAATTTAAATTTTACGGGCCAAAACGAACCATAAAAATATATTACTTGTGCGCATGTCTGAAATGTTGTTTTCATTTGTGACAAGATGGCGCATGTTTTTGCTATTTACACAATACTGTAAAAGTTATATATCAAAATACTCGTACAAATAGAAAGTAATGTCTTTTTACCGTTCTTTTTCAGTGTACTCTTCTACATCAACAAATCGCGTGCAACAAGACAATCTTTTTTTGTATGAATAGTATCATAAGAAAATGTCCGCCGACGAAGATACAGAACTTCGCGATTTAGTCGCTCAGACTCTTGAGACAAATGGTACCTTAGGAAAATTGAGGGTAAATTTATTTTTGAATTTTTATTTTATCATAAAAGAAAATCTCTTTTAAGATTTTATTCATAGTTGACACACTGAAGTTTGAAGTGAAGATCGACTCACCGCCACTAACTCACCAGCCACCACCAGCTCATTTTGATGAAGACCCCTACTTCCATTGATGATTGAATGATTGATTCTGAATCTGCCAATCCCAACTCGAGCCCGGAGAATTTGCTGAAAGTGGTGGAAGGTAAACTTGGTCTTTAACACCCTCACAAGAAAAAGTCACACACAGTAAGGTCCAGGGATCTGGCAGGCCAAGCACAGACGGACAGAGAGTTCAGAGAGCAAGGTCTCTGTCTTTAGCCCTTAGCACCTCTGCCTCTGCCAGAATCACCCTGTATATTTACTTAATTGGATTGAATTTGATGCTGTCATGTATTTCTTTTTCCTTTTGCAGGCACAACTAAGAGCCAGTGTTTTTCTTGCTCTTGAAGACCAAGAAAATTGCCAGGTAAATTTTTGTAACATTAAAATTTGCTTTTTCTTTTGTTTGTGTGAGTGTGTGTGTGTGTGTGTGTGTGTGTGTGTGTGTGTGTGTGTGTGTGTGTGTGTGTGTGTGTGTGTGTGTTTAAAAAGATTTTTTTTTAATGCAGTAGTTCAGTCGTTGCTACCAATAATGTAATCATTTTATGGATTAATACAATACACATTTTTATAATTCCCCAAATTATCTGCATAAGAAAAGAGAATTAAGTCAAGACTAAAAAAAGATATTGAGATGTATCAGTTCTTTGCTTTTTATTTTATCTCAACAGAAAGCACCCTTTCTCAACAAAGAACTACGCAACTTTTTATCAACACAAGATGGTAATTTACTTTTTAAAAATTTGTTTTCTAATTTTAATGTTTAAGGAAGAGGTAATTCCTTTTAAAAAGAGAAATAAAGCATTTTTGTTTGTTTGTTGCTCGTGCATTTGTGGAGAGAGACCGTTGGGCACATTTATAAATGAATGTTTAAAAATATTTTTGATTTTACATTGTCACACATGTAGTACTAATAGTATAGAAGTGATGAAGTCCATTAACAACTCTCGTTTTGCTGTGTATTCCCTGTGATCAAATCCTAAACAAAAAACCCAACATATCCTCCATAGTCGAGCTCCACATTTCCATTTATCGTGTTTATTTTCTGAATCATGTTTGGTTTTATTTGCAGGAAAATTGGTTGCTGGGTTGGTCCAGGAATTCCTTGAATTTTTTAATCTAGAGTTTACGTTGGCAGTTTTCAAGCCAGAGACGGGTTTGGTCAGTATACTTGTTTGTTTACAACTCTATGAAAATGTTCTGTGTTCTCATTTCGATTTTTTTTCTCAATGATTTTTAAAGCTGAATTACAGTTTGACTGAATTTTATTGTCAGTCTTATAAAAAAAATTATCATGTTTTTTTTAAATTAAAAAAAAATTGTTATGACTTAAGGGGGTAGATTTCATTGTATCTCCTTACGGTTTTTATTTCTCAGCTTTTCGACAATGAATAAGGTATGACCTAAATTGTTTCTATTCCTGACTTTCGGAGAAGCCTCTGTTTCCTCTTCTTATTTTGCTTATTTTATTTTATTTATTTCATTTTCATTTATTGTTTTCAAAGAAACATTGTCGGCTTTGGTACTTTTTATTTGGTCATGCTTCATATTGAATTGATGACATTTTTGTAATCTTTGATGGCTGAGGATTAATGAAAATCATAGCATTTAGTGACTGATTGGATTAATGAAAATCATAGCATTTAGTGACTGATCGGATTAATGAAAATCATAGCATTTAGTGACTGATTGGATTAATGAAAATCATAGCATTTAGTGACTGATTGGATTAATGAAAATCATAGTATTTAGTGACTGATTGGATTAATGAAAATTATAATATTTGATAATTGATTGCATTAAGGAAATCATGGCATTTAATAGTGGAATGGAATAGTGACAATAATCTAATAGCTGACTGGATTAATGACAATAATCTAATAGCTGACTGGATTAATGACAATAATCTAATAGCTGACTGAATTAATGGCAATAATCTAATAGCTGACTGGATTAGTGACAATAATCTAATAGCTGACTGGATTAATGGCAACCATAACTGAAAGGATTACTGACAATCATAATTTTTAATTATATTGACTGGATTAAAACAATGAAAAAGTTTGATAGCTGACTGCATTCATGGCAATCATAACATTTAATAGATGATTGAATCAAGGACAAATCATAATGTGTTTTTTTATCTGTATTAATAATTAATAAAAAGTCTTGCTCCACCCATTAATGAAAGGGAAATGGCTTACCCAGATGTTATTTTTACAATCTCTCATGCTTTTTTATAATTTATATACCAAAAAAAACAAACCCCATTAAAAAACCCACTATTTTGTGCTTGCTCTAGTAAACAGCATCATTCATAAAGTGGTGCCTGTGTCACTCATTTTAAAAAGAGATTTGGTGTTTCTCTCTGGTCATCATCATCATTATTGTTGTTGTTGTTATTGTTGTTGTTGTTGTTGTTGTTGTTGTTGTTGTTGTTGTTGTTGTTCTTCTTCTTCTTCTTCTTCTTCTTCTTCTTCTTCTTCTTCTTCTTCTTCTTCTTCTTCTTCTTCTCTTCTTCTTCTTTTTCTTTCTTCTTCTTCTTCTTCTTCTTCTTCTTCTTCTTCTTCTTCTTCTTCTTCTTCTTCTTCTTCTTCTTCTTCTTCTTCTTCTTCTTCTTCTTCTTCGTCGTCGTCATTGTTGTTATTGTTGTTACCACCATTGTTATGTACATTTTGATATCGATCTGTCCTGTCCAACAGAACGGAAACCTGAAGAGAGCCAATTTGATCAAAGAGCTGAATATCCAGACACCCAAAGGTCAGGGGAACTCCCCGTTGTTGTCATACCTTATTCACAGCGGAAGCCATGGTGTGCTCAACAATTCAACAGTTGGTGGTGTGGACTCTCAGGGGACCAGAGAGCAATTATCCAAGGTTTGCATCTATTTTATTCGTAGCTTGAATCATAGACTAACCAACATGTTGGCAGTTGTAGTAAAACATTTTGCATATGAATCTATTGCACATAAAAGAATGTCTCTGATGGGAACTCCATTTTAAAAATCTTTTTAAACAATCAAATCTACTAAAATGTGATAGACATTTCACCTATACAAACATTGTTATGTTGGCAGCTCTGGATCAGAGTTCTGTTGCTACTGTGTTTTTATTTCAGTGTTTATATCTGGCCCAGAATTGTATAATTAAAATGTTGGTTGGTTCATTTATCATCTTTTTATTTTTAACCAACCCTATCATTTGATTCATTTTAACATTCTTGACTTTTGTTTGTGTTTGTCATAGATGATGGCACGTCAACTGGTAAACTGGTTCTTTTAATTTCATTCACTCTTGTGTATCCATAAAAAATTTTATCTTTATATTTTATTCATTCTTTTGGCCGTTGATGAAAAAAGGAGAAACAGACAGTGACAATTTGCATGTCATTTTCTCAACACCATTTTTTTTTATGCTTAAGGGTTTGATTGGAGGTTTTACCTTTAACAAGCCCATGACATTTAACAATTTATATTTGTATTCAACTAACATCAGGAGAGTCGTTGAGGAGAGGAAACATTTTTAATCTTGTGTTATTTCAAATCGTCATTGTTGTCATACGGGCAACAGCAATGGAGCAATCAGATTATATGATTACATATTTGTGTTGACACTGAATTGTTTGGTCAGAACATTTGAAAATAAAGATGTGCCCTGGTACATTTAATTAATATTTGAATTAATATTAGTGTCACAGTTATAGTCTTGGTGAGTAGGACATGCTTTGGCTGATATTGTCTTTATTAAGAAAGTCACCGTTGAGCTGATTTCATGTTAAATTTAGCTACCCAGTCACTCTGGGTGTCCATGGAAATTCTGTTATCACATACAGATTCCTTTTTAATTTTGTTTGTGAGTCCAATAGTCGACTGGTTGAAGTGTGAGGTCCCTTTCAAGATGATTCCGGCAGTCAATTATATTCATCTCTTCTAGTTGCTTGTAGTAATAATAATAATAATAATAATAATAATAATAATAATAATAATAATAATAATAATAATAATAATAATAATAATAATTATGATGAATGTAAATCATTTATACCACGCCCATTCCATAAACAAACAGCTCTAGGTGTCTTTCCAATACAAACATCAAAACTACAATTACAGGTTATACACAAAACGTGCTTAAGACATTCATATCATGAAAAATAATCAGTAAACGGAAAATGGTTTTAATCTATCAAATATTTCCTAATGAAATAAGTCTTAATATTTTGTCTTTAAAGTAGCTTCCGTATTGCATTTTCTTAAGGAAATTGGAAGAGAGTTTCAAATAGAAGGGGCAGCATGAGAAAAAAACCTATCAGAAACCTTTTTGGAGCCTTTTTTGGGAACAGTTAATCGGAGATGATCACTAGATCTATCCTGGAAAATATAAATTATAAAACACAAGAGTTTTTAGGGCAGTACTATTTAAAAACTTTGATAATTGTGAAATCCTTGTAAGTTCTAAATGCAATGTATTACAAAGGTAGTAACTACCTGACTAATGGATTCAGCACTACAATTTGTATTATATTATTTGTAATTGTGTGTTAAAAAGATACATTGCTTAGAATGAATATCCTGTGGTTCTAGGGTTTTTTCTCTCCAGTGTTTTCAGGATTTTTATTATTTCTTATATTATACAAATATGCTGAATGATATAGCTTTCTAATCCAAATGCTTTTTGTATTCATGGTGGCTATAATATATATATATATATATATATATATATATATATATATATATATATATATATATATATATAAATATATATATATATATATATATATATATATATATATATATATATATATATATATATATATATATATATATATATATATATATCACTAGATAGGATGGATCAGCTAATTGTACTGTATCACTTCGCATCAAGATTAATCAATAGCTTTAGTAAATATATCTTAAAGAATTGTTAATACATACATACATAAACAACCAATATTGTACTTATTAGTTCCTTTTTTTTAAAGCAAAAATCAACCCAAAAATTACAGTGGTCTTAGTTTCTATCAAAGTGGGTGGATATCACCCTTTTGTATGACAAAAATTGTTTTGTACATTTAATAAGGGGGAAATGGCTATCAGGTTTCTACCTTTTGCATGACGTTATACTTTATTTTTTGATAGAAGTTTGATACTCATTCATATTCTTTTCAAATTTTAAAAAATTTTGCTCCAAATTATGAGTCTTGTAATTGACCAATAGTTTGAATATTTGAAAAGTGATCAAAATACATTAGATGAATGATCTTTCAGTTTCTTTTATTTCATATCAAATAATGGAACTGGTGCCAGTTACGTAACATTTTGTAGTCAAATCCAAATTTATATTATAGACAAATCCAAAAACAATTTGGCATTAATGGCCTGTGTTCATCCACTGTCCCTATTGTCTGTAAATGACAATGGATATGGCTTACGTCGAAAATACATCTCACACAATAGTGATCAACAGTTTCTATCTGGTATTTTGTCATTTTGGACCGGATTCTGAAATGATTTATAAGATATGAAATTTGAGATGAATTATCTCATTGAGGACCTTGATTATAGATTCTTAAACAGCAGAAATTTGAATTTTGTCATTTTAATTATTTTGTTTTAAATACCTTCATTTCATCCTTACATAATTTCAGGTGGACTCGATGTGTTACATACTTATGCATATATAATATATATTAGAATTATGACAAATTTGTCCAAAAGTTTCCTTCTTTCCAATATCTTGTAGAATTTAAACAATTATTGATATACTGTTGATATCTCATGATGTTGCCTTTGCCACGGGGATCAGTAAGATGAAACGCCTTTGCCCGAATAATGCCAGAAAATTTGGTCTTACGTTCATGAATAAATTACATATAAAAAAGTGCCGTTCTTTCCTTCATTTCATGAATTTCTTAACAGTTTAAAGCTTTATTTTACTTGGTATTAATTTTTATTTGTGGTGAAAGAGTATGATTTTTTAGACATTCCGAGGGGCCTTTACAAATTTACAAGGCCGTCATCGGCAGGAAGAGCAAAGCTGCGTTGCTGGCGTGCTTTGGTGTTGGCTTGAACTTGGGTCTGATTTTAAAATGGTCACATGATTTAGTATAATTTTCGATTTATTCTCAATTTTTAAATTCTTTTTATCAATGTTTTATCCTGTCCATAGAATCACATTGTCCAAACAATCATTAAAGCCTCAAGAATATTTTTTTCTTCTCTTTGGCATATTGCTAACATATTCTTTCAATCACAATCAGTTAATTTATTTTGTTCTTTCTTCCATCCCACCAGAGTTTGACAGACAAACAAGTTGAAGATGCAAGGCAGAAGTTTGATTATTATGACAAAGTGAGTCTCCAATCTCATCTTCCTCACTTTTCCATAACAAGTAGAGAGAAACTGCAGAGAGATTTTTTTTTTTTATTTGATGATTTAAAAAAAAAGAGTCATAGACATAGATAAAACTGGTATATTCAGATGGGCGGAAAAGACAAATTGTTATTAATAAGAAAATTAAAAAAAAAACACCCCAAAATAATCCAGTTGCCAAAGTAAAAGCTGCTACCCACATGGAAGGCCACATAAAATCCAACCAAAAATCTATTTTTGTTCCTCTAGCCATTAAGGTGGAAAAACAACTATTGAGTTTTAAACATTTTTGGGGAATTTATAAAAGGGCAAAATCAATATGATCATGATTTGGTTGAACTTGTATTGATATCGAACAAATTTGTTGGTCCGCCTGCCAAATTGACTTAAAAACGTAACAAAATGTTGGGCAATGGTGAAACATCACTATGAAGACTCTTTGTTATCTGTTTGTTGAATTTGATGATATACTTACTTTGTGAAAAAACAAACTTTGAACAACTTAAACATCCTTTCCTAACTGTCGGTTTGGAATTTTTGCTTGTCCTTCAAAAACCTGAGATTAATTAAAACAAAATGCGTATATTACAAGGAGATTGGTTATTCATGTGGAAAGAAAGAATAAAATAAAAGATCGACAGGGTTGTGTATATCTTAATCTCTGTAGTATTAAATAGACAGTAAAAAGTGTTCACTACCATTTGGATTGGATGCTAGTCTCAAAGTACTTTCCACCAGATCACTGAGACCTAGATACCCAATCATTGTATGGTGGATGGAATAAGCTGTTCTCAAACTGCCTGTTATAAGGATATAATATGAGGGCTTGATCACCAGCTCGAACTCTGGGATTAGTAGATTGTACTGCTACACCACCATGTAACATATGTTACATATTTTATTTGTGTGTGCATTTATTTTTGATGTGTTCCAGGATGGTAGTGGTTCGATTGATAAAGACGAACTTCGAGAACTTTTTCTAGACATGTTTCCTGCTTTCCATCGCAACATGCTGGAACGTTACGTCAACGATGAATTCAAGGCTGTGGACAGAGACTTCAGCAGTTGTAAGTTTTACCCAAATGATTCCTTGACTACCAACTTACTAATATTGATTTTATCGAATAACAAACTTATCCTCCATGCTTTACTACATAAAACTGATGCTATTTTAATGTCTGAGAAAATGTTCTTTTTTTCCACTTCTGTCTCAGCTATTTATTTTTATTATCATTTATTTATTTATTTATTTTTATAATAAGAAGAGAGAAGCTACAGGAATAATACAGGCGTGTCTGTTGTCCTGGAATTCTCTGATTGTCGAAAGATTTTGGAAAAAAAAAAGGAACTCAGGAAAATATGGAAGTTTATTTTTTGTCCTGAAAAAATTAAATTGTTGTAAGGAGTGTGGGGTGGGGGGGGGGGGGGGGGGGGGGGGGGGGGGGGGGGGGGGGGGGGGGGGGGTTAATGATAGAGATTATTATAAGCTACCTCCAATACATTGGTCATATTAGAGTACACTGTTGGCTACTCATCTTATTTAGTTTTGGTACTGCGGGAATGGATATTTTGCACCCTTAGAATTGTAATAGTCCATTTCCAGCATGGGAGGAGAGGGCAGTCTATGACTAGGAGGGTCTCAGTTGCACCTGAACCCCGGACTTCAGAGGTAGGAATTCAGTCTAACTTTCTTTTTAAGACTGCAATTGCCTGATGTAGTATTCCTGAAATTTGAAGTTTTATCCATAAAATGTTTCTGAAATTTGAAATGGAGGGAAGGCATGCCTTGATAATGTTTAGGGGTGTCAGGATAAAAAATGTCAATGCAGGAAATAGGAATATTATTACTGTTTTTGGGTCCGTTTGAAAACAAAGATGATTATATATATATATATATACATACATATATATATATATATATATATATATATATATATATATATATATATATATATATATATATATATATATATATATATATATATATATATATATATATATATATGTATATATATATATATATATATATATATATATATATATATATATATATATATATATATATATATATATATATATATATATATATATATATATATATATATAGATTCGAGTTTTTAACAGCCCTGACTGCATTAATATGATTGAATTTTTAAATTTTGCTTTTTATTTTGCCACATGACTTTGATTTATGACTTCTACTCATACTTTATATAATCTTCTACAAGTGGGTCAGATTGATGGAATACATCAATGATACACAGGTGTCTTCATTTCTTTAGATATTTTTTTACAGTTTATATGGACACTTAATAACGAATGTGTTAATTTTGTTTCTGTTTAAACTTTTAACAAAATTTATTCACATTTTCTTATCAGCGTTTTACTCCCTGACCCCTAAAGGTATACTAATCCATTTTTGTTTCGTTTGGCTCGGCATGAAAATGATATGATGATTGAAATATAGATTTATTTTGTTCATGATTGATGTTACAACATGTAGCATGAATAATGTGCAATGAATGAAAGTTTTTTATTTTCTCATGTGTTGGCTGAAGAAGGGTTTTGAGCCTGAGATGTTCCATGTTTGGTATTTTGTTCTTTTTTGAAACTGCTATATTGATTTTTGTTGATTACTTTTTACAGTCCATAGCGTCTAGCAGCTTAGTGTCATATCTGACTCCATTGACTATTGTCAGTGCAGCATATTTTATAGATCAAGCCATTCTTTGACAGGTCAAAGGTGAAAATCACTGACAGATTGATTAATCATCAGCAGATATTTATGATTTCTGTATTTTGATTATCACCTTTTTTGTTGTTGATATAAATAAGCAAAGGTCTAATTTTATAGATTTTTAAGAACTTTAATCGGTCTGAACTCGTAAGCCAGCAAAGTTCAGAAATTGTATTATGTTATAAACTGACTCTATTCTTATGGACTCTATTCTTATGGAATTTGACTTTTTATTTTAGAGTAATATTGTTGAAAATATGATTTGTAAGATGTTTTTAAAAAAATGAACAACAGAGTATAAGGTCTAAATGACCATTCCTGGAAATAATAGTAATAGTGGAAATCTTTCATTTTGATCAACGTTTTTGTTATTGGAAAAAAAAAAAATTGTTTCTTGTCTGTGGCAAAGCATCTTTGCCTACATCAGGCTTGCAATTGATTTCCAAAACAATTTGTTTGAATTCTCCGAACATTGATGTTTTTATTCTCTGTTTTTGTTTTTTAAATATTTTTTAATGACAAGGACATAAATTGATACGGGGCAACTTTTTCAGCTTTTATGTTTTTTTCATAAAGACAATTTTTATTTCCTTTTTTTCTAATTCTTCGAGCAAATTTGGCATGGTTTGTTAATTTATTTATTTTGTACATTACAATTGCTTTAATTCTGGTTTTCTTTTAAAATTTGGCATGCCAGTTGGCCAACCCTGTAAGTCTTTAAAAACAAAATTTAGATTCTGCCATTTTCACAATTATAATAATGTTTAGGAGTGCATGGGAAAATATGGATGTTACCTTCAAATTTATGTATGAGCTTTTTGATAGCTTGATAAATGTTGCTAAAAAGTCTGTGTTGTTGTATATCATATGATTTGATTTCAAAGTGAATTTTAATCTCTTAAGTGCTGTACAAAAAGTATTTCAGTCTTTAATTGTTTTTCCAACATTAATTCAATGGCAATTCCCTTTGTGCGTTGTTCTTGTCAAGCATAAATTTCAATATCATTTTTCTTGTCAAGCATAAATTTCAATATCATTTTTCTTGTCAAGCATAAATTTCAATATCATTTTTCTTGTCAAGCATAAATTTCAATATCATTTGTGATCTGGTTATTTTGATCATGACTCAAGTATTTAATCATTTTACAGTTGAAAAAAAAACTTAAAAACCCCAAACTATTCCAACGACGAGTGATTGATGTGTTAGGAAGCTAAACAATTCCACTGTCAAAGTCTCTGCATCTTACAGAAATCTATTTTGTGGTATTTTGTCTTCAGATATGTGTCCTACTTTGTGTGACCTTGTGACCAATATTTAAAAAAAATTGAGTCTTGCTATAGGTTTCGCAAAATTAGGTCCTGTGAAAAAGGGCAATACTCGCATTTTCTTACCATACTCAAGTGTAATTTGGGTACCCGGCTGTTAACATCATTGTCTGCTGAAGTTTAATTGTGAATGTGTATCTTCTTGCATGCTAATAGTTGCTGATGTTGTGGGACTCCTTGCAAACTGCTTTGAACCCATTTACTTAGTATAGAAGCCCCCATTTATTTTTGTATTGTAATTTATTTGTTGTCACATATAAAGCGAGTGTATCACACTTTCATTTCAACCATGTTTGATAACCCGGATGTCATATTTGAAAAAGAAAAATATTTTCCCAGTTCCTGTTTCTGCATTTCTGGTTACATCTACATGGTTTCCTGATCTCTACTCTCTGGGTGGGGTTCCTGACCTCCCATAGTGGGCAGGGAGGTACATACTGTGTCTTCTATCCCCTTATATTTGTTTTCCAACATCCTTTCTGTCTTTGTCTTGGAATGAGATTACTTGGTTTTGTCCTGGTCTTGGCCAGATGCCCTGGCTGAGGGGGAAACAGTCGAATGTATAATTAGTTTTGGGAGATGATATTTTTTTTCATTGTAAATCATCTCTCTGTTATGCACTGTATTATGCTTTCTTTATATTATATATGATTTGTAAAACATTTGAGTGTGTTCCTCTTAGCGAGGACCTGTGCTTTTGTCTAGATGAGACTTTTAGTGATCTAAAACTAAGTACTTTGATAGAGTGCTTTTGGAATCTACACCTGTATCTTATTTGAACCAATTCCTCTTTGTCTTCCCTTTTCTTGGATGCTTTATTGTAATTCTAGAATTTTCTTCCCTTTTACTGGCGCTGATATGACCTTAATGTGTTGCAAGCGCCATAAAACCATTAAAAACAATAAAAAAAACGATCTCTACTCTTACCAGAACCTTACAAAAGTCTACATTAAACTTTGTTGTCAGTTATTTGCTAGAAATTAACTGTTTTAGTCTAATATTTTAGAATAGTTTTGGATGCATTTTTACAAGTATAAGTCTGGTAAGTTTGAATGGTAAAATTGTCAAATGTACTTTTGAAAATTGAATTTCTACGTTCTGTCGGAACAGCGATAAAATATGTCTGAATTATCAGGGGTTGATTTTGTATGATTTATTTAGTGTTTACATTTGTTTAGAGGTTCTATTAGCTCTGTTGGTGGAATACTCAAATCAAAGTAAACAATTGGACCAGTGTCAAATCTGATTTAGATGGCCAGAAGTGATTTGGTAGTTGGATCAAATGGAAAATGCCTTGCAACAAACCAGCATCCTAAGGGGTGGCAAGCAAATGTCCATTTAATGCTACAAAAACCAAAATTAAGTCCAGCTCCATTGGGCTTAAGGCTTAAGGCTCTAAAAACATCTTTTTATAAAAAAGAAAAACCTTTAGTTTAAATTTTTACCATCTTTTTTTAGAATGAGACAAATGATGTTACAATCAATAGTCAATGAGCCACCTCTCCTAATTCTGCTCATTCGATTTCGATGTCTTACACGTCTCACAAAGAGCAAAGTGCTTATATGTCCCATTTTCTTGTGGATACCTGCACTGTTCAGGTAGGCTGACACATTGTCTTCAGCTTTACGTCTGTGTCAAACACATTTCCTTTTTAATCTTCTCTAAATCATTTTGACATTGTCTCTTATTCTCATGAATTAAGTGGTCATGGGTTGTAGAGTATGATGATGTAGTGTTGTCAAAAGCATTTCCAATACGCTTTTTTTGTCACATGGCGCGAATGTACAATCCACTTGTCTTTTTGGTTACAATTGTCTGATGAACTGTGTTGTCAGATGAACTGTGTTGTAAGATGAAATGTGTTGTCTGATGAACTGTGTTGTCAGATGAACTGTGTTGTCTGATGAACTGTGTTGTCAGATGAACTGTGTTGTAAGATGAAATGTGTTGTCAGATGAACTGTGTTGTCAGATGAACTGTGTTGTCAGATGAACTGTGTTGTCAGATGAACTGTTGTCAGATGAACTGTGTTGTCAGATGAACTGTGTTGTCAGATGAACTGTGTTGTCAGATGAACTGTTGTCAGATGAACTGTGTTGTCAGATGAACTGTTGTCAGATGAACTGTGTTGTCAGATGAACTGTGTTGTCAGATGAAATGTGTTGTCAGATGAAATGTGTTGTCAGATGAACTGTGTTGTCAGATGAACTGTGTTGTCAGATGAACTGTGTTGTACAGTAATATAGCATGTTGTGCTTGCGTTTTGTGTGTTCATGTGCATGTATGTTAAGCTTAGTCACAGGTTGCCATCTCTGGAATGCATTTTTTATAATAATGCTCAAATTTGTTCTTCTCCTCTCTCTCTCTCTCTCTCTCTCTCTCTCTCTCTCTCTCTCTCTCTCTCTCTCTCTCTCTCTCTCTCTCACTCTCTCTCTCTCTCTCTCTTCTAATCCAACAAACTCTGCCATGCAGACATTGCTGATGCACAATAAGAAAAAAAAAGAAACCCCCTCCCCCCTACCCCTAAAATAAGAACAATTAATTGACTGATTATATTCTTTTGTTAGCTTTGAAACAATTAATACAAGTATGTTGTATGTCTTGCTTTTGAATGTGTAAAGGAATCACTGAAAAAAAAAAAAAGATAAAAAGATAAAGTTAGTAAATATTACTCTACCGTTTCATACTTCAACCCTCCCCCCCCCCCCCCCCCCCCAAACAAATTACAAAAATGTCAAAGGAACAAATATTGTTCTACCAGTTTTACCAATTTTAATTTTTATCTCCTGCATAGCCCAAGTAGTTCGTTGATTTTTATTTTAATTCAAACTCAATGTTCCTCACCCAATTTTTCTCATTGTCATGATTTACAAACCATTTTGAAAGGAAGTAAATTTGAACATTCAAATTTCAAAATACGTCACTAAAATTTGTGTTGTTGAAAAATTGATGGATGCAGTAGCCATGTCTGGACATCGGCACAAAAAGTATTTTTATGTGGAAAGATAACTGGATCATGAGTTCATCTTGAATTTTGCAGGGAGTATCATATTGATTCCCAATTCAAATTACATGTGCCTTGTGTCAAAATAATCATAAAACGGTGATGAAGTTTTTAAAAAGCGGTTGTCTGTCATTTGAGAAAGGAAGTTGATATCTTTAAAAGAGCGTGTACCAATGAAAATATCACAAGAGTTTACATTAATGTAGATGAGACACTGAAGTAGTTTGTACACTGATTTGTCATGAACTTGGGTTGGTGAACACCTCCACTTTCTGCATTTTGAACCATGATCTTAAAATGAAGACATAGCATATTTTAATTCATCAAGGAATTACTCATGGCATTGTCCATCAAAGATAGAACATGTGTGAATGGTTTCTAATAAACATGGGTAAGAATGATTTTTCAAAGGACCATTTGGTTCAGCGCTTTTAGCACTTTGGTCACTGCAGCTTGATTAAGGTATTGAGTCACTTTTGGTAGTCTGTGGGTCGATTGTATGACGTGGCACAGAAGAATGACATCACCAATGGTTTATTCATGATGTTGAACCTCCTCACATTGCAAAGCATTCCTTTATCTGGATCTAAGCCTATTTGGTGATTGTGTCATTGGATTTTGTGTGTGGCATCCTTAAGCCTCTCACAGACTCAACTTGCACCCTCGAGATTTTTCTCTTTGGGATTATTTAAAAGATCAGATGGTAGACACAAGAGTCTTTGTGAACCTAGAAATGGAGTGGAAACTAATGACGATTATTGACCCATTGCTTTGTGAGAGAGCTAAAAATCACGAGAGCATGCAATTGTGTTGAATGTAAAGTTGGTCACATCCAGCATCTCCTTGAATAATTCACTAGTAATTGGAAACACTTTTTTTCTGATAAAACCTATTTATGCGTTTTTCCAAATAGTTCATGTTCATTATTTGCTAAATGAATGTATTGTATGTTCAAGGAATTGTGTGATATTCGATATTTCCATAGAAACATTGAGTTTGAAACAAATAGTATGTGTTTGTTCCATTGTGATTTTTAAAAATTTAAGATCATCTCAAATTTGATATATCCACTAAATCAACAATAAACTAACAATCTTTTATTGATTTAACAATGTCTAGTGGAATATTTGGTGGAATTTTTAGTTTAGATTAGGCCATTGTGCTCTCAAATAAAATTCGGTCCCCATTATTGAATGAATTAAGATTTATTTCTGCAGTAATGAGGAACATTTTAGTTCTTTTCACAACTTTAAGTAATGTAATGGATAATTGTGCTATAATGTCTTTGAAATTGTTTTAAAAGGTAAGGTCAGCAATGCTCCTTTTAGAAAGAATATTGATTCTCAACTTGTATAAAATAAGTTAATCTTATATTGAAATGCAATGAATCATTTGTTTATTTCAGGCATTGAATTTGATGAGTTTCTGGGCATGTACAAAAGACTCTTCCTGTTCTGTCGAACGGTTGTGGCAGGCGATGTCTCAGATATCATTTCCCCCAGTCATAAATCCACAGATAAGGTAAATGACATAAAAGGTGATATCAGCAAAAATGTATATTTTATAATTTTAATATACCAATAACAATCTTGTCATTTTTAAGCAGCTTTTCATGTCCCTTTATTATTACTATTTATTGTGAGCTATTATATAGTGCTAATGATAATAATAATAATAATGATAAAAGTAATAATAATCATAATAAAAATGATAATAGTAATTATAATAATGTGTGTTCCTATAAATATTTATCCTCAGGCTTTCGGAGATCATTTTACATAAATTTAGTTATACAAACAATTACCGTTGACACTGACCCACGCACACCTTTCCTCAAACGCATAAACACACACACACACACACACACAAGTGGAAATATGGATACGGATTAAATGGCCTCGTGATAATTTAATTACGCTTTTCACGCGGCATTATCAGATGCAGTCATTTAGGGATTTCATGAAGGAATATAAATAGGCCATCCAATTTTGATGTCAAAAGGTATCACCCATGTTGTCTAAAGTGAGCAAAATAAGGGTTGATAATTGTGCCCAAGGAAAAAAACTAAAGTGCTTGAAGCGGGGCTCAAACCAAGGAACTTCTGTATCAAAGTGCAAGGTTTTAAGCATCAGACCATTTCACCACTGTGCCCCGCCCCTTCATGATAATGCGTGTAGATTACACCAAAGAAATAGACTATCTGGAAAGTACCATCATTTTCCCCCTATTTCCTTTTACTTAGCACATTGACAGAAATACTCTGTCCGACTGGGTGGGGATCCTAACCTCCCATAGTGGGCAGGGAGGTACATACTGTATCTTCTATCCCCTTATATCTGTTTTCCAACATGCTTTCTGTCTTTGTCTTGGAATGAGGTTACTTGGGTTTTGTCCTGGCCCTGGTTGGAGTATTGGCTGGGAGGGAAACAGTCAAATGCATAGTTATTGTTTTGGGAGATGATATTTTTTTCCTTGCAAATCATCTCTCTGTTATGTATTATTATATTTGTTATTTTTAGTGTATAATGTAAGCATTTGAGTGTATTCCTCTCTGTTGGATTTTGTGCTTGTGTCCGGATGAAACCATTAGGTGATCTCAAACTAAGTACATTGGTGGTATGCTCTTGGAATCTACATCTGATCCCTATTTGTTCTCAGTTCCCCTTTGTCTTACCTTTTCTTGGGTGCTTTAATTGTAATTCTAGAACTTTTTACTATCCATTTTCTTCCTATTTACTGGCGCTGATATAACCTAAATGTGTTGCAAGCGCCGTAAAACCCATAAAAAAAACAAAAAACTCTGTCCGATTAAGTTGGCCAGTTTATAATTCACTTATTCACTACAAGTATTTTTATAGAGAAAGATATAGAGCTGTCTCTTAACTCTCTCCATACCACCTGCAGCAAAATCGTCACATTTGTTAAGACACAAAATGTATTTTTCTTACTGGGTTGGGTTCCTGACCTCCCATAGTGGGCAGGGGGATACATACTGTGTCTTCTATCCCCTTATATCTGTTTTCCAACATGCTTTCTGTCTTTGTCTTGGATTGGGATTACTTGATTTTGTCCTGGCCCTGGCTGGATACCCTGGCTAGAAGGGAAACAGTTAAATGTATAGTTAGTTTTGGGAGATGATATTTTTTGTCTTGTAAATCATCTTTCTGTTATGCACTGTATTATGTTTTGTTTATCTATTATATATGATTTGTAACATTTGAGTGTATTCCTCTCAGTGGGGACCTGCGCTTGTGTCTGGATGAGTCTTTTAGGTGATCTCAAACTAATTACACTGATAGTGTACTCTTGGAATCTACATCTGTTGCCTGTTTGAACTAATTCCCCTTTGTCTGCCTTATTCTTGGATGCTTTAATTATAATTCTAGAACTTTTTACTATCCCATTTTCTTCCTTTTTACTGGCGCTGATATGACGTTAATGTGTTGCAAGCGCCGTAAAACCCTTAAAAACAAAACAAGCATTTTTCTTATTCAGATTTATTTTGTACATTACAAACTTTGAAGAATGATCTTTGTTTAATCAATAAGAACATAAATTTATGTTTTGTAAAGAGCTTGTTCTGAGTATTAAAAATAAAATTTTCTGCTAGTAAGCCTGCCATTTTGGGAAATACTGAAAATGATCGGTAAGGAAAGAGTTAAAATGTATCCAAGCTGCTGGATAATCTCACAGGGTCATGGATGGAATCCCAGATTATAGGAGACTAAATTTGGAGAAGGCTCTTGTCTTCATCAGATTTTGGTTTTGTTTGGGAGACTAAACTGAGGCTCGAATCTGTGGAATATAATACTCATTGGGTTTTAGACAGTAATTAAATTTTGGATAAATTTGAGACATTATAGTTGACAACTGCTTTGTAACAGAAAACAGGTAGCTTTTTCTTGAACCTAATGTTCTCAGGATGCTGTGATCACATTCTCATCTCGTATTTGTCATGGAATTAGTTTATCAAGTACTAGTTAAGGGAGAGGAAAGGATTTTATATGTAATCCAAAGCTGGTTTAGATTTTGATATTGTTATGCTTACCTTTCTCTCTGTCCTCAGTCACCAAAGTCCCCCCCATCCCCTTTATCACCTCCCAGAAACACCTTTGTGCAATCGAAAGCACGCAGCAATGGAGGGGTAGGGGAAGGCAGTAGTGATATAGAAGACGATCCATTCTTTGATGATCATCCGGCCTCTCCTGTCAGTTTTAACACTCTTTCAAAGTAAGTTGTTTTATCGTCATTCGTGAATTGTGACATATCTTGATCACAAATGGATTTAGATAGAGCAATTACCTATCCTATCACAGGCTTTTCAATATTTTTTATTCTACCTGTCTTTGTATACATCATTCCCCAAGTCACGTCTGTGGTGGTCATTTTGTCATTTGTTGTGTGTGAATTTAGACATTATTGGTTCTCATTGATTTGTTGACAAAGTTTTCATTGTTTTATTTCTGTTTTGTGAAATCCTGTAAGTACTGTTAATTCCTGATTTTTGAGAGAAAAAAAAGTCAAGCAATATTCTGATTATTTTTAGCTACCATCATCTCAAACGATTTATCTGTGATTTTTGTGTGTTTTAAAATATTTTCATTTTGATAGTTTTATATCATAGATGCTTCCTAGTTTTTTTTACTTCTTATTCATGACAAAGGTTTTCAACTTTTTTTATTTATTTTCAGATTATTTTTCAAAATTAAATTGAGACCTGGTCATTGTTAGACTCCGTTTCGTGCAGATTTTCAATCAGGAAAAATATTAAAAACCTGTAATTTTTTGGGTACATTCTGACCAAAAAAATATTTCATACCGCTCCTCTCCTTCCTCGTTCCAATTTTTCTTCTGATTCAATTTTGATTATTTTTCAAAACGTAACTCATTCTAATGGAACTTGCTTTTTATTTTTTAAGACATGAAGACGTCGCTGGCTTCTTTATTCAAACCTTCTTTCTCTCTGTTATCGACATTTTATATTGAATCGGTATTTTAGCTTTTTTCAATTTTCATTTTTGTTTCTTACAAAAGAAGATGCCAGCCTATGATCTTTTATTACACACCTCAGTTTATGTAGCCAATTGCAGGTCTGAATTTAAATTTGTTACTTATATCATCAAATTAATTAAATATGAAATATATAATCAAATTTGTCTTTTTTTTGTTGGTATTTCTTTGAATCCATACAAATTCATTTTCAGTTTTATCTGTGAGCGATCCAGGGCTTCCTTCCGAAGGTTGATTTTTACTCACCCATCTTTTATACTGATAACTTTTAAACGATTTAACATTTATTATTCATTCAGTTGTTTTTTTTCAACCCATTTTTCTCTCACAAAAACAAAACAAAAAACAAGATTATTGCATCCATACAAGTGCATGTGTCTTCACAGAATTTTAAAGCCTTTGTTTGCGAATATGAATATTAGTATCTCTCTCTTTTTTTTTTTTTTCTTCAATGCATTAAAATAGAATGCAGTGCCATCCATTTTCACACCATACAGGCTTGGTAGAATTGCCTGGTTATTCCTTTCATGGTATTTGTCGACTCGATTCAAGATAATCTTTTTCATACAGTCCGACTAACTCTGTTAAATTGAGTCATTTTGATGAATCAAAGAAACAAACAATCCTAAAAAAATAAAGTGAATTTTAATGACTGTTTCTGAAATAAATATTTGATGATCTTATTTACAATAATTTTTTTATTAGTAAAATGGATTTAGGATGATGACTTTTGAATTGTCTCAGAATTAAGAAGGGAGCTTTTTTGACAACATGTCTTTAATTTTTCTGAAAATCCCTATTTGAAAATTGTATTGTAGTATTTAATTTTTAATTTGTATTTTTACGTATGCATTGTTGATGACGTCACAAAGCTTCCCCATTCACCATCACAAAAGAATGTGCATGGCTTTACAATTGCTTATATTGACTATTATTATCTAACCCTGGCCTTCCCTTACCAAACAAAAAAGTGTTCCTGAATCCAGTGTGAGTCAAACCACAAAAAAGGCAAGTCCTTACCGACCCTCGCAAATTCCCCGTTTTCAGAGGAGGTAAATGTTGTCTAGCAACTACACGTGTTGTGTTTTCGCCCCACCCGCATTTGATGTGTTTTTCTTTATTTTCAATTCACAATCTGATTGTAGTTTTCTGCATCCTAGTTTCATTGTTTTACCCCTGGTGTGTCACTATGACATAACAATATTCCCTATTAAATGTTCGTATTAATGTAATAATTTTTTGGTGTTTTCATTTTGAGTATAAATATACAATGGAAATGTAAAATGCATGCGATGCAATTTTCGACTTCCTGAAATTTAGATTTACCGTCTTAAAAATAATAATTTTCTGCCCAGAGGCCTGAAAATTGTTTATAAGATAAACGGGTTTAGACTTATGTAGAAATAGTGTGTTATCTAGTATTTATTTCACTTTTTGAGATTATTGTATTTGTTTTTATTCAATTATGAAATGGAACTGTTCAGTATGTTTTGCCTGATTTTAAATACCACACAGCATAACACCATATAAATAACATTGTGTAAAATGACAAATCAAACCCAAGCTTAACGTCTATTTGTAAATACACGATTGATGCAGGGCACGAATGCTATGGCAGTTGCTCCACTGTGTGGTTGTAGAAGGCTGGTGACTTGTGATACAGCCAATAGATGCTGATCCTATTATCATCTTAATGGTTCCCTCTTAGGTGTTTGTGCTCCAGGAATAGGATTAAGTCACAGAGCAAGGCTTTGCAATAAGTTACTAGGCAATTTGTTGAACTCAAACTATTGTTAAGCATAATTTTTGAGCCTTTGCTCCATTTTTTTGAGATGTGTTGTCATATGTAAGAATTTGCTCCTTGGGGCCTTGAAAACCTTTTTTTCTTCTTATTTCTACCATTCTTTAAAGACATTATCAATTTTTTTATACACCACCTCCTTGTTTTGGTTTGATAAATAATTGATAATTGTCTGCACCCTTGATATCTCTAACACTTCAATCTCATCTTCTTATAGAAATGCCTAATATTTCCCTCAAAGGTGTCTCTGCCCCTCCCTGCCTTTCCACGAGTTTGAGGTGATTTGTAGCCACTGCAACCACAATTACAATTGTCACCAACACCAACACCACTCACACTCACCCTGTATTTATTTAAAACCATTAAAAGCTTTTTATAGTCATTATAATATTATGTGTCACAAGATTTGACATGGTTATCGGTATAACGTGTAGAGCTAATATATCGACTTTACAGCGATGATAATAGAATGTCTTTATATGTCATGTAGGCATACAAGAACAACCAGAAAATAAATGCTGGGTGGGGTTCCTGACTTCCCAGTAGTGGGCAGGGGGGTACATACTGTGTCTTCTATCCCCTTTTATCTGTTTTCCAACATGCTTTCTGTCTTTGTCTTGGCCCTGGCCGGAGTCCTAGCTGAGAGGGAAACAGTCAAATGCATAGTTATTGTTTTGGGAGATGATATTATTTTTCCTTGTAAATCATCTCTTTGTTATGTATTATTATATTTGTTATTATGAATGTATAATGTACGCATTTGAGTCTATTTCTCTTTGTTGGATTTTGTGCTTGTGTCCGGATGAGACTTATAGGTGATCTCAAACCAAGTACATTGGTGATGTGCTCTTGGAATCTACATCTGATTCCTATTTGTTCCCAGTTACCCTATGTCTTACTTTTTCTTGGGTGCTTTAATTGTAATTCTAGAACTTTTTACTATCTCATTTTCTTCCTTTTTACTGGCGCTGATATCACCTAAATGTGTTGCAAGCGCCGTAAAACCCTTAAAAACAAAAACAAAACAGAAAATAAATGGAAACCAATAACAAGTGGAAAGCTCAAGAGAACATTAACTGGAATTATACAGGGACCCTAAAATGGTTTCATGTTGAAGATGGAGATGAGCTTTTGTTGGCTTGAATCCTTGAATTCGATGTCACCCAAGATGGCAGTCTGCTTTCTCATTTTGTAACTCTGATTTTAGCTTGGGCGATTACATCAAACTCAAAATCACTTATTGGACTAAATTCTGCAGGGTCTCAATTACTGTCATTACCAATTTGCTCAATACAGGTTCTGTTTGTAAGGCAATTTATTCATTTCTGTCATCAATTATAGCAATAATTTTTTCACTCTGATGGATGATCGTGTCAGATAATTTCTACTTTTTGCCTTCAGGAGATCTATTTATAGATCTGCCACTTATACAGATTTAATCGGTAAATGCAGATTTTTATAAAAGCTAAAATTGGCCAAATTTAGATTGTTTTCTTCAGATTCTGATTTTTTAACCATAAGGTTAGGATAAATTGTTCGAAATTGGTGGGGTTTATTTGTTTGTTTTTTTGTTTGCAAGAAATGGGTATGTGACCTACCTGAATGACTTTATTTAAATTTAAAGCATTTTATACTGACAATTCATAGAAATAGGTTAAGAATCTTGAATTTTTTGTTGAATTAGATTGTTTTTATTGAAATTTGGACTTATTTTTAAAATGTTATATTTTTCGTTTGATGCTCAGGCAGGTAATGTATTACTGACCTTATCAATAAAATTACGATGTTGATATAATCGTATGCTGGTCAAATCTGCTTTAATTTCACATGATACAAGATCTTTATTATTTAACTGAAACACTGGACTTTGGTGTGATGTCGATATCTGCATAATGTGAATTAAATCATTATTATATTTTATAATTGATTGATATTGAAATGTTGTTGAAATTAAATAATGCTCAGTATTTTAAAATTTCGAATAGATAATTATATAATTTAGGTTGTCAATGTTTAAAATGTTTATTTTGATTGGAAAATCTATTTATTTGAATATGTTTGAGTGTCCCAGCTTTTATTTGTTTGAAATATCATTTGTATTTGTTGTTTGCATGAAGTCAGTTTGAATTACATTTTAATGTCATGCTTTATTTAGACTTTGATATATCTTTTGACAGAAATCTTTCCTATTCTGTCCCATTTTAAAATAATGGTGGGTATTTAAAAAAAAGAAAAAACAAAGACTGACAAAATTTTGTTATTTGTCAATAATTTGAAAAAAGAATTCTTAAATGTGAAATCATATACATAAAGATAACGAATAAGAGAAAATCGGAAAGCACAGTTCCACAAAGAGCTTGTGTATTTAAAAAAGTTAAGTTTTGAATGAAATATATCCAGATATATTAGACCCATGCAGCTAGAGTTTATCCAGGTTTCTATGCTATGGAAAATATTGGGGGTCCCGATAGCTCAGTTTTTAGAGCACTCGCTTCACAATCAAAGGGTGCAGTTTAGATTTTTTTCTGACCCCGCCTGTCCACCGAGCAGTGATTGAGTAGCGTCCTATCAAAAAGGTAGTAAACAATTGCTATTGTCCATTTCACGCTATAGAAACCAGGAGAAACTCCAGCTCCATGGCCTAATGGCTCTGAAGGAAGGATGATATGACAGTAGCAATTGCTTGTTTTCCTTTGTACAGGATGCCAGTCTATGGCAAAGTACTTTCCACCAGATCTAACAGAAGCAGCTTCCCAATCACTGCTGAGTGGTCAGGGGGTTCAGACTTCATGTGGATTGATCTCAGTCCCTTTGCGTGTGAAATAAGTATCCTATCAACTGAGCTATTGGGATCTTCTTATCTATATACAGCTGCGTTGTTTTTTGATTCATTAATGAAGTGATTCATGATGATGATGATGATGATCGGTCGTCATCGTCGTTGTCATCATCATCATTATTATTTTATTATTATTACTTATTATTGTTATTATTGTTATTATTATTACTTATTATTGTTGTTATTATTATTATTATTATTATTATTATTATATTATTATTATTATTATATTATTATTATTATTGTTATTATTATTATTATTATTATTATTATTATTATTATTATTATTATTATTATTACTCATCCCCAGTGAATTAGAGAAAAACAAAGATAACAAACCAGACACTTCCACAAACAACAGCGGGGATATCAAGTCTAAAGGGAAACAATCGGGTGGTGGAATGAGCTCATTGGATGGTCTGCCTTCTCTTACTGGAGGTCGAGGCATGGGGTCGTTGGCTGGCGCTCCATCCCTAGATAGAATCAAGTCTCCAAACAATGGTGAGTTCATATAGATAGAATCAAGTCTCCAAACAATGGTGAGATAATAATTAATAATTGAGCTTTTATATAGCGCAATATCCACTAAACATGCTCAAAGCGCTTTACAAGGGGTCTCTGGTCAACAGCAATACTTAACATTTAGGACAAGACATTACGCCTGTTAGATGATATTACATTTTTATTTGGACAGAGACAACACTGTTAACGGCCAGATACTCATTTTACACCTGAGTAAGGTGAGAGAATGTGAGTAAAGAGCCTTCTCCAAGGACTCAACTATGCGCCGAGCGAGGCTCGAACCCAGGACCTTCCGATCCGAAAGCGAGTGTCATACCACAAGACCACATAGCTGCACATGCTATTATCATCTAGATCAACACACGACACCTCTGAGATTTACTCTTTATGCAGTGTTGATGACTCAGCAGTACAGTCAGTGTCTTTAATAAAGCGATGTTGAGTTTGTTCTCTAACTCAATGTTCTAGCCATGGCATTGTTGTTCATGGGTAAACCCTTGCCTTTGACTCAATTTACCCCACTTAACTCAGGTGTAAATGTTTACCTGGGGACATATGCAGTGACTGATATTGTGTTTCTACTAAAAAAAGAATGCACAACAAGTAAATATACAGCTTGAACTTGAAATTTGAATCCATATGGCTTACTGGAGGAATACATGAAGCATTTTTAAGTATGTGTGCATAAAGTATGTTGAATGAGTGTAAATTCGCAATATAAATGTTCACATTTATTTATCTTAACTGTTTTTCCTTTAATTTGTTTGAGATTTCAACCAGTGAGATGATGTCCACATATCATAAGAATGATAAGTCCCAGGTCAACCAGCTACTTTTTCAGACGGATAAACAAGTCATCCAGTTGATGCAATGAACGCAGATTTTATTGTTGCTTTGGTGTAGAGGTCTTTATGGACTCACACTAAGGCCTAAATTGGATTAGTGTTCGAACTAGCATAAGACACCTCAACAGTTTGATTTTTGGAAGAGCATTTTTCTCACAAATGTAAAGCGCTTTGAGCATGTTTAGTGGATTTTGTGCTATATAAAAAAAAAACTCAAAAAAAAAAGCTCACAAATGTTCCTTTTCCTATTTTGTAGAGACAGGCTCTTTCTGGCATTGTCTATGTCCTATAACAGGCTGCATGTATTGTTCTGTTTGTTCATTGTGCTTTGTCCCGTCAACAGAAGATTAACAGAAATATTGTAAAGTAATTGTGCTTTGTCCCATTAACGGTCAGAAGATAAAACTAAATATTACAAAGTGCCTGGATGATAAGCACCGTATTCATTGAATCTTTAAAACATTTTTTTTTTGGTTAGAATATATATATAGTTTACTCCAGTGATGAATGCAGCCAAACTCCCAGTTTTGCTTCTCCTTTTGCATGATCTAAATCGAATGCCTTTTCAAATTAAAAACCACATGTTTGATCTGTTTTAAATTCAATCCAGAACTATTCATTTTAATTATAATACTTAGAAAATTAGAAGAATTTAGTAGAAAAATTCAGCTTGGAGTTTGTCCTTTTGCCAATCACTAGGGCTGAGTTTATGAATATGGTTGTTAGGTACATCTGATTGTCATTACTACTACTACTACATCGATGACAACACTCTTATGTATTGTCTCAGTTATTATTTACATGTCTGTCATATCACAAAGTCATGTGTGTTCGAAAGGACATTAATATAAGTAGAACATTCAAGATTGATGTTTTTTATTATTACATTATTAAAATCGTTTTGATATTTGGATAGAGGAAAAGAGAGTACAGGAGTGTTGGGGAGTGGGGAGGGGGGGGGGGGGGGGGGTAATGGTTAACAGAATTCATGTTGGTCTTCATAGTTTAGCAAAAAAAATTGTTAATGAAAGTTATTTACTTTTTCTTTTAAAACAGTCATAGCATAAATAATGAAAACAGGAAAGAAAGAAGAGAAATGTCTAAATTATATTATGTTTTTTAAATAGTTTATTTAAATTGATTGGAGCATCTGGAATTTTTAATTTTAATAGTAATTGTAGTTTGTGAAATAAATAAATTACCTGAAACATTTTGAAATCCAAATGTAGTGGAAAACAAACACAATGATGACAAAGACAGCAACAACAACAATAATAACAACAACAGCAACGATAACAAACTCAGATCTCAAGATTTGGTGACAAAAAAACCCTTTCTCTGACAGCTTGGATAGAAGTTTAAGTGGAATGGTCCATTCAATATCTTCTATTTATGATTTTTGTTTCAAACCCTGCACTGCATGCACCCAGCTTACTAACCAACCTTTCCCCCTTTAACCTCACCAGACACGGATTTAGACCAAAACTTGAGGGCAATTGATAAACGCATGGAAGATCTCGGCTTAGGTAAGATTTACTAACTTATTTGAGCAACGTCGAATTTTCTCAACAGAAAGGTTTTCGTATTCAAGCTGTAATTGTACCATCATCAGGCCAACCAAGTTTCTTAGCTCATGCATACATCTGATTATTTGTACTCCAAATTTTGGAAGAAGCCTTAAATGAAAGAATTTGAAGAGAAGTTGGACTTTGGTGAAAAAATCTCTCTAGTGATGGTCTATTTTCATATCTTCATTTATTTCAGTTTTGATGCCAACTGTCTCAATTAACAATTTCAATTCAATTCAATTTAAGGTTTTCACTAATATTTTGCAGCAAATTTTGTAATTTGTGGCATAAAGCAATATTGCGCTCTCAAAGGATTATTATAATGTCCATTGTTTCAGTTTGGAACATTTTTTGAAAAGTTTTCAGATTATTCAGAACATTGCTGCCAGGTTAATTAATATTCATGAGGCAGATGTGTGATTCGGCCAGACCCCTGTTTCATGATTTGCATTGACTGCTGGTTGAGAAAATGTTGAGAAAATGGTTACCTAGTTTATCATAGACATAGTCTTGATGGTTATGCTCCTCTTCTCCCCCCCCCCCCCCCCCTCCTTTTTTTGAACTAATATATATATATATATATATAATATATATATATATATGTATGTCTGAGTTGCATTGTACGTTAGTACGGCACCTATAAGGTGCTATGCTACATCAGCATAAAAGTGTCACGGTCACAGGGAATTCACGTATCGGGACCAAGCACCTCTGTTCCTGGCTAGAGTCACAATTTCGCCAATGGGCATAGAATCCAGCCCATGTAGTGTAGAGTGCCTGCTGGTCTAGTTGTCGAGCTCTTCAAGTAGGTAATGAAAGTTCCACGCAAGAGGCGGTCTGCGTCCATGCGTAAGATATGCCCCGCAAAGCAGAGCCTGCGTCTCGTCACTGTAGTTACCAGGTCGAATTAGGGATGTTTTGCTGTTTATTTGTAGTCTTCTCCTGTAATGATGAAAAGGCATCAGCTGTTGAACTGAGGATCTGAGGACGACTGACCTTCACGATGAGTGACAACCACAAGCGTCTACCTTTTTCACGTCGCGGTGTGGCTCCCTTGACGCACTCCTCTGGACAGATGGGGGGTTTCGGCTGCAAATAATAGTGAGTGTGTGTGTGTGTGTGACAGTTACCATAAGAGTTTGATTGTGAGTGAGGAAGCCTGGGAGACAGAGAAAAAGTTAATTTTGCACATGTGTGTATAATTTTAAAAAGTGGCTCATAATTGAACTCTGTCTCTCTCCCTCACGTCCCCACTCCTTTTTTTTCAGATTCTCACGATGATTATGAATATGAAGATGATTTCAGTCCTGAGTGAGTAGAAATTATATATTATTTACCTGTCTCTTTGACTTTGACACTTCCACCAAAGACTTCAACTGCTTTCTCTCACACATTTATTTCCTGTCTTAATTATTCCCCTTGTCTGGACAAGTCTCAACGCTGCTGAACCCTAGATCTTTGATCATTGGTCTATGACACTTAATGGGGAAAAACGTTTCAAAATTGAGTTGGGTTGTGTGTGTGTAAAATACACAAGGTTACAATGCTGGTGCCAAAGCTTACAATGATTTCAACCCATTTATTCATTAACCGCAATCAACACTGCTTCACTTTGATTCACTATTTCTGTTATTTTTATAAAACTGTACATAAAGGTAAATGTTAACGTTAGTCAGTAAGTTGAAGCTGACTTTAGACGAAATTCCACAAAACTGTTGACGTCATCAGATATTTATTTTAAAAAAGACAAAGGAGGAAAAAATGAGACCACTGTTGGGTTTTGAGTTGATTTCAAGGGAGTTAATTCTTGCAGACTGCATTGCATATGTTATTGATTGATTGATTGAATTCATTACAAGTGTTCTGTTGATGGTTGCCTGTTTAAAGTGAAAGTTGTTTTCAATACATACAATCAGAATATCACATCTGGATTAGTTATTTCATTTTTTTTTTATTTTGGAAAAATGTCTACCTTAAAAAAAAAACAAGCCAGAAATTTTTTTTCTTGCTTGTTTTAATGTTCTTTTAAAATCTATTTCCTGTTCTCTTTGTTCCAGACACAGTATGAGTCATAAGATTTCCAAAGGCGAGACAAAGACAGAGACTGCGGAGAATGGAAGTATTGCTGAAGAAATTGATGAGGAAGAAATAGATGATATTTCTATAGAAGCCGACGATTTACTAAGAAGTGACAAGAGTGGAGTAAGCAAAGCTTTTTTTTTTCATTTTCATAGTTACAAATTATAAAGGATGGAGTTGGTCATTGGATAAATAGATGACTGAGCAGATAAGGCATTGCATTTACATATGAAGAAAATGGGTTTGAGGCCTGCTCTTAGCCTCTTTTTTGTTTGTTGCTTTTTAAATTTAAGATTGCTATGAACAAGAATCTTTCCATTTTTTTATCACTTTGCAGGGCTTGAATGTGCTGATGCCATTGTTATTTCTTTTTTATTATAGATAATTCCTAACTGGGACAGGATATTCCCCCCCCCCCCCCCCCCCCCCCAAAGCAGATTGCCTTTTTTGATCAAATCTGCCGCTACTCTTGATTTTTTTTGGTTTGTTTTTACTATCTCATGAAAAAATTTTATTGTTCATCATTTTGTTAAATTTTTCTTTTGCTTAAATTATGATAGGCACGATTTCAACTGTCAACCGTTGAAAGACAACAACATCCAAACCTCCCATTTTAATTGATGCCTTGATCAGGGTTTTATTGTGAAGTTTTTTGTTTTTTAAAAATTTATCCTCCTTGGCGTCATTTATTCATAGATCATTCCTATCTTTGATTTCCAATTAAAAAAATATCCTGCTTTCAGTCAGATGTTTTATTCATTAAATTTTTTTTCTGGTTGAAAATTTTTATTATCGTTCCTGCAAGTCTATAAGACACTTGAACTCAAAATTGATGAAATTATTCGCGTTGATGCAAATTTTAAATACTTAAATGTTAGATATAGACTTTGATTCAACAGTAAAATAATCAGGTTTTTACATTTCAATAATGGAATTGTTTTCCATTCCTTTGAATTAAAGGTTACAATTTTGTTCTTACATAACTGGTTAGGCTTTCGATATTCCCCCTGCTAACCTACAAAATTTTTAAAAATTTCCAGCCTCTGTGAATAAGTTTAAATATCTGGACTGAAAACAGTGCAGACGATTCATCTTTTTCTCTCTTTTAAAAAAAAAATATTTTCAAACCTATTTGTTTTCTCCTTCAGTTTGATGACCTGACGACTGACCACAGCGTGTCCCAGGCCGACGGTGGCTTTGATTACATGGAGGATCCAGTTCTACCGTAGAGATATTCCATGGGAGTCATTGAAACCAGGGAGGACAAGGACAAGGACAATGACCTGACGACTGACCACAGTGTGTCCCAGGCCGACGGTGGCTTTGATTACATGGAGGATCCAGTTCTACCGTAGAGATATTCCATGGGAGTCATTGAAACCAGGGGGGACAAGGACAAGGACCATGAGACAATGACAAGGACAATGAGACAATGATGATTGGGACAAAAATAGTTGGTAGATATGCTATTAGGCATTCATAGGACATATTTGTTACAAGATCCGGTGTTGGTAACCCGATAGACCTAATAAAGTCGGCGTTTTTATCCGTTAAATGGGGAATTGTTTTTAAAATATCTAAATTTGTATATAGCATGGGGAAATATAGATTAAAATTTTAAAAAATTTACCAGGAGAAAAAGGCATTTGACAATATCAATATTGAATAGTTTTATCTACAGAATTTTTCAGAAATTTAAAAAACAGTGAGAGAACAGTCTTAATTGATTAATTATTATTATTATTTTTATCATCATTATTATTGAATTATAATTTTTTGGGGGGAATGCTTTAATTTATTATTACACCTTTTTTGTACAAAATGTCTGGTGGGTTTTTGTGATAATGAGAATTGTGCCAAATGAATAATAATATTAGAAATGTTGATGATATTAATGAACATGAACATGAAAAAAACTAACACACTACAGCATTAATCAAGTATTACATGAACATTCAATTTCATCCAGAGATCATTAACGTTCTTTTGTTGTTAAGGATTTTGTTTGATCATATTTGGTTTCCATTGAACAATACAGATTGTAGAATATTATGTAAAATTATTCACGTTTAGTTGCTTTTCTCCTGTACAAACATGAGGATATCGAGTTAAATAATAAATAAATAAAATTTCCTTTATTCATCCCCAAGGGGAAATTTGTCTTTAGGGTCTATTCCAAGGGAAGACTGGGATTGCCCAGGCGTCAGCCGCAGAGCAGCGCCGCAAAGTGAGCTAGGGCAAGGTGACTTGCTCAAAGCTACACAACGCAGCGGCTGGTGATTGAACTCGGTACCTTTCGGGTAGGAAGCAAAGACCGTACCACTGAGACAGGGTTTTCTTTACCAGCTTGACTCATAGTATCCAATCACTCCATTTCAACCTTCAATTTTTTTCCTTCTCAAATCACCATTTGATTTATGGTCGACTTATCTACACAGGCTGTCATTAATAATTCCCTACCTCACTCTCTTCCAGTCCGCTTCTGCTTATTCTTCAGTGTTGTTTCATCTACTCTTTAAAAATCTGAAAAGGTGTGCGTGGCTTCAGTTTGAAATATGGACCACCAATGCATTGTTTTTTTTCCCCCCTCCACTTCTTTATAATGAACAAGAAACATGAGGATTTGACAGTGATTTTGATGAGGTTTCTCTTCCAGCTTGATATCAATAGCTGTAGCAACAGCATCAGCAGCTTAACCGAGAAATATTATATGTCAAATATTGTATGTGTGCGTCACTGATAAACAGTACAGGTTGTTTGTGTCTTTTCCTGATGGGTTGGGGAGAACAGACATGAATATTTTATTTTTTAATCAATATCAGTCTCACTCTTGAAAAAATAAAGAGAAATTTTCCAGTTTGACAGACAGGATGTATAGAGAATGGTGAGTGGCAATAGGTAAGGAATGAATGATTTTTTCATCAAAAAAATCCTTTTAAAGACTGTTGTTGTCACAGTACTTTTCCATCTATTTTCAAACCTTAATTCCAATTACTGACCCAAAACTTGTCTCTATTACTATTAATCAATAATACTGACTTACACTCCAGCATAGTTTCCTCAAACTCATTTGAATGTCCCAAATTTTTTCCTTATTATTCTTTGTTATCATTCCATTCCTTAATCGAACTAATTTTTACCTCGAATACACCAGCATAAAAATTAGATTAATTGAAGGATTTAAAAAAAAATGCAACTAGTAATTTTGACCACTGATGACACCTCTCTACTCATTCTTATCACTTCCCCATTCGTTCTAATTTCAATACCACGCACACTGAATGTTGTGATATAGCAACCCCCCCACCCTCTACATACACTAACAGCTTGTAACATGTCATGTATAAAGTTATCTACCTCAACATAGGCAATAAAGTCAATAATAAAGTTCCCATGGTTCATCCTCAAGAGGAGATTTGTCTTTGAGTCCATTACAAGGGAAGACTGGAATAGCCCAGGTGACAAACAGCAGCTCACTGCTGCAAATTGAGCTATGGAGAGGTTGCTTGTTGAATGCGGTGAATATTCGAACTTGGTATCTTTCGGATTTGAAGCTAAAGACCATACCGTTGAGCCTCATTGAGCCTCTCCCCCCCCAACCATCAAGTTGTTTTGTCAAGGCATGGTTTCCTGGAACTTTTTTGCATGTCCCCGAGGAGTTTGAGGAAACCTTGCTGGAGTGTATTTCATTTACTTAATCAAACAATTTGATTTTTGTTGTCGTTTTGTCTCCTCGATTTCTCTTCAGAAATTGTTTGTTTCACGCATATTTCAATAATAGCTAATGATATTATATTACTGTATAACTTTGTTATCGTTACATTACATTACATTTATCATGCCTAAATGACCTCTTCCATTTAGCTTTTGTTACTTGCTCATATTTTTCTCTCAAATGTATGGACCATATCTCGAGATTTACTTGTCTTTACAATGATAAAGGCAAATTTAAGATAGATCTGGTAGAAAGGGTAAAAATCTCACATACACTGACGATGATATCACAATAAATCATAAAGATAGATCAGTACAAAAATAGATGGATTAGTACAAATATAATAATACCAGGAAGAGACGCACGTCTATAAAAATCTTAAATATCTTTAGTTCTTCATGTTGGATTTTAGGATCATCAAAATAGACTGAAGCAAGTAAAAGTGTTCTAGTATGACACAGCAATATGCAGTCGTAGTTAGGCATTTTAATAGTCCCAATGTATTGATAGGACGGATGGAGGTCTTTGGTTATTGGCACAATTCGTGGTGAAGGGAGGTAATTACCAATTCCTGTTAATCTTCAGGGATCCCAAAAGCTCACTTGGCAGAGCACTAACTTCACACACAAAGGGACCGAGATCGATCCCACATACAAAAAAAATATTTTTTTTACAACCCCCCTATCCACCCAGCAATAAATGGGTAGCTCGGTCTTGTTGGCGATAGACCAGCGTTCTATCCAAAGGGTAGCAAGCAATTGCTAATGTCCATTTCACGCTACAGAAACCGCAATAAACTCTGGCTCCATGGGCTTCTTCTTCGTTGGAATGTAGAAACCTCACAACCATATCATAAAACACATCCATTGCTATTCTAGAGTTATTTTCCACAAAAGTTTATTGAATTGATTTATAAAGCTATGATTTCATCACAACCCCGTGACATTACTTTCAATAATGATCAATGGATTGCAATAATATGTAGATTCCAACCCATACCAGGACACCTTCTTTACCAAATCAGACATTCAGCAGATAAATCAATGCCAATTAATGTTCTCTCTCTGCTATCAATCCAATTTACTAAAAATCATGTTCATCAGTTCCATCTCCTCTCCAGCCATGCGAGATGTTCTTATACTTATGCCCATGCCATATGAGAAGGTAAAGTACGTTTCCCGCGGAATCACTTCAATCACATGCGGAAACCATCCGGTTAGTTAAAATGTTTTTTGGAAGAACTGACGAGATTGAAATGCTTTTACTGACTTTCATTAGGGTTGACTTATAGACCCAACCAGCCATAAATTGCTAAGAGGCGACAGAACCCAGAATGATAGAAATTGTGGTACATATTACTATCCAACCAACACTCTTTGAACACCTGGTCTTAATAATATTAGTCATAGCCATGGGTGAAAGTTCGCCGGAAAAATCCGGCATGGCCGGATTTTTATTTTTGAGAAAGAGGTCTCGCCGTTTTTTTTTTGTCTGGCCGGGATTTGAAAATGAAAAAAAACGGCATTTATATAATTAACCGCACTTCTGTTTTTTCCTCTTATTGGTAGTTGCAGGATTTTTTTTCTGAGCACCTGCCTTTGCAGGATTAATATCATTGAGTAACTTTCACCCATGGTCATAGCGATACATGTACTGGTAGTTTGTTTGACAGATAATTCATTCCATGATGTAGATTTGTAGATAGCTCATTGAATGGCATTCTCTTTATATCTATTGCTTCTTTTGGTATAGTATTATTAGTATTAGAAAAAAATATGGCCAGTTACAAATCCCTTAAAACTTTTCAAAACCAAGCCCAGTATGCTTCCGATATTTTTATTTTGGTGCCTACCAAGTTATGATACTGTCGTGTGTCCCACATCTAGAGTTAAAATGGAATCGTTTCAAATCTTTGGTTCTGAAAATTGAATTTTTATAACGTTTTAGTTAAGAAGTTATATAACATGGTCTTCCTCTTTCAGAAATCAAGTGGTCCTTCAGGGCTTGCTACCCTTTGGATAGTATAGGACGCTAGTCTCTTGCTTAGTACTACTATCTCCAGATGTAACAGACACAGCTCCCTAATCACAGATGGGTAGACAGGACAGGGGGCTCAGGAAAAAAAAAATCTCAATTCCACCTGGGAGATACCAGTCCCTTTGTGCATGAAGCCAAATGTCGACCCCCCCCCCCCCCCCCCCCCCCCCCACCAACTTTTTTCCATAAGGATTTGTATATACAATTTTAATGCAAGTCAAGAAGGGAATCTATTTGTATTGACATTACTCAATGACTCTATGTACTCATAGAATGCTTGAAGCAAATTGGATCATTGGCAAAATCAGAAATGTCTTCCTTTTCCTTTCCATACGGCAGATTTTAATATGTTTTAAAACATATAGATAAGGACGGTCACACCTTTTATAAGAAATTGATTTTATCAAGTCTCAAAACTCATTCCTTTGTCAGGATTAGGTTTTCATGACCTCGCCAATTCCTGACACTGACATTTACATATCTTTAAGAATTTTTGACTTTAAAGTTAAAGGGTAGAAAAAGTCGGGAAGTGTTAAGTGTATTTGAATTGGGAATATTTGACAGTGTATTCGATTGCACTGGAAAAACAATAAATGTGTGTGAGGGGTGGAGGGTGGTGGTGGATAATTGAACCCAATAGGATTAAATGGAGTTATAGACTATAAATTATAAAAGCTTGTATACGTGCATGAGTTTTTCCAATGTGTTACTTCATAATGAAGTTTCTATTGTAATAGTAAATAGGCCTGTTCTGTATATATTGTCGTGAGAGTAAACTCAAAGTTATATAAATATTATAATAATTAAAAAATGTATGAACATGTATATTCAAATACCTGCAATAAAGTATAACAATATTAACTTTTATTTTGTCTTATTTGTATAATTTTTCATGGTTGGTGTGTGGGGTCTACACACTATCCACCAAGATCTGCTTTCTTTCAACTTCTTGTCCTTCTCATTATATTCTTACAATAACTTTGTTTATCCAGATTAGCAAGGCAGTTGAATTTGAGCGGGTTTCTTTTCATGAGAAATTATATTTTTCCCCTTGAAAATTATTTCTCTCACTTTGTAACTGTATTAAAATAAAGATTTGAAAAAAATCTGTAAGAAATAGTGCCAGAGAGAAAAATACCATACAAGAAAAAAATCGACCTGTGAGGCGGATTTTTGTTGTTGTTGCTTTGTCTGGCTCTGTCCATGTTCATACATACTTTTTCAGATCTTAATCTTACACACTGCCTACTCCCTAATTTTTTTTTTCTTCAACTGTATCAGTATCGGTGTTGGAGACAATCCAAAAGTTGCCATGTAGGGGAGGGTCTTTTGTCCTCCCATAGTGGGAAGGGAGGCACTTATCGTCTTATATATTTGTTTTCCAACTTGCTTTCTGCCCTCGTCTTGGAGTGAGATGACTTGGTTTTGTCCTGGCCTGGGCGGAAAACAGTTGAATGTATTGTTATAGTTTTGGGAGATAATTTTTTTCCCCTTGTAAATTATGTTATAACAGTCAACTCTGCTTAATTGCACACCCTCGGGAGTTTGTGTTAGTGCGTCGATTAAGTAGAGAAGCTAATAATAGCATCTAAGTCTAAGCCCCAACTGTTATGTATGTTCCTTTCTTTTCGGGTTTTCTAAGGATTGTCATGTTCAAGACCTGGCCTAATTAGAATGTTTGTTATGGGCTGGGGGTGTTTTTGGTTATTTTATTTTTTTACTTGTTCCCGTTTTATCAACAACACAATGTGACATTATTGTTTTTAAGAACAGTAATAGTGAAGCGTTGATTGCTTTCTATTCTGTGCACACTGTTTTAACTGTTTATAAACCAGTGTTTCCAATCCCGCCAATGTAGATCATCTGTCTAGCGTTCTTGGATTTAGCGGCATAGTTTGTTCACCATGTCAAGTTTTTCAGTGTTGGTCACATTTCTATGACTCATCCTCATCTTCATTATCTAGGTATTGTCTTTTGTGTGGCTGAATGGAACTCAGTATCTCACGTCAGTTCACTTTTGATGGATACCTTGTTGTCCATTGTAACGAATTGATCGAATGCTTCGGTCGAAAAGTTGTGTGGAACGGGAACAGCATCGTTGATTTCATATGGCTGCTGGTTGTCACTCCAACCAAGCAGAAATGGTGTGCAGCAATTATATAGAAATAATTCTGTTTTTTGGCAATGTGTAGCGTATAAGTGGAGTGTGTGATTAACAGATATGCGATTAAGTGGAGTGAACTGTATTATGTACTGTTTGTTATATTTTATGTTGTGAATATCACTATCACGATTTGTAGTTGTAGACATTTGAGTGTAATTCTCTTTGAAGGATCCTGTGCTTGTGTCTGGATGAGACTTTAAGGTGATCTTGACTAAGTACACCGAGTTATCTCTTGGAATCCAAACATGCCCTATTTGAACCCTTCCCCTTTATCTTACTTTTTCATGTGATTTTAACCCATAGAGGCCCGCTTCCCCTGGAGTCGCCCGCGACTGTTGAGGCCCGCATCGCCCGTCATCGCCCGCGGCCCCCGAGAAAAAACGGATCATGTTTACTTTGTTATTGCAACGAATCACTTCGTTTTATTCTAAACCGGAAACATCGTAAACGTAATGCGATCGTTCTATTTCCGTTTCGTTTTTACCGCACGTTTATATCGTTGATAACAAGTGAGTAATCGAATTCAGAAAAATAGCATTCCCGTACGTTGCGTGGCGCTAGAAATGATGTTTTGGAGAGTGGTGTGGACGATGAAGAGGATTTTGGAAATGAAAGCGATATCGAACTAGAAAGAGAAGATGTAAACGATGGGGGGGATGGACAAGACAAGGCGTTAGCACCTGATCAAGGTGATTCGGACACTGAATCGGAGTCCGAGATTGACGAAAATGACGGGAATGGGGGTGCGGGGAACGAGTTTTTTTTTTTAATACTTTTTTCCCAATTTATTGAAATCAAAACATGTCATGTTATATATCATTCGAAAGCAAATTTATCTGGCTATAAAAAGGAATTAAAATTATAATTTTATGTCATTTGGTTCTCGTTTAATAATTTTTTAACTTTGTGTTGGTATTTTTTTGTTAAGAGTTATGCCCCTTACACTGGGCCTCGGGGGAATTTTTTTTAGTAAACACCGGGCCTCTATGGGTTAATTGTATATATTCTATTTGACTATCCCAGTATTTCTTTTTTACTGGCGCTGAAATGACTTTATTGTGTCGCAAGCGCCGTAAAACTTAGTGGTTGTTGTAGTTGTGGCATTAGTGGTAGTGATGATAATGGTGTGTTGGTTTGTAGTTGTAGTAGTATTGGTAGTGATGACATGGTTGTGGTGGTAGTATTGATGATGTGATAGTGGTGGTTGTAGTATAGAGCAGTAAAGTTAGGTGCCCCAAACGTAAACAAGGTCGAGAAGCACGTGGCAAACCACATGTTCCTGTCTTGACAGCTCACGTTCCAATGTAAATAATAGAAAAAAATAACCTTTAAAATTTGGCTGTTAGGTGGCAAAAGAAACATATTCATAAATACTCGATCATGCATCAAATAATGTCTAGATATGGATATTTTATGGAACAAAAGGTAAAATTTTCTATAATTTATCAAAAGTTACAGCTATATATTTTTAGACCAGAGCAAATTATTGCGCTGGTGTGAACAAAACGAGAATTATTCGGAGCCTGATTTTCATAATAATTTAGCCTTATATTATTATTTCTGCAACTGTTAGATTTTATGTAAACATATTTTCAATACTGAAAGTGTATTGCCTACAACTCAAACTACAAAATTGGGAGACCTATATTGTGCGTAAATTATTCCGGTCCCTAACGGAAATCACTAGCAACTTGTTATTGTTTACGTTTGGGGCACCTAACTTTACTGCTCTATTTAGTAGTGGCAGTGATGATGGTGTTGTGGTAGAGATGTTTGAGGGTGGGGGGATTTCCTTGTAACAATATGACCTCACCCGAATTTGACGGAAGTTGCCCGTAACCCGGAAATTATTGCAGCAGACCGGAGTTTTGGCATCACTGCAATTGTTTTAGTTGGAATTCCACACCAGCATCTGTGAGATTACGACGAGTACAAGTACAAGCCACAGGATAGATTGTCCAAAGGATTTTTTAAAATGAGAATCATAATAATAAATAGTCTTTTTCTTGACTACTTGTGACTTTGACTGATGTGACTCAAGCACTTTTGTATTTGTGTGCAGAGTTGTGGTATGACTCTAGACTTTGGAATTGTAGGTCCCAGGTTCAAGTTCTATCGGCAGTGCAAAGTAAAGTTGAATCCTCAGAAAAAGGCCCTTTGCTCACATTCTTTCACTTTCACTATACTCAGATGTGAAATGAGTACCTGACTTTAAATAAACAAAAATCAGTCTTGGTCCGATTACAATAAACTGTTCTCTGCATAGTGACTTTCTTTCTCCACATGTTTGCCTAAAAACATGTCATTATTAAATCAAACATAAAATGAGTCTGCCAGAATTTAGTCACGTCATCTGAAAGACTTCATCACAATAATTGCAATTAAATAAATAAATTTACAAACTCCAAAATCGATGACAGGAAATATCCCTAACACTATTTTTATAAATAATGTGTACTTTATAATATGACGTGTTGATGTAAAGCACCAGTGAGCAATTTGATTGAAACTAGACGCTACCGTATATAAATTCATTATACTATCATTAACTCAGTATCATTAAAACTTGAAATTTTGTAATTGTTCAGCATCTATGAAGCCCAAGAAATGTAAATAACTTTTTAAAAATATAAATCCATTTACTTTTCATGATCAACAATTTATCAACTTCATACTTTTTGTAAAAGATAATAACCATACACCAACCCCGTCCTTCCCCACCTCCCAAAAAAACCTAACATAAAGGCTACCAAATGACAAGACAATGCATGATCATGAAGAGGGGAGGCTACTGGACTTTTACCCATCACTAATTTTGGATTGAACGAAAGGCTTTCCTAGAAAATGGATAAGATAAATTTTGCATATTTAAACTTTTTTTGTCCTCTCCTAATGGATATTTTCAATATTGAAAAGTATAAGTTCTTTCAGTCGGATCTAAATTAGAGTAATTTTAAATTTAAAAGGAAAAAAAAAACAAAACAAAAAACAAAGGCAACAACATTCAAAAATTGTCATTCCTTTTTAATAAAGCACTAAACCACAAAAAGTAAGTTGTGGAGAAAGTCAACAGAATTCATAATTACACACAGCGTACAAAACATCAACTAAAATTAGTAAAAAAAATTTTAAAAAGCAGTATCCTCAACTATAGCCTGTCTGTTTCATCATTTCCTTCTTGACGTTGATCTGCAACAAACAAGAAACAAAAGAAAAAATGGCTTGCGTCATGAGTCACAACAGACTTACAAATCAAAATCTTTCTTCACCTTATTGAAGACCTGATCATTCTCGGGTTACCTAAAAGCATGTAATCTTTACAAACCCCAAAACCTATAATAGGAAATATCTCCAATTCTATAATGTTGTTTTTAACTTGTCCGTTTCCTGTATAATGTGTGCAAGATATGATGTGTTGATGTAACACGCAAGTGAGCAGCAATTTGATGGGAAAATATCTAGATATAAATATTATACTTATACATATAAAGGTATAAAATAAAAACCACGAAATAAAAATGCTCGACTTTAATATTAAAGGAGCGGTACATATAAATATAGATAAAATATTAGAATTACTATCGACTCCTACAGATCTGTTTATGCCTTTTACTTTGGCCAATCTAGGGGGAGTGTAATCGTTATTGTTGTTACTATTATTTATAATTGTGTGTTGTATCGTGCTTCCTGTGACGTTTTGGTGTTGAGATTATCATGGTGGTTTGTAATTGCAAAGGTTTGTTTCTTTTGTTCAGTGTAGCCATGTTTGGTTGAGTGATAGTGTAACATTTCTCTTCTAAGCACAGATTGCATACTTTGGTATATGTTGACTACGACTGTGCTCTTGAGAAAGTTTTCCATGTAATATTATGTTGTATATATATTGCTTTCTTTTCGGTTCTAGGTATATTCACTCATTGTGGTTGAGTGTCGTTTGTGTATTGTTTTTGAACGACAATTTGTGTGGATTATATCTTGTTTTATTTAACAACAATAATGATTAGACTCCCTGTAGATTGGCCAAAGTAAAAGGCAAGACCCAGATCTGTAGGAGTCAATAGTAATTCAAATATTTATATATTATAAATATATATAAATTCATATTATTATCATTATTAAGTAACTATCATCAAAACGTAAAATCTTCTTATTGTTAAGAATATTAAAAGCCCAAGAAATCAAATAACTTTTTGTAAATATAAATCCATTTACTTTACGTGATCAACAATTTATCAACTTCATACTTTTTTGTAAAAGATATTAACCTCACAATGTAAAAATATTAAATGTCATAACAAAATATTGACAAGACACAAACTTATGCCTGGAGGTGATAAAATGAAAAGTGAAATGAATACCCACCTACTCCGAGATCTACCACGCCGTTTGCTCTTGGCTGTCTTACCGTCTTTCTCACCCTCTCTCCCTTTCCGCTGATGTTTCTGATGCTCACTTTGCAATTCTTCTGACCTTGACCTTGACCTCTTACGCTTGGATTTTGACCTTTTCTTCTTATGCTTTCTAGATCCTTCACTGTCAGACGTTTCAGAGATGTCTCGCTTCTTCTTTATCTCAGAAAGAGCATGATCTCTGTGGCCCACAACAGATTTACGTGAAGAAGACCTTTCCACACTACTTCTGTCTTTTTTCCTGTCCATACTCCGACTTCGTCGACTGTCTCTGCTTTCCCTACTGCGTCGTCTACTTTGTCTGTCTCTCTCGCTATCACTGTCACGGTAATGAGAGTCTCTTCTAGATTTGATATTTCTATGACTTTCTCTGTCTCTAGATTCACTCCTACTTCTTTGTCTCTTTCTACTGTGAATATTGTCCAGCGAGCGACTCCTACTCCTACACCGTCTTTCATGATATTTGTCCCTGGAATCACTCCTACTTCTTTGTCTCTTTCTACTGTGAATATTGTCCAGCGAACGACTCCTACTCCTATACCGTCTTTCATGAAATTTGTCCCTGGAATCACTCCTACTTCTACTCCTTCCTTTCTTTTCTCTTAGGTCATTTGAGCTGCTTCTGCTTCTACGATCTTTGTGTCTAGAATGATCGCGATAAGGACTCCTACTCCTATCTTCACTCACCTCTCTCTCCCTATCATAATCTCTACTTTGGCTGATTCTCTTCTCTGACTTAGATTTCTTGGGATTTGAAGATTTTTTGCCATTTTCTTTCATATCTTTTTCTTTTCTCTTGTCTTTGCCTTTCTTTTTTGCCTTCTCTTTATTCTTACTCTTCTCATCTACTTGATGAGATAATGTGTCTTTCTCTTTTTTATTATCTCTCAGTGGTGTGTCCATTGTTTTTGGAGCTTTGTCTTCCTTTATAATCTTGTCTTTGTTCTTGTCATTGTCATCTAATGATGTCCTCGTCTTTTCGTGACTTTTCTGAACTTCTTTTTTCACACTTTTTACTTCACTTTCTCTCCTTCTTTCCATCTTCTCCACCTTAGAATCTTCCTTAACCCTTTCAACCTTATGTTTACCTTTTAAACTTTTCACCTTAATCTCAAGTTTCCTATTTTTGGACTTACGGGCTGTAGAGGATGATGATGATGATGAAGAAGAAGAAGAAGAGGAACTATCATGCTCATCACTATCACTACTACTGCCTGAACCTGAAGTAGACGAATCACTGCCACTACTACCACTGCTATCACCACCACTACTACTGCTACTACTACTACTACTTCCACTACTGCTAACTTTGTCTTTCTTTATAACAGTTTTCAATTTCTTTTTCTCATCTAGCACAGAATCTTTATCAAGCGCTTTATTTGATTTATCACTCTTGCTACTTTTTTCTGTTTTGCCCTTATTTTTATCTTTCTCAGTCTCCGTTTCAGACTTCAATTTTATGTCCCATCGACTATTTGGGTTTTCCTTTTTCATAATTCCATCTTTGCTGTCCCTTCTATCAGTCTTTAATTCATGTTTGTCTGTTTGTCTTCTATCGTCTCTATCTCTAGATTTGTCAAACTTCTCTTCATCCTTCACACTCCTGCTTTTGCTGTCCCTACCAGTCTTCATCCTGTCACCTGTTGATTTAACATCTGTTTGAGAAAAAAAATGAAATATATAACAAATTAATTAAAAGACAAACACAACTCTGTGTTGCCATCTCACTTTGTCAGCATCAACGTGATTTGTCTATTTATTGTTATGACTTTTATTTTCCTTTTAGGTCATTTCACCACCAATGACATGGAGGATGATGGATTTTAAAAGTACAATATAGGTTTCCCACAAAGGGACCAAATTAAACCCAGAGGTCATGTCTGTAAGACGATTCGATAGAGTTTTCTTTCATTTCTAAATGAATTTGGATATAAATTTGTTGGGGTTTTTTCAAACTATAACAGAAAAATAATTTTTGAGGCCGACTTGGGCTAAGAAAATTGACCTGATGGCGTCTTCATGTAAAGAATCTGAAAATCTTTCTTATGTAGAATAATTATCATAGAATGCATAGATCAAAAATAAATGTCACATCTTTTAAAAGTCTCACTGAAAGGACATTTAGTTAAGTCATCAATATATATTTTTCCACAGAAAATCAACTATTAGATAATTTTGTATTTCTTGATATGCTAAGAAGTTAATGATCTGATTTTATAACTTTGTAAAATAGTAGTAGTTTTAACTCTTTATTTTACCATAGTGTATGACTTTTCAGAGAACAAAATTAGAACACAACATTCAGGCACAACCTTTTTGGTCCAAAACAGTACAATATTTATAGTTTTCAAGAGTGTGCAGTGATATTTTTTTTGTGATACAGGCAAAAAATTCAAGATAATTTAGACAAATCTCTATCTTGATCACTTTAAAAATTCTTCTAAGCTAATAATAATAAATATAATTTGATGAACTTGAGTGCAAAATGATTTTTACAAATTTTGCACTATGCCATGTCATTATCTAATAAAGTATTTTTGGAACTCATGTTGTGCGTTTACTAGGCCTCTACAATATATCAACAGGATAATAATCAACCACGAACCATCGTCGCCATCAGAATCGGAAAATATTTTCTGTTTTTTGGCAAATTCCGCCTTCTTCCTCCGGATAGTCTCGTCCAAGTCACTGTCAGAATCCATCTCATCTTTCTCGTCCTCTTCACTGTCAGAGCCTGAGCCATAACCAAGACCTGGTGGAGAAATGGAGACCAGCTAATTATAGAGCAAAACAAAAATTCACAAAAGGATGACAGCGGGAAAAGAAGAAAGAAAATACATTTTTATATAGCAGCCCATTTTCATCAGGCACGACATTGCTTTCTTTGTGAATCCCACTGCAGGCCACATGAAACCGATTTTCCATTTCATATAATATAAGTCATTTGTTGGGCGTCTATTAAATCTTAGCCTCTCACAATATCCATCACTGCCTATTTCTCTCCTGGGTAGTGAGGTAACATGTGTTATAAGTACATTATTGCTTAAGGCTTGATCTTGTTAAAAGACAAGTCTGTATCACTGTACTACCAGCATAAAATAAATTCCCATCAGAATAAGAGAGATTTAAAAGTTCAAGAAACATTTGTAGAGCATATCAAATAATTAAAAAATACTACACACGGCAAAAACATTGAAAGAGATTTAGAGAGCTTGCGACATTCTTGGATCACAGGCACTAAGAAATAAATTTTAAAAAGGGGACAAAGAAAAAAAAATCCAAATCAAATGACCAAACATGACCCTCTCTCCCCTTTCCCCCATACCCAAAAAAAGAGCTAACAACCCCCCCCCCCCCCCCCCCCCCCAAAAAAAAAATAAAAAAATAAAAAAATAAAAAAAGCAAGGAGGAGAAAAAACCCCAAAACAACAAAAGTAAAAATCCCTTCAGCAATCGACCACCGTGCCAAACGTAAGACCATCCAAAGCCTCACACCAACCAACACTGACATAGAACTCCTGGTTAAATTCTTGTAATCAAATAAAAGCCTTTGTATAAGATATAAATACATTTATATACCACTAATAGATGTCTTTGTATAAGATATATATACATTTATATACCACAAACTCATAACAACTTCCAACTAGGGTCAGGATAAGGACAAAAAAAACACATATAAATAAACAACATATAATATATGGGGATAGATGAAACTCCCATACGTCTCGACTAGATAATGAAATTATTTCATTTTGGTTGCTAAAAATAAATTAATTCACGTCATGGTGATGTAAGCTTTGGCAGATTTTTGTACTCTTACATTGTTTAATTAAAAAAAATACTTGACTTATCCCCGTTTTCCTAAGTGTAATGTGTGAAATGAGTCAAAAATCGCCAGATGACAATTTAAAAAAAAACAGCTCTTGATGATAAAAATGAGAAACCATCGCAATAGTAAAAGGTTTATTGATAAAGTTTTAAAATGTTATATGAAAACATTTCTGTATCTATAAATTTCTGAATCACAAAGTTAAATAGACACCATGATGCATTATCTTTGGTGGTGCTTGTTTGCCAAATGTTTACAATCAAACACATTTTGAAAGAAAACTATCATATCTCGCAGTGACCAAAGCAGAAAAAAAGATGCTTCTTTGTCATCATTTTCAGGGAGAAAGTGAAAATGAAATGATTGAAACTGTAAACACTTAGACACAATAATATCGATTTGTGATGCAAATTAGTGCATTCTTTGTATTGGTCATAACCATGTGAGATAATTGTCTCACCATTTAAAATGTTTAAAAAAGGAAAGGGAGAGCTGTGGAAGTTTCTAGCCTATGAAACAAGAACTTTTAAAAGTGACAAAAAAAAACGTGCGAAATTTCTTGCTGACATCAATGATGCAGTGACTGTTCAAAGTTGAAGGTTGAATGTTCGATCTCTAAATGGCTTACATACTATCAGACAAAAATAAGTATACACTTACTTGGAACTGTTTTGAGTTTAACAGCCTTTAATAGACTGATACAAGTTTATACCATTTGAAAGGTTTTTAATTTCTGAAGAGTGTGATAAATAGGTCACAAGATATTTTAATGTATCGAGGAGCTTTGGCCCTTTTACGAAGCTGTTAGAAATCGAAGAAAATTTCAAACAGGTTTTACTTAGAATTTTGTTTTAATATTGTTTACGATCATCAACTGCATCTTTTAAACTGCGAATACAAATGTCTTACGGAAGGTGACAGGTTTTCAATACCCTCAATTGAAATGTCCTCCTGAATGTCAAGCAGTTTGAAACAATCGTCATTGTAATTGGTGTGTGGATGCACTCTTGATTCTCTTTTCATAAGCTCCAATAGATGTTCCATTGGGTTCAGATCGAATGAAACAGTTGGCCAGGGATGAATGAATGGGATGTTATTATCATTTTAAAAAACAACTTTCTAACTCTATTCCAACAATGAGCGGATGCAATATCGGGTTGGAAAATGATATTTTGTCCAGCTACAATTAAAGAAATAATATTTAGTTGTAATATTGTTCCAATGTATTTTATTTTTGTCTTGAAATCCTTGTATTTGTAATAAATCTTGAAGTTCTGATAATCCCTTCCTACCTGAACTGTATCCAAAATTAGAAAGTTCCAGTTGTATCCATCTTCCACCTTTGAAACTACAACACTGCATCCTCTTATCTTTATTGCCAATTTCAAAGAGACATCAGAAAAAAGGACATTGCTAAATGTCCACTAATTTTCACGTTAATTGTGGTGTTGCCCACTAAAGTCTAGGTATTTTTTTTTCTTTTCAGAAGGCATAAGCCTCTTGTATGGTTTATATGTCTGAAATCCATTTTCAAATAAATGCCGATGGTGTGAGCATGAAAGTCAATTTCAAGCATTGAAAAAGATGAAGATGCAGAAAGAAAGTGAGTATCTGTATGGACTGCAACAATTATTTCATCTTCTACTGTTGTCTTATAAGACCACCCTTGGCTAGGAAAATCTGCCTCTGTGGGGGCGGGGACCTACACTCCTCTAAGCTTGGTGAGAAGTTGCCAGGCTTTGATACCAGTAAGAGGAGACACTGGGTAGCTGCGAATCGGCTTCGGTCGAGGAGCTGCCTAACGGCAAGTGCGTTACATCGGTGGGGTCTAACTTCCTGTCCAATATGTCCACGCTGTGGGCAAGAACCCGAAACGGCAGAGCATCTAGTCGAAAGGTGTGTTGTGACGATGCTACCAGGCGGGTTCGCGGCGGTGCACGAATGCGGACCGGACTTTGCTGATTGGGTCGATCGTCATAACATAATGGTGTGAACCATAAGAAGCTGCTGCCTCTGTGTCAGTCAGTTGATCTTTCCTGATAATAGAATACAGTGACCTTCTGGTAACAGTGAATTTTGTTGAAATCTCATCAAGACAAAACTGCTCCAGCGTGACCAATGAGTCATGCTCTGACTTCATTGTTGAGATGTAGCATTGTGACCAGTTGTTGTGTAAAAATGTTTAAAAAGAGTTATTTTCAATGTTGCACATTGTTCACTAAAACTTGTAAAACAGTGAGTGCTCTTCCAGAAATTTCTGATTTTCTATTATTCGTGCTGGCTGAAAACAACAAAGCCAGCGATTTGAAATCTAAGACACATGACTAGAAGACACATTTTGCCATTTTAAAAAACTGAATGTCAATTTTTTAAAATCATAATTATAAATCTAAAAGGGTTTTAATACTGACTTGACTTACTTGACTTAGATGCCTTTCGCGTCTCGACCGAAAGATCGGGTCGCCTTGGCTGTTTCCAGTATTTCCTGTGTGAGGTGTCTCCAATATTGCCGGTCCTCTGCTAGGGTTCTCAGATTTTCAAGGTCCCCTGCCGTTATGAGACTAATGCTTTGTCCAAGTGTTGTGAGGTTTTTGTTTAGGATCACGGGGAGTGTTGTGATCGGTCTTCCTCTGAAAAGGTTCCCGTGTTTTTGGAAGTATCCCGACATGGCTTGGTTTGCTGGTATGTTTTTGTCCCTGCGTAGTATGTGACCGAAAAGTTGCCATCGTGTTTGTAAAATGTCAAGGGAGATTGGTCTTTCTTTTGTGATCTTATAGAGTGATTCATTTGAGATCTTTTTGGGGTATTTGATGTCCAGTACCCTTCTTAGCTGTGTGCGATGGAAGGCATCCAGATGTTCTTCTTCGGATTTTGTCAACGCCCAAGTGCCGCAGTTATACAGAAGTACCGGTTTTACAAGAGCATGGTACAGTTTCAGTTTGGTTTTTCTCTTTATTTTGTCACCTCTAATCCATACATTGGTGAGTTTACTGAGTGCGGCGTTTGATAGCTGTTTTCTTCTTGTACATCCTCGGTGTCTCCAATTAGTGAGCCGACTTTCTTTGTTCTTTTCCATTCCTCTTTGTTCCTCGATATTGTTGTAAATTCGGTTTTATTGGCATTGACTTGGAGGTTATATTTCATGAGGGTATTTTGTATGATGTCTATATTTGCTGGTGTTGATCCAATAAAATCGACATCATCTGCATAGGCGATTTCTCTAGGGATTGCATTCTCAATATGAGTCGTTGGTTTTGGAATGACTTTTCGAACTTCTTTCAGAGCGTGTTCTAAGTATATTGTGAACAGAATCGGGCTCAGACTATCTCCTTGGGGGTCCCGATGTTACTTTCGAACTGCGTCTGTTTTGTGGCCCCGTATATCCTTGGTTGTATCTTTGTGTTGCTGAGGAGAAATCGGATTATTCGGAGCTCGTCTTCGTCTACTATTTCTCTTAATATCTCCAAAAGTTTTCCTCTGTCGATCGTATCAAAGGCTGCGGACATATCGATTCCGGTTATTGTTATGGATATGTTTTCTTTGAGTGCCTTTGCTGCCAACCATTTATGTGTCCATACAACGTCCGATGTGCTTCGGTCTTGTGAAACCCGCTTTGGCTATGTGATAGATAATTTTCTATTTTCGGTCTAATTCTGTTGAGGACAATAGTTGACAGTGTTTTTCTTATGGTATTCAGTAATGTTATTGGGCGCAGGTTGTTTACGGGTCCTTTCGTTTTTCCTGGTTTTTGTATTGTAATTAGGACACCGCTGTTTATGTCCCAGTCTTTGTGTGTTGAGAATGTTTTGTTCATTATGTTTGCAATGCTCAGATCCAGGGAGAGGGTACCGCATTTCAGCAGTTCAGCGGGAATTTCATCTTCGCCTGGGGATCTGTTATTGTTTAGGCACTTTATGCTATTTCTAACTTCAGTTGTTGTGATGCGGTTGTTTAGGTCTCTAGGGTTTCCTGAGAAGGGCGATATTTGTGAGACTTGTTTGTGAAATTTCTGCTGGAAGTGGTCAGTTACAATGTCAAGGATATCGTTGGGATTTGTTGTCTGTTTGCCAAATTTATCCTGTAGTTTTGGGTTCTCGAATGGTTTTCGGTTCAGAGATTTCGTCGCTTTGAACATAGACGATGCGTTATTTTTGGACTTTTCTATGTCTTCCACTTTTTTGTCTAATTCCTCGTTTCTGTGTTTTATTGTAAGTGATCGAATTGAATGCAGTATTTTGTTTCGTTCCGTTTTCAGGTTTATTATTTCTTCCGAGTCTTTCGTGTTTTGTATCCTGATCCTAAGTTCTTTTTGTTGCCGCGATAGATCGTTAATAGCGATGTTAGGCGTTCGATTTGGTTTGTTCTTAGTTGTATTAATAGAGCCTGCACTTTCTTCCCCCGCATATTTCATTGCCGCTTGCGTCTCTTTCCATTCATTGTTTGGATTACTGTTTTGCTTTATTTTCCATAGACTTGAGTTAAGTTCATATTGGTAATGAATGCTCATTTACTATTTTTGCCGTGTTTATTTTGACTGCCGTTTTACCTTTCTGTCTTTAATACTGATGGCAGTATAAATTGAATTGAAAGAACAATAAATCCCCTGTCTCGTGATACAATTCTTGACACATTATCACCAGTTCTGTGCCTAAAGCTCCCTAATAACTAGGTGTATACTTATTTTTGCCCATTAGTAAATAATCATTCGTATGAGTCTATCAAACCCTGAAGGTAATGTCAACTTACCAAGACTGGAGAGAGAAGCCAAAGCAGACGACTTGGCTAGTTGTTTGGCCGGTGCTTTTGATGACATAGACAAGTCATATTAGTGGTTGGAAGAACATTCAATATTCACAATAGCTAGGGAGAAAGGCTCTGGGCATTAATGGCATGTGTCACAAACATACAAATCATCAAAACAAAAAAAACTTTGGAAAAATTAATTATAACCTCTTATTGTTGATTGAGATACAATACTCATAGTGCTGCCAAAAATACAAGGTGGAAGACGAGCTAGATACTGACACACTTTACTTAAACTTAAGTTGAATAAAAGATCGAAGCATTATAAAACAATCAAAACAGTAAGGAACAATGCCCCCCCCCCCCCCCCCCCCAAAAAAAAAAAAAATAATAAAAAAAAATAATAAAAATAAAACTTTTTTTTAAAGAAAAAAACAAAAAACAGTTTAGAATTTGTCTCAAACACAAACAATGCTATGTTCCTCGTTATGTCCCTTGAATGCCAGGGTTCTACTACCACCTTTGAGTTTTGAGTAGAGTGATTGGTAGGAATTGAAAAGTAGGTATTAGTTGCCATTTGGCCTTTGATACATTTATCATGTGACAAGTCAAATGATAAGGAAATCTAAACTCAATCCTCGTTTCCTACAGTATCACAATCAACGATCCAAATTCTATATATAACATCATTTCATTGACACTAATATCTATAGATATTCATTGTCTATAAAGTGGATTAACCAATTAATTACTTAGAAGAAAATCTTAAAACAGTACACAATAAACTATAGATACTTACCATTTTATCTCAATTAAAATTGGATAAAAATGAATTTCTAAAGACACACTCATGTCAAATTATAACCATTACTATGGCAATATATGACAATTAGCAAAAGCAGGTATTCATTCAAATACCTCTTTGCGGCTTCCCAAAGATGTTGTTGTTTTAATAAATTCAAAAACCAAGAAGGACCAAATTTCAAATACGAGAACTTGTGGATTTTGAAAAAAAGCATCTCAGGTCGCCTGTTACAAATTTATGAATCTTGCATCCTACCTTTCTGAGCTTTTTTCTTTTCCCTCTGATACACATCTGTTGCTATACTCCTTATCTCCTGGTCTGTAACCTCTAACAGAGTCTCTGTGAGCAGACGTTTCACTTTCATCATCTAAAATAAATAAATTAGTTCTTCATTAACTAAATACACAGCTCATTGCTTTAAATAAATAGTAAGACAGAGCTGATTTCATATTACATATCTTAAGGGGCTTGTTTTTTTTTTTTTTGTTTTTAAGGGTTTTACGGCGCTTGCAACACATTTAGGTTATATCAGCGCCAGTAAAAAGGAAGAAAATGGGATAGTCGAAAGTTCTAGAATTACAATTAAAGCACCCAAGAGAGAGTAAGACAAAGGGGAATTGGGAACAAATAGGGATCAGATGTAGATTCCAAGAGCATACCATCAATGTACTTAGCTTGAGATCACCTATAAGTCTCATCCGGACACAAGCACAAAACCCAACAAGGAGGAATACACTAAGATCCTTACGTCATATATTAAAAATAAATATAATAATACATAACAGAGAGATGATTTACAAGGAAAAAAAATATCATCTCTCAAAAAAATAACTATGCATTTGACTGTTTCCCTCCCAGCCAGGACTCGGGCCAGGGCCAGGACAAAACCAAGTAATCTCATTCCAAGACAGAAAGCATGTTGGAAAACAGATATAAGGGGATAGAAGACACAGTATGTACCCCCCTGCCCGCTATGGGAGGTCAGGATCCCCACCCAGTTAAGGGGCTTTAATTCTTGTGTAAATGTTAGTGTTAGTGAATAGGACAAGTTTTTCTGAACACAAGAGGGGCCTAATTGATACAGCAATCACAAAAAAACAGACTGGTCCTGTAGCTGCCTTTTAGATATGGCATAAAGTACTTTGTGTAACAGACCAGTGGCCTAACAGCTCCTTTGTCCTTTTAACTCTGAATCGACCACACTCGCGATGGTTCAATTCCGAGATAAAGGAATTAAAGAGAAAAAAGAGACAGGCTGAAAGGAAATGGCGAAAGAGTGGCCTAACGGTATTTAAGGATATATACAAAGCAGCTAAGTCGGCTCTTTATAACGCCATCACATGCGCAAAAAAGGCCCATTACAACGAACAATTTCAAAGCATTACATCTTGCAAAGAACTGTTTTCCACCGCAAACGACCTTCTTGGCAGTAAGAAATCCACACCCCTTCCAGCGTCTAGAAATAACACCGAACTAGCTCAAAATTTTGCCAACTATTTCCACGGCAAGATAAAATCCATTAGGGAAAACTTAGACAATACATCATCATCATCGTCACCGAGCTTTGGACCATTCCATGGAACGCCACTACATGTTTTCGATCCAGCCACTGAGGATGAAGTGAAGTCAGCCATTTTAGATAGCCCATCAAAATATTGTGACTTAGTAGACCCCATCCCAACTAGTATTCTTAAGGCTTGTATTGAAGAACTGTTACCAACAATAACTGAACTTATAAATAATTCGTTGGTCTCAGGTAGTGTCCCTGACTCGTTTAAACGTGCCATTGTTAAACCACTATTAAAGAAGTCCGATCTAAATGTAAACGAACTGAAAAATTACAGACCTGTCTCCAACCTTCCATATCTATCCAAAGTGCTTGAACGCATTGTGTTAAAACGACTTTTGTATCATATCCATCTAAATAATTTAAGTGAAAATTTCCAATCTGCCTATAAATCACATCATAGCACTGAAACTGCCCTTTTAAAAGTATGCACTGATATTCTTAATAGTATTGACAAAAATCATGTCTGTTTATTGACTATGTTGGACCTTTCGGCCGCATTTGACACCATTGATCACGAGATACTTATTAAACGATTAGAAATTACTTTTGGAATAAGAGACACTGCGCTTAGTTGGTTTAAATCATACCTAACATCAAGATCTCAGTCAGTTCTGATCGATGGCGCAGTATCAGAAACATTTCCTCTAAATTACGGCGTTCCGCAGGGGTCTGTCCTTGGTCCTGTTATTTTTACTCTTTATACTCAACCTCTTTCGGATATTATTGTTAAAAATAAATTAATGTATCATTTCTATGCTGATGACACTCAGATCTATGTAAGCGATATCCCTAGTAATATCCCATCATTGATTACCCGTGTTGAAGACTGTATTAGAGATGTTAAATGCTGGATGGAAATTAACAAGTTAAAGCTGAATAATGAAAAGACAGAGGTGATGGTGTGTGGTAGAAAAAGTGTTTTGAAAGATGATTTTCTGAAGTTTACTCTAAATATAAATGGGTGCACAATTAACCTCTCAACGTGTGTGAAAAACCTCGGGGTAATGCTAGATCAACATATGACTATGCAGGCACAGTTTGATTCTCTATGTAGAAGTTTGACAATAGGATTAAAAAGAATTGCTTCAGTTAGACCTTTCCTAACAGGAGAAGTAACATGCAAACTAATAACATCTTTCATACTATCTAAAATAGATTACTGTAATTCGTTAATCTCGAATGTAAGCAACGATAAAATATCACGCCTTCAAAGTATCCAGAATGCGGCTGCTAAATTGATTTTAAGAAAGAAGATAACATCCTACTCGTTGCCACTTTTGTATGAGCTGCATTGGTTACCAGTTAAAGTGAGAATCGAATTCAAACTAGCAGTATTGTGCTATAAGTGCCTTAATGATCAAGCACCATTGTATATTACTGAATTTTTAGAAACGTATAAGCCAACGAGGAGTCTACGTTCTGCACTAGATTCTACAAAATTAATTGTTACAAATAAATATAAATATAAATTTTACGGCGGCAGATCGTTCAGTCACGTCGGACCTTCCATCTGGAACTCTCTTCCTAAAAGAATAAGAGAAGCGCAGTCCTTATCAATATTTAAATCAAAGTTAAAACACCATCTCTTTGTTAAAACACATCTTGATTAATGCATCTTTGTAATTTGACCCCAATATGAATGTTAATTTAGTTTATGTTATTATATCATTATTTTATATTATTTCCGTATTTGACATAGCATGTGGATGTATTATAACATATCTTGTATTAATGACTTTATGTTTAGTTATTACATTGCTGTATAATGATAATATTATGTTGATGTAGTTTGTATAATGTTTCATTTGTATCATAATGTCACTGTATTATTGTTTCGCGCATTGAGCATCACCCAGTGATGAAAATGCGCGTTATAAATGTCATGTATTATTATTATTATTTTTGGACAACCAGACATCCAGATGGTATGATGAACTGTATACCATTAAACAATCCACAAACTTACATGAGCTACCTATGATAAGAACAGACCAGGTCATAGGTAAAATACAAAACATCTGAATAGTTTAGGGACTCCCCCCCTCCCCAAAACTGTATCAACCCAAAATGCATAATTTCCACTCGTATATGAAATATTATAAAATGATCTAGAATCGATGCAGTGTCTATCACATCAATTTCCGAGAAATGTGTTGGAAAACCAGAATCTGGAAGGAAATCTGAATTTGACCTAATCCTGTCCCCGAAATTCCTGAATCTACCATCCAAATCTGTAGATGTAAAAGTCTATAAATCTGTTGTAAATATGTAAATATAGCATTGAGTTCAACAATTCCAAGAATTCAAAACTTATGACAGATTGAGAAAAAGATCCAAAAATAGGGAAATCAATTTATAAGACTTTCCGAAACACTTCATTATGCATAACGCTGACATTTGGGTAATTTTCTCAGACTTGAATCAGGAATATCTTACAAGGGCAAGTTCCCTCTCTTCCTCAGTCATGTATTCCGTTGGTGACGGACTGCGTTTCCCTGGCGACGACTTTGACTGTTCTGGTTGTTGTTTCTGTCTGGGTGCCCCATCATCACTATTATCAGCTGCATCCTCATCTTCATCCTTTTTATTCGGTCCTTCATCTTCATCATCGGAATCCTAAATCATAAAAAGTAGACAATGCCAAAGTCAATACTTATCATCTACACAAAAGCTGTCGGAAGTCTGACGCAGATTTACCACAGACAATCTCTATTTATTATCACCTAAATTTTTTTTAAAAAATCTGATTTTGAAACAATAAATCTTTATCAACCTAGAAAAGAATATTTTTAATCTCTTTTTAATAATAACAACAGCAACAACAACAATATAATAACGAAGGAAAAAATATTCAACCATGTCAATGTACAAGTTATTTCTGAATGACAGTGTACGCATTTAAAATCAATGCAAAATCTTTTAAGGTTTAAAACATCTTAATTCATAACTATTAATTTCTATTTTCTAAAATACAATTTTAACAGACAGAACAAAAGCAGCAAAATTCCAGGACGTCAATACTCATTCCACTCAAAACTGATCCACAGATCACTTATTTAAGGAGATTATCTTTCAGCCTTTCTATAGTTTCATAATATCTATGACTACAGTTGAAAATCTTTAAATTCCACAAAGGTCAGGTTTTCTGAATTTAGGCCAAGATCACCCTTCAACTAATGCGTCATCAAGGCTATAAATATTGGGTAAAACCATCCAATAAAAAAGAAGTATTTTGACATGTGACATAATCATTTAAGTCCAATGGACGATCATATAGTTGGTAGTTTTTTAAATCTCCTGTTTTTCCCCAACTTGGAAGGCTTGCAACCAAACCCATTGATAAGTTGTGCCATGTCATATATAAGAAGTACATTTATTCCTCTATTTTTTGTTTATTTTATAAAATTTAAATTTCTTTTAAGTTATAACTTTGCTTAGGTCAATAAATATGTTTAATTTTGTAAAACAAGTCCATTAATAAAAGAGTTATGCCCTTTACATCATCCCTCTGAGGTAACTTGAAGGGTGAGCCTTTTAAGGAATATGAACCAGTTTTCTGGGGACTGCATCATTCCAAAAGTAAGGACTTAAATGTTGTTTTAAAGACAGTGATAGATTAGAATGCATAATTTGTATTTTATTCCTTTTCTCAATGGGCAACTGGTGTAAATAAATAAAAATTAAGGCAGAGTATATACAAATGCCAGGTTGCCAATAAGAAAATAACTCACAAAGCGACTTTTTCTAGGAACCTTGGGTTGACCATCATCATCTTCCTCCTCCTCTTCACCTTTTCCTTTGAAACCATCTTCCTGCATGGCATACATTTCCTTTTGTTTTTTTTTCAGTTGTTCTTTCTCCAGCTGTTTCTGTTTTTCTCTCTCCATTTTTTCCAAACCTTCCCGGAGCCACAGAGGCAATGTTTTGCGTTTAGCAGCATCTGCGAAGACGGAGAACAAGCTTTTAAGATTAAACGGTCTAAAGGTCCATGTCATATCTAAATAATAATACATTTTTCTTCTGGTCCATTTCACACTAAATTTCCTTTCAAAATAGCGAATGGTTGTGAGAGGATGCAAATATTACTATTAAAATTGGGTCATATGACACAAACTAAAATAATTCCTTTAATCACTCTTATGTATCTATAAATCCAATTGCCCGACTCACCAAGCCCAGATGAGTCATGATGTGGAAGTGAACCAGGCATACCAAGACCATGTCCATCTCCAAGCCTGTCATGTCGACTGTGTGGATCCAGATGATGGGGTGGTGGACGATGATGATGATGATGGTGGTGGTGGTGGTGACGATGGTGATGATGGTGATCTGAATGATGGGGATGGGGGGGTTGCCTTTCTTCTTCAATCTGTTCATTGTCATCCCAATACTGATTAAAAGATTCCCCTTTATGTGATGCATCCTGGGTAAAATTAAAAAAAAGTATATTTACAATTAAAGACCTTCATTACCTTTTAACACAGCATAGGAAATGAAAATTATAAGGACAGATATTACCAGGTAATCCATTTTGTAAAATCATTAATCATCCAATGTTTTTTTGTTTTTTTTTTTTTATCAGGATTTTACAGAGCTTTTAGGTCATTTCAGCACCAGTAAAAAAGGAAGAGAATGGAAGAGTCGAAATATATTCTAGATTTACTCGAGAAAAAGTAAGACAAAAGGGAATGGTTCAAATAGGGAACAGATGTGGATTCCAAGAGAGCACACTATCAGTGTACTTAGTTTGAGATCATCTAAAAGTTTCATCCAGAGCCAAGGATCCAATAAAATGGAATAAACTCAAATGCTTGCAAATCATCATATATTCAAAACAAAAAATATCACAATATATAATAGAGAGATCATTTACAAGAAAAAAATATCATCTCTAAAAACAAACACATTACATTTGACCGTTTACGCTCTGACCAAGGGCCACGATAAAACCAAGTAATCTCATCCTAAGCCAAAGACAGAAAGCAAGTTGAAAGACAGACATAGAGGGACTTAAGTCACAGTCACAGCAAAAGACTTCGCTGCTCCAATGAGAGACAATAAGAATGGAACCAAAAATGAAAATAATAAATTACAAATTAAATGAAATGAAAAAACACACACGTGACAAGATTATGCTAACAAAAGGAAAAAAATAAATTCAAACCAAAATATAGAAAACTAATTACACTTATAAATACATAAATAAATAAATAAATAAATAAATAAATAAAATTTGAGGTGACACAGGAAATCTTAGTGAAGTTCCCAAACTGCATTTTAGGTTAACAACAGGTGCATCTCAGCATCCATTCCACACTTTTTGCACATTCTTTCATTCAATTATCTTAATTATATCAAAGATACAAATCTGAAAGGTAGGAAAGGTTGGAATTAAAAATGTCAGAAAATGACATAAAACATTTCAAGACTGAAAAAAGAACACAGAACCTATAGTATGAGATGTGAGAGATGCCAAAATTTTGATTTCATAAGAAACCCCAACTTCCTAAAAACAAGTTGATCAATTTTTTTCCAAAAGAATAAAATAATAACAGACATAGAGGGAAATGATGTCACGAGCCAAAAGAAACCAGTGGAATTATTATCAGTGTCTCTCTAGGTGCGAATGGAAGGACATGACGACAGTTGACAGTAAAAAACTGTCCCTAAAAGGTTAAAAACCTTTGCCAAACTCATGGATCGACATGTTCAGCGATTGAAAATGAAAAGCTATAGCTCTTGTTCAGCCAGCCTTCAGATAAATTGTATGAAGTGTAATCGAATTACCTGCGTGAAATCATATCCACCACCTGTAGTATTGTAAGGAGGACCTGATGGCCCAGAAAGGGCCATTACCTGATTGGGAGGAAACATCGGCCCCCCACTGTTGCTGTCACTTCCATATCCTTGATTGGGAGGGGAAAATAAGGAAGGTGCCCCAACACCAGCATTTCCAAAGCCAATGTTTGGATTAAGATTCCCATCATTTGTCTCCCCTTGCTGTTGGAAAAGAAAATATTTTAAATCATAATACAGGGAGAAATCTTGTTTTTTTTTTATTGATGATGAACACCTCACTATGAACAAGAATTTCAAATTTTCATCAACCATCTCCCCTTGTTGTTGAAAAACAAAATATTTGAAATAATAATATTGTGAAAAATCTTAACTTCTTCACCTAACTGCTGAGCAAGTTTTTATTTGATTTCTGGATGTGTTGATTACCATAAAGAATTCTGTGATAGTGATTCAAGTGGTGAATTTATTTATAACAATATTCATATGAAAAATGAACTAAGCAATGAATAAGAAAATAGTTCTAGCTTGACGACGATAAGATTGTAACAGAGAGTCATGGATCTACAGGCGGTGGCAGCAATGAGTGATAATGATAATGGTTATGAAAGAGATATTCTTACTTCATCATTTCAAATAGAAGAAAAAGTATTTTGAACTGTTGTGAGGGAATTGTTAGTTTCTTGATCTTAATTTGATGTGTCATCAGTTTTGTTATTTTTGCCACTGCTCTCTGAATCCCCCCCCCCCCCCCCCCCCCCCACCCCCCCTTCTCAATTCTTGATTATTTTGGAATATATGCATCGCTATACCAATATTCATACGTTAAAATAATGACCATTTCACCAATAGGTGATCGAGTCAATTATATTTTACACCCCTTTAAAGTAAAAATAATGCAAACAATATTTCACACATTCTACCACAAGATTGTTGCATAATATGAAGTTAGACACAACACAGACATTTCACATAGATCCAAATAGCTTTGTTTACCGTCTAAATTCAATTCTGAACATCTCCATATGCAACACGTAAGAGTTTTAGTATTTATATGATTGCTACAGCCTTTTCTCTAATGCCTATACGTTGTTAAGGAAACAGTCTTAATCGCCCTTCAGTCATTTCGTAATGGAAAAGCGAATTTCACCTCAGCTCTGAAAGAGCTAAGAGAGGATTAAAAAATCATTTCAAACTTCAAGCCAGAAGATTCCATCCTTAATAATTTCAAGGCTGGTCAATAAAAGGTTAAATAAGGAACAATTTACTCCCAAGCTGAGAGATCAAACCTGTTGCTGCTGCATCCATACTGGATTATTGTTATTTGGCCACCAGGGTTGATGTGGCTGCTGTTGCTGCTGCTGTTGTCGTTGTTGTTGTTGTTGCTGTTGCATCCACATGTTACCACCAGCCATGCTAATGTCCTGATGATGGAGCTGGACTGGGTCATTTGCCACTGAAGACATTGAGCAATATGTTATTTGTAGAAAATGTCTTTCTTCATGTGTGTGAAAGAGAATGAGAGAGTGAGTAAAAATACACATTGCTAAAATTAAATAGGGACTGTAGCCACCAGTACACAATAATACTACCAATCGGAGGCGTTATATAATAATACCTCGGTCATTGACCTCCCTAAAATATAATATTATCTGACATCAACTACATACACTTTGAAGGGACTAATCAGACACACAAAATGTGTACTGATTAACCATAGAGGATGATATCACAGTCATATTCTCCTAATACTAATAGCCATCAACAACTGGGATGAAATGTGGGACATGAGGCAGTGATGCCGGACAGTACTTCCAAATGCAGGACTGTCCCGCATTGCAGGACACTTGGCAGCCCTGGGTTTGTGAGGTCATCTGTGACCATTAGATAGGAAGCAAGGGGGCTGGAGAACAGGTAAACAATGACAGTTGTAAGGAAATATTGAACGATATCCCTTGTTTCGGGATTGATAATTGTGCATTTTGACCAATGGATTTGGTGAGAACTTACTTTCTCCCATCACGGCTAATCTCTTTGACTTTTACAAATGTTGAGAACAAATGAATGTGAAAATGTTGCAATAGTGGACAGGAAACTCAGCTTTGGTTAATCCCAAAATTTTCGCTGATCCCAAGGTGTTGCTACTATCCGGAGTGGACTGTATTACAATTTTTTTTTCAACAGATACAACAATGTTACCGGTTAAGATAATGTGTAAAGAGCCTTCTCCAAGGACTCAAACTTTGTGCTACCCATAGCAGGACTCGAACCAGGAACCTACAGGTCTGAAGAGTGTCACACCACAAGACACTATGGGATTGTGGCAGAAGAGGAAGAAGAAGAAAAACATATTTACAAAATAAAATCAATACCCGAAGAAGAAAAAATTCAACCTAAAATTTATTTGGAAAAAAAAGAGAACAATTAAAATCATAAATGTTAAAATGAATTGGATTCAATCCAGTTTCACTTCCATAGACACCAAAGGTTTCGATCCAACAAAAGTAAAAACAAAGGGAATGTTATATACACATCTATGTCATCACAAATAATTGTTTTCTTTTTATGATTGATGGCATCGGCAAATCCACCTAAATCCTGATATTTTCACCCAACTACAACAACATTTGACAACACTTGTCGTGCTTATTACATTTTGCAATGCTCACTTATTCCTAAAGCCATCAATATATTTGTGATAAGACTGCAAGTTGCAGGTTCATCCAGAAGTTATTCATGAAAAATTGGGATATTTTTAGATGTATGATCTACCACCAACAGTAGTGGAATGCTATTCAGAGAAATGCTCACCAGCTCTGTCTGGCACAAGTATGACAAATTTGTTGATCACATGAGCATCAATTATACCACAGATGAAAATCATTACCATTTCCCTGGTCATCCTCTCCATCAGAGGCAATATCCATGCTGTTCTCATCTGACCCACTCTTCATCATAGGGGTGGGTTGGGGTATATCGACAGGCCCTTCAACCTTTTCCATGGGAGGGGGTGGTGGTGGTGGAGGTGGAGGGGGCTGGCTTGCCTCAAATCCTCCCATTGGAGCTGCGACATTCTCCCTGTGACTTATCCATTGTTTTGCTAAAGCAGCCCAATCCACTGAATAAAATAAAAATAAAAATCTTTTCATAAGAAACCTAGAATCAAACAACTGAGTATTGTCATATGAGATGTAACAAAAGGCCATTTCCTTGAGGTTTCAACACGAAAAGGATATCAATATTAAGTTCATTTGAAACATAATGGAAAGGTTTCATTTTTGTTTCCATGGATTAAATAAAGAAAATAATCAACTAAAAAAGAAAGAAAAAAAAAAGAAACTGGAATACAATGCAACCCCTTAATAACAAGATAGTCAGGACATGCTTATGTTGTTCTTTTTATTTTTGTGTGTGTGTCTGTGTGTGTGTGTGTGTGTCATGTTATGAAAATGACCTTTTGTTACAGTTCCATCTACTTCATAATCAAGCCTTGTAAATTCGAACTAAATTCATTTTTAAAATATAAAATCAGATATATATTCCTCTCCGGTCAGTTACAACTATTCTAGAAAGGTTTAATCAGTTTGAATTCCACCTTACATTAAAAACAATCAATATTTGTCAAATCAAAGCAAAAGAGCTAAACTTTACTCTTTTTAAAAATGTGTTTGACTTGCAGGATTAGAATTAATTGTCATTGATAATCAATAAACATTACCACAATAAATATATCTAAAAAATTAAAGAGACTAGAATAGACATGAAAACAGTTGAGGAAAAATGAAGGCATAGAATATTGTTTTTTAATTTAAATTTAATTTTTTGGGTGTTTCACTACGGTTTCCACATAAGTAGCCATACGCTGAAGAAGCACCTTTTACGAGTTTTGGCCAGAAAACTTTCACTTCATAAATTGATAGATTAAAATAAACCCAACTTGACCAAAAAAATTTTAATCCCGAGAGTTCTAAAAAGTGTCAGGTTTGAGCTTTATTGACAAGGTGGGGGTGGGTTTATTTTAAACTATGAACATCTTTATCAAAGCATTTCTAGCCAAAACAAAATATAAAAAAAAGAAAAGTAGAGCATTATACTTTTTTTTTACCTTGATCATGTGGAACATTTTGATAATCAGATTGTTGGATTGGCCACGCGGTTCCGTATGGGTTGGCCCACATTGTGAAAACAAACACCGCACTGGATCAAGCTTGAAAATATCTCACTCCTCTGAAAAATTCATGGAAACAAAAAGCTGTTATTTATGACAATAATAATATTATCAAGCTAATTTAAAAAAAAGAAAAAACGCTCTTTATTTGATTTTTATACCAACAATTATTTAATTCATTTGCAAGCCATACGTATCCTAATAAACACAAAATGTGTGTGAAACCTAGGGGGAGGGGTGAAGTTTTCAGTTCTTAATTTAATTTGTGAATTATGCGAAATGATAGATATGAAGTCTCAAAAGACTTTTGTATTCAAAATACACCAGGTCAATGACATATTATAAATGTTAAAGAGAATATTTGTTAGGCAGTTCTGAATAAAATCGTCGGAAATTCATAGAAGTATATAGTTATTTCTCTCTCTCTGCTCTCCTGCCCCACCCTCCCCTGTACTTAGTGCAAATGCAGGCTTAGAAATGGTGATTGAGCACAATTCGACATCTGCTAATATCTAGGATTTATTGTGTAAGCAAACAAAATTTTTAATGATCTTCAATATCCTACTCGATACTGATGTCATGCTCCATCATAGCAGGACCTTCACCACTGACAATGTTAAAAGAAGAAGTGGAAAAAGCCACCCACAAATTCCCAAGCCCCAAATCTCCTGAAATGGACATTTCAGCAGAACTTATAAAACATGGAGGTGACAAAATCACTGACATCATGACCACACTATGTGCTGTTCTTATGAACAATAAAATTTGTCAGTTTTTCAACAAAATCAGTTGGGAGTGTACCAAGGCTGATTACTTTCTCCTGTACTTTTCAACTTATTCCTGTAGAAAATCAGGGGGCGACACAGCTCAGCGGTAGTCTTTGCTTTGTACCCCAAAGGTAACAAGTTCGACTATCCGCCTCGTGTGGCCTTGAGCAAGTCACATTGCCCTAGCTCACTTTGCAGCACTGCGCTGCGGCTGATGCCTGGGTTATTCCAGTCTTCCCTTGGAAAAGACCCGAAAGACAAATATCCCCTTGGGGATGAATAAATGGAATTTTATCTATTTATTTTTATATCTATAAATGCATTTAATATTTTATTGTATATAAAATGCATTTTATTGTTTAATAAACATCTATATTATGTATAACCTATGACATTTGATATGTAATCACATGTTTTTCCTGAGTGAATGCCTGTATAATAAGTATAGGCTCCGGCTATTCGAACTCGAGTCTGAATGGCTATGCGCATATGTGCAATCAACCGGTTTTATGGACTCAGTCTGAATAGCCTTCCATGGCAGTATAGATTTTTTGTTTTTTTAAATATTGAAAATTAAATAGTATAACTTTATTTGATAAGAAAGGCAAACTCATTGATCAAAAGTAACAAAAGTCAGTTAAAGTATCTGCTGTCTAAAGGAAAAGCTTTGTTAACAACACAATGCGATGATCAAACAAAATCAGGACAATTTTTTAAAAAATTAAGATATTCTTATAGTAATTAATGTTAGACAGGCAACAATCCTTCTGCAACTCCGAAGCAGGGGTTATGAGTATGAGTATGAGAGTCATGAGCAAAACAGAAATTCTTCTGAACTCTTCTTCTATTTAGTTATCAGTTCTGCCCACTGCCGCACTACGCTTCACTGCGCACACACATTGGACTTTGAGTTCGAATTGCCACGGGTGACTATTCAGACTCGAGTCCGAATTGCCACTTCCATCCTAAATGG
>NC_088362.1:95395899-95445899 GCF_034508935.2 Berghia stephanieae | reverse complement strand
TCTATGGCCCAAACTCTCAAGAAATCGTGAATGCAATGTGTAGTTGAAATTGTTCGTTGGTGGGGCTTAGTAATGAGTGACCGCATTGCAGTTGGAGACATCAAAAAGTACGCTTGGATCATCAAGATTATTTACACGGTGACTTGGTCCCAATTTCTTTGTCTCTTTGTCTTATTCTTCCATAAAAGGATACTTAGAATATATATATATTCTAAGTATCCTTTTATGGAAGAATAAGACAAAGAGACAAATATATATATAAACATGGAGACTCTTGTAGAATTCTTGACAATCCATAACAGTGTGAGAATATTTGAAAATATAAACTTTAAAAAGCACTAAAATTCCTCGATTTAAACACAGTGACGTAAAACGGATTTTAAAGAAAGGCTGTATATAAAATTTATGTAATAATGTAAAAAAGTCCAATTAATCAAGGAGAAATACTAAAAAGTTCAAGGAGCACATAAACAACATCAATAAAAATGGTTTTGAAATTCTTCTTTGGCTGCGCAGTGAAACAGCGCATTGAGTTCAAGATTTTATGTTTTTGTTAAAGCTCATTTCATGGCCTGTCACCACCCTTGCTCTTGTATCTCATTACACACGTTGCAGATCGCTAAGATCTAATAGTACAGTATGCTTCTTCTGACAGAGGCTAGAGGTGCCTAAATGAGCCAATAAAATGGAGATAAAAAAATAAAGTGAGTAGATGTGACTCATATATAAGGGAACAACACAAAACAAACAACGTTTCGGCCCTTGGCCTTCGTCAGGAGACAGTAAACACAAACACAAATATGTAAATTTACAAAATATCACATTATGTGAAATGTGGAAATAAAGTAAATGTGAGGAAAGGGCGTCGAGTGTGGATGCAAGAAGTGGCGCGAGATAAGGAGAGAGGGAGGGAGGGGGGGGGGGGGGGGGAAGAGAGAGAAAGAATGAGAGAGAGAGAGAGAGAGAGAGAGAGAGAGAGAGAGAGAGAGAGAGAGAGAGAGAGGTCTTTTGACAGAGGTACCCTGAAAGTCTTTGGTTCACAATAAATCATTCATAGTGACTGCCCCCAGGTTGTGGAATTCCCTTTCTTATAATTATAATACGAAGAATAGTGACAGTTTAGAAAGCTTTAAAAAGAAATTGAAAACCGAATTAATTAGAATAGCGTTTTTCGACAATTAATATACTTTATGTCTTAATTTAGAATCGTAATATGTGTGTAAAAAGTTAAAAAGTGTGCGTTTGAGGACGAGGGAAATTTTCCGTATGTGGGTGTACGGGTGTATGTGTGTGAGGGTGTTAGTGTGAATGCTAGTTTATATAGTCTGAGAGAATGTAAAGCGCCACAGAGCACTAGTCAGTTTATTAATTGGCTCGATATAAGTATATATATATATATATATATATATATATATATATATATATATATATATCTATATAAACTATAAAAACAAAAACCATGAAATAACAGTGCTCAATTTTTTGATAAAAGGAGCTATTTATAAAACATTTCAAGTATAATTATGATCTTCTACAATATTGTTTCAAGCGTTTATGATGCGCTCGGATTCTGCACATTTCTGACTTCTCCCTATAGCAAACAATGTCCGGCTATGTGTCTAGTGGTATGACACTCGCTTTCGAATCGGAAGGTCCTGGATTCGAACCTCGCTCGGCGCATAGTTGAGTCCTTGGAAAAGGCTCTTTACTCACATTCTCTCACCTTACTCAGGTGTAAAATGGGTACCTGTGAGTTAACAGTTAACAACGTTGTCTCTGTTCGAAAAAAAAAATGTAACATCGCCAACAGGCGTCATGTCCCGTCCTAATGTTAAGTGTTACTGTTGGCCAGGAGCCCATTGTAAAGCGCTTTGAGCACGTTTAGTGGATATTGCTCTATATAAAAGCTCTTTTTTTTTCAAACTAAAATTACTAAAATCGTTTTTAAAGTGAAAGTAAATCATACCGGAAACACAAATTTTGAAGTAACGCCATTCACTTTTCAAGTAAAAAGGCTTTAGCCTAATGGCCACGCCTTTAAATGCCTCATCGGTGAAAAAAAATAACCCTAAAAATGTAAAATATAATCTGGTACCAAATGGATTCTCACTGTGAAACATTTAAATTACGGGCATTTTCACCCGATGTTACAGGTTTTTGTCTCCGCTTAATGGAAGTTTAAAATTAGAATTCAACACTCAAAAAAAAAATAAAACATTATTGACCCGATGTACTTTGAACTTCGATCGGACTCTTATACAACATCTAAACATTTGTCAGTGGTTGTTGTTGGGAAGGTACAAATCAGTGCATGTTAGTGTTCGTTCCGATGAATGATGTTTGTGTTGACTTTGTGTTATATTGAGATCTAACACTCACAATTTGATATCGATTGATATTCAAATACTTATAGAGGCTGTGATTGTAAGGTTAAGCATTCTTATATGAAATGGAGAGTGTACATCGACAAGAAGGCGAGATATGGAGGACAGATATCAACGAGCCAAATTATGGCTATTATGTCATTGCTGCTTCTTTTTCATTCTTTTATGTCATGTCGAAGGTAGCGTTGATGTGCGCTCCTCCCGCAATCACCAAAACTCCCCGTTCTCTGTGGAAATGGAAAAACATACTCATATCTTTCTCACACTCGGTGATTTGCTCTATCTGGGTTGTGCTATGGTAAGTCTGTCTTTACTTTTCCTAACTTGAATCAGGTATGCACGTTTTTTTTTATGGCCACCTCTTCTATTCGACTATTCGCAGTTGACTGCAAATTAATGATTTCCTCTATTCACAGTGGCAGTATTACTAAGTACTGCGAATAATGATTTCCTCTATTTGCAGTTGTACTGCTACATATACATAGCAAGTTGTAAGTGAAAGTGCACATTGATAACAATGGGGTAGGTACTGACGTGCACTTATTTGCAGGCTACTTATGGGCTCATTATTGAGTATTGTAATGGAAATCTTAAAAAATGACGCAAAATATTGCCCATTACAGCAGTGTTAAACTAGGCCCATTAGTGAGTTCGGATGTTCAGTACACATTGAACGGTACCAATCTTGTTTATAATGATATAAGGATATATTAATGATACTAATATTAAAAAAAAAAAAAAAAAAAAAAAAAAAAAAAAAAAAAAAATATATATATATATATATATATATAATATATATATATATATATATATATATATAATATATATATAATATATATATCCAATAACTATAACAATAAAAATGATGTCTTTATCAATAAAATAATAATAACTAAAAATTGTCCACAATGGGAATTGAACCCAGTACCTTCAAGGTTAGAGTCGGACAGCATAACCACTTCACTACGGAGCCACCATAACATTTAATTAGGTCTTTCTAGAGCATTAGTTTACCTTCAATGGAATTTCTATATTCTGATTTTAAATTTCGACATAGCGATGTCACAATATAATTTTTGCCATGTCCAAATACAGAAACACAGCGTCGCTGATGATTTGCGTGGAATGCACATGGGCAATCGAGGTGTATAAAACGATCCGTTAAGGTACACCGTCAATGGAGGGGCATAAAAACATTACGATAAAAAAAAGTATAAGCAAATTGTAACATAATTTTCATTATAATTGGATCCTTGTTAATTTGTGAAGTGTTAGTCAATGAGAAGGATGGAAAAGTTCAAAAAATAAAATTTATTCATATGTCACAGTCAAGATAGTCCCACAGTTTCAATAAGTAGATGAAGTTTCTAAGGAATCACTCTACTGGCCAGGGAGCCAAGATTTGAACCGTTTTCTTACACTTCAAAGGGATTTCAACGTAACCATTTTTATAGTTGTCACCAGATTTAACAGACTCAAGTTCCCAATCATTGTTAGGCTAATAGAAGGCCTAGATAAAACTCTACTTGGGTTTGATATTGGTTTGTTTACTTGAGTTCAGTGCCCTATCAAAAAGCTATTGGATTTTAATTTTGTGCTCAGTTATTCAGATGCAATTTCCTTATATTTTTTGTCTCAACAGTTTTTATGAGCGTCCAGATATGGCTGAAGACTTGATCACAATTTTCACCACAACATCACATTCTTTGACCTCTTTTTCTGTTGGTAAGTTGTCTGGTTATTTTTGGTTATATTTTTAAAATTTGGTTAAAAATATTATTTTTGATAGTATCATTTGATTAATCTTTGGTTATAAAACCAGAGAGTCTACTTTAAAAAGAAAAGAAAAAAAAATTGATAACAGAAAGCAAAATTCAAATGATGCCATTATTTTAGCTATTAGATAAGCACTTCACATTGTGATAAACATTTTCTCTATGTTATGTCGAGCTGTTTGAAATAAGAAATAAAGATTAGCGACCCATTTCTAATTTGTTCACTAAATATGAATCAGTAAAACGAGTGACTTAAAAAATTATCAATATTTATCTTTTTAATAGTTTGCTTTCGTTCTTTAAAAATTCTTTTTTAAAGGCATGTCATTTTTTCTTTAAATGTATATTCATATATAATTTATTTATCGATTTAAATGTCGAAACTGGCAAATGATTTAGATTTAGAGAATAAGGCTATAGATCTTGACAGAAATAGAATGTCCCCCCCCTGTCCCCTCGCCTACCAATTTTCTTTTTTTGGTAATTTTTGTTCTAAAATTTAAAATTTAAAATATAATAAAACAGTAAGAATGCAAATACAATACTAAATTAAACCCCCCCCCCCCCCCCCCCCCCAAAAAAAAAAAAAAACAAAAAAAACCCCAAAAAACCCCCAGAAAAAGCAATTAAAAAAAAAAAAAAACAGAAGCAAAATGAATAGATACATTGATTAAAATAAATAAAATAATAAAATCCTTCAAAACAGCCATGAGTGACGTCCAAAGAATCAAGGGAGATCACTGATTACCTAGGCAATACTCTTATCAAATTAATTATTTTTAGCTCCATTTACCAATTACGTGTAATTGCCTGCTTCACCCAAATGCCCATATTTTCTGCTTCCCGTTCACCTGGCATTTAGGCGATCACCACTGTATGTACAGTCCACTCCGGATAATCGCAACTCAGTTAATCGCGATATTTCATTTCCCATGAAACAGAATTAATTATGTATAAAAGTCACAGGTGAATTGAAACCAACTTCGGTTAATCGCAACAAATTTTCGACCTCAAAAGTGGCAAATTCAAGAAATCCATCAAAGCTGGTGCCTAGATTCTATTTTTAGCTTCTCTGCTTAATCACACACTCCCCTTAATCGACACATATATACTGTCTCTGTTTCTTTTCATTCCTTCATTATTTCTTACACTAGCAGCAAATGTGCATTGGGATTTAATAGCAAACATGTTTCTGATTATATTGATATTTATGCACCCATTCAGGTTATTTTCTGCACGACCTAATGGATATGCTGGTGAATAACAGGACTCGTCAATCTGTTGAATTGGCTGGGCATCATGTTGTTGTAAGTTGTTTGTTTTTTAGAATTCTGATAGCACTAATTATAATAACACTATTAAGCTCTATAAGCATTTGTTATTTGTTCACTCATATGATATTTATTATTGAACTCTTATCTAAATGATAAATCTGTATGTGATTAAGGTTAGGTTAACAAGATTAGATTTACTGAGAATGATAGTGGCACCCATTTTTTAGGATAGATGAGAGAATCTTGGCTCACGGACAATAAGTTCATGAATGACATTGTTTTTCTTAAATTTAGTGTTAAATCCATACTTAAATGCTTAAAGTTACTTACACTATCATTTTGATTCGCATACGTTTCACACACACACACACACACACACACACACACACACACACACACACTTAGTCTACGGCAATACCCAATGTAAAATTCCCAGAAGTGGATAAATATAGTTCATCTTATCTTATCGAATAAGAAGAACATGTAATTATTGTCTTCTAATGGTCTTGTCATGCTATGTGTACCCTCTGCTTGTTGATTTGACAGGAAAGCATATCATCATTTTGCTGCATGTGGCTCTTTATTTGATTCTTAAGCAATTTTTGAAATGACTGTAGTACTAAAAAGAGGTTGATATTTGTGACCAATCATCTCAAAAACGGTATTATGTTGGAGTTAACTGAATGCTGGAAAACGAATTTATAGTCGAAATGACTAGAATCTCAAGAGATTAGCTTTGTGCAGATCATAAAATGACATTCATTCTTTTTGATTTAATCTTTCTAATGTCTCTGGAAGCTCATATTTTAGACTTTAAATGTAGTTTTCTGCTTCTGCTCACGCTAACATAATACCGTTTTAGACGATTGGTCACATTTTTCAACCTTTTTTTAATACTACAGTCATTTCAAAAATTGCTTAAGAATCAAATAAAGAGTCTTGTTGCCTTTTTTAAACATGGAATGGAGAAAATTAAAAAAAAATATGATGTGTTTTTGAGTGTTATAAGCATAGCAAGTTTATTAAACCTTAAAAGGGTAAATTATTGGTGCTTTGACTTTTAATATGTTTTTTAAAATCCCAATTCTTTTTATTTCCTGATTTATATTTAGACAATAACTTATTTAAAAAAATGTTCATGGACAATATTTTATTCATTCATTTGTCAATGAATTATAAATGATGCGATGACTTCAATCAGCTTTCTCTTCTTTCAGATCGTCATATGTTTCATGGTGGCAGTCTGGTCTAGACACTATGTGGGCTATAGTAGTGTTGCTTTGTTGGTAGAAATCAACAGCATCTTCCTTCATCTTCGACAATTACTTCAGATATATGGCATTAGCAAATTTAACCCCTGGTACAGATTGAATAGTCTTATAAATTTAGGTGAGTGTAATTTATTTATTTATTTATTTAAAGGAAATTCTGCACAAGAGGTATGTCATAGTATCAGGCACTCACTTGAATACAATTTGGATACGTGTGTCCACTATGCATTGTTTACTACAAGGTATTCATTGCTAACTGGTTGCTAAGCAACTATTCCGTTGTTATCTTGGGACAGGCTGTATAGATGACAATGTAAAATATTCCTGTTATGCCAAAACAAGGTTAAGATTTTATGTATTTGATGAAAAAGAATATTAATTCTTGTTTAAATTACCTTCGACCAGTGACGTGAACACCAGTAGTTATGAAGGGGTTTGAGAGGTTTGTTTTAAATGACGTAATGGATAAACTAGATTCATACCAGTTTGCCTATAAAGGAGGTAGAAGTGTAGAGGACGCATGTATTGTATGTGTAAATACTAGTTAAATAACATCCTAAAACACCTTGAAGAAAAAATATCATCTACACAGCTCCTTTTTCCTTGTCAACCACATATTATGAGAAAAAAAACTTTGAGATTTAAATGTGAGCATCGGCATCATAGCTTGGATTTGGGAATTACAGAGTTCATTATGCAAAACTAAATGACATTTTTTCTAGTCTAAAGTAAAGACATTAAACACGGGAGACCCTCAAGGTTGTGTTTTGTCACCAACCCTCTTGTCTTATCTCTTAAAAAGATTCACAAAAATTGTTTGGAGGTCGTATAACTTGTCAAACTATGTAGAAAAATAAATTCAGTTTTCCAGAAAAGAAGAAAGTTTCCTTAATCATTATTCACTTTATCTGGAATCCAGTGTATTATCTTGGCAGTCCAAAATACTTTCTATTGGTTTTAAAGCCAGAATCCATTTTAAGAAACACGCATTTATTCTTTTGATTTCATGGATAGAGATCTAACTCCAGTTTCATAATTTAGACTTAAAATTCAATTTTTAGCCTGTGACTCACCTGGTATGATACAAGCTTGTGCCTAAGTTTCACCTATAAATGATGAAAATGATGATAAAGTGGGAGTTGGAGGATTCCTTCAGTCATTAGGCCCAGGGAGCTGGAGTTTATCCTGGTTTCTACACTGTGAAACGGACAATAGCGTTAGTTTGATACCCTTTGGATAGAATGCTCATCTATCGCAAAATACTTTTCACTAGATTTAGTAGACCCACTCACTATTGGGTGGACAGGAAAAAATCTTGTCTTCACCTGGGATCGATCTCGGTCATTTTGTGTGTGAAGCGAGTGCTCTACCAACTGAAATATTGGAACCTCCAATTGGATTCAATAGTCTGATGTCACGCCACCCGCAACGGCGGCCATCTTTGTTCTAAACAAAGAAACTCATTACTTTTTATTCTTCATACTGGCTAGAACTTTTCATATGCCTTGTGATCAGAATGTTTAAAAGTCAAAACATGATCAAATTTATATTTTTTTTCCCTCTGAATACGCTTTATGCTCACCGGGGAAATATTTCATACGGGCATCCGTCATTGTTCCGATAGTTTAGAGCCAGTGTTACTAGGTTACCATGCGTCATTAGGAAGGAAGTGACGTTACGACTGTTGAATAGTATTATAATAAAGCTAACAACTTTTTTTCATTTCATGCAGGAACTTTCCTAGTTTTTCGCATCGTCCTTCTGACTTGGATGACGAGATGGATTGTCATCAACCGACACATCGTGCCTTTTGTCTTCTACACGCTGGGCAGCTTGGGATTGGCTATCATGGTTGTCATGAACATCACATTGCTGGTGCGATTGATGCACTCGGATTTCATTTCTGTGAAAGACAAGGAAACGTTGGTTCCTAGAGACAAAGACAACAAGGATGTGAACAGCAAGCTGGAGTGACAAGTCAGCCCTTAGATTGGTCTGAGATTTATTGTACATAAACTGTAGAGTCAGTAACAAAGTGTCATAAAATGTGCTTGTCGCATAGTTGAGTCCTTGGAAAAGGCTCTTTACTCACATTCTCTCACTGTACACAGTTGTAAAATGAGTACCTGGCCATTAACAGCGTTGTCTCTGTCTGAAAAAATTGTAATATCGCCTAACAGGCGTCATGTCTCGTTCTACATGTTACTTGTTGCTGTTGGTCAGGGACCCTTTGTAAAGTACTTTGAGCACGTTTAGTGGATATTGCGCTATAAAAATGCTAAAAAAATATAACAATATCAATATTACTATTTAGTTAGAAATTGACTCAAATTCACATCATTTTGGAGATTTAACACCATGTCATTGATAGTGTACAAGCCAAATCCCACCGGTGGATGTTGAAACAATAAATTGTTGTAAACAGCTCACAAATTGCATGTATCATAAAACACAGTCTGTCATTGAAAAATGTGATAAGGACTGATCATCTCATAATTGACAGCCAACAGTAGTATGACGTCAGCTGCATTCTATCAATTTACTTGCTGAAACATGCTTGGTCATTCCTGGCTTATTTACCAAAGATTTGTAATATTAAGCAGTAGACTGGTGGCAAATTGCCTTTTTAAACAGTCCATAGATATATTCTCACTTTTCATATTCCTTCCTGTGAATTGGGACCAATAATTTGCAGTTATACGAACTGAATTGATATGAGATTTCATCAAGTTTATTGCCTGTCTGAAACCTCCCCCCCCCCCCCCCCCCCCCCCCCCCACACACACACACACACAAAATAATACAAAGTTAAACGGACAAGAAAATATTTCAAAACATTGTCATTTCCATTTTTCCAAATCAAAGTTTTTGATATTTATCTACGGGTTTATTTACATTTAAAAAAAAAAAGACATTTTATTGCCATTCCTTCCCTTTGGGCAACTTTTTTTTTTTTTTTGGTGGTGCAACATTGTTTTCACATTATTTCCTGTATTCAGACAATTGTTTTGCAAATTTTTACACCGTAACTGTAATTTAAGTACCACTGATTTCATATCAATATGTATACAAAACAATTCACTTCCCAGCAGATTGTTGGCCCGTATTATTTATTATAACAATTATTATATATGAAAGAAATCATTTTGATGTGATACTTAGCCTGTCGTCTGCATTTTTTGCGGCGCAAATATCAGGGCGATCTGCAAATTTTGGCAAATTTCCCAAAATTGGCAAATCGTGGCAAATTTTGGGAAAATTGGCAAATCGCGTGGCAAATTTTGGGAAAAAAAAAGAAGCGAAAACAAAATAACGAAAAAAAAAGTGCGAAACTTGAGAAATGTTGCAGCTTTGCCTGGGCCCAAACCAAGGGAAACTACTCTCTACGGATAATGATCCTTTAAAATCTTTGTAACAACTTTGTAATAAATGTAGCCTCCTTAAATGTAATAAATTGTCTTTGATATATATATTTTTTCTGTATCGCATGTTAATTTTCACTGAAACGCTCGGCAAATTTTGGTCTTTTTGGCAAATTTCTTGGCAAATTTTAGGTCCCAATTTGGCAAAAAATGCAGATGACAGACTTGCGACATCAGAACTACCGTGAAACCCCAGTTCAAATAAAGCATCAGATTGTTGAATGTTGTGTTTTAGTGATGAATCCATAATACATTGATCTTTTAAATTGATTTGCAGCCAGCACATTTCTTAACTAATATTTTGCTAAATTCCGTTAACTTTTTAAATGCAGCAAAAACGATTTTATCAACATATTATTATCTTGTAAGGTTTTATAATATCCCCTACCCTGTAAATGTTAAAGATGATTTCATCACATTTGTTTCTCATTTCTAAATGTTCACTTTATTGAAATAAATAATAATGTGAAGTTGAATGTAAGCTTCAATTTAATTACAAAAACAGATCATCATGGCATCATCTCATTCATCTGTGGTGTTTCAATCATCCTGTTTTGTTGATAAAGGGGAAACCCGAAACGTTCATTTGATCTGTTTTTGTAATTAAATTGAAGCTTACATTCAACTTCACGTTATTATTTATTTCTTCGAGCTTCGAGCAGCAACATTTACACTACTCACTTTATTGACAAAGCCAAACAATTCTTAACGTAAAAGTGGCACAGTGGAAATATCCGCGTGAGATGAGAATGTTGTATTATTCGTTCCCGTATATTGGAATGCAGCCATATTGGAACAGGAGTCGTGAAGGAGTGCATTTTGTGCCAAGTTTGACTTACTTGCTCTTTTCAAAGATCCCCAAAACTACTTAATCTGTTTAATCTATATATTTCAGTAATCAATGGCCTTATTTGATTCAATCGTACGCTGACAATACCATTTTTTTCATTTTGTGAGAAACGTTTTACTTCAAGCAATAATCGATTCAAATGGTTTTCTCCCTTCCCGAAATGGTCAAATCTGAGAGTTCAAGAAGTCTCAAGCTTTAGAATTTTGGGCAAGTTTGCTGGTGGTGGTGTTTGTGTGTATGTATGTGTGTTTGTGTGTATGTATGTGTGTTTGTGTGTATGTATGTGTGTTTGTGTGTATTTATGTGTGTTTGTGTTTATTTATGTGTGTGGAAAGGGGGGGGGGGGGGTAATTTGAATCATTTGATATTTGAAGTAAAAGATATTTAGCTAAAATAAATTACAAATTAAGTGTTGTTTTAGTGTTGTGAGTTTATCTACTGATAAGAGAAACTGTCTCTTGTCGTACACTACAGGCTATCAGAAATTGATATTTAAGATATAATATTTATGATCCTTAAATGTTTGATATGAATATTATACTGATACTTTATTGAAATCGACCTTTCTGACTGTTACCTCATGCTTTAAACTGCCAAAGCCACTTTGATATAATATGACTTTTCATGTTTGCATAATAAATGTCAATTTGTCTGCAGTGGATTGCTTTAAAATATCAAAATCTTTTGTTTTCAATTTAAATTGTCTTGGAAGGTGATATGTTGCTTATTTATTATGTTCATCATTTTTGATTCTAAATAATCAAGAATGACAAAAAGTCTTTAATTTTATTTTTGCCAGAAAATGTTAACGTCTGATATCCATGATGAAGACAAACCATGCCTGCCAACCCTTCCACTTTGACGGAATCATTCCTATTTCACTTTTCTTTCCTTTCTTTCCACCATTGTCTTTAACATTCTGATTTAAAAAAAATAATGATAAGGATAAGAAAAAATAGAATACGTGAAGAAAAATTTGAAAAAAATTATTTAACGATTGCCAAAAAAGAAATGGGTCTGAAAATGAATTGCACTCCCTTACCTTTATGCCTTCCCCTTTCTACATTTAGTTACCTGACACTGTTATCATTTTGCCAACTGTGCCAGAATACTTTCTTGATGTGTTTGGTGTCAAAGTTGATGGCAGTTTTGATAGGGAATTCAGAGCTGCCAACCTACCGCAAAAATTGCGGAATTGTACGCATTTTCAGCGATTGTACGCTTGTACGCATTTCCCCCAAGATTGTACCCATTTTCAAGGTATGGATTTTTTGTTATGCTGTTATTCATATTATTACTAGCATATTGAGAAACCTTGGTGACCAAGTGGATATTCATATATTTTTTGACCAATTATGATCTTCATGCTGGGAGGTAGAATTCTGAAAGGATTGGATTATAGTCTTGGGAACATCATTGTTGCTGCAATTGAGCTTGTGTGGTGTGACTTTATGAAAGTATACCTTCCTCTTACTTTCACAATGGTTAGTTTCCGTCAATTTCAGGATTGTACCCATTTTTATGAAATCTCCCCCATTTTGAGGTCCCATTGTACACATTCTAATCAGATGGGGTTGGCAGCTCTGGGAATTAATTATCTATTGGTGACAAAGATAGTTTTGGTCTCAAATTCCTATTTTCTGATATTCTGATTTCAGGTTTGGAATGTGGAGGGTTAGCAGGGCTGGATCAAAATTCAAATTTTCAAAAAGTCTTAAATCTGTAAATCTTCCGACCTCTTTGATTTTTCCAGGTTAAATTTTTTTTAAAAATGTGTTTGTTATTGTGCATCCTTATTGCTGTTGATTCCATTGATGTCTGTTCAGATAACCTCGCAATGTATTTAACAAAAATAGACCACAGAATCGTCAGTCCTCCCCACGATGATGATGGGTATCATTGTCATTGTATTCGATTTCCCAGATTCTATATTTCCACATGCCAAGTCATTTCCTCAAATGTGTGCTGATGTTTTAAGTGATGCTTAAAGAAAATGAAGTATTTTATTTCTCAAAATGTAAACTTTGAAACTTTGTACAGACCAGGTGATTGGTTTGTTGTTTTAATTACGAGTAATGTGGATCATTATTTCTCCAGGGAAATGATTATCAGCATAATATAATATCTAAGAGCATTTCTTTTTTCAAATCCTCTGGCCAAAAGTACTCCTTATTTAAACTGTATCCACTTCTGTCAATCCTAAACTACAAATTATCACGGGTTGATTATAAATGATAGAGCAGTCCTATTGAACTACATATTATGTACTGTGGGCTGTCTCAGTTTGAAATACACTTTTTAATAATAATCATGATATATTCCTAGATGGGAATTACCCCATATTTTGAGGTTTAAATGTATCTCTTAAATTATATTCAGAAAAATTCATAAGTATGTGAGTCGATCAGACCATTTAAGAATTGTTTCTAATTTCCCCAAAGTGCATTATTTTGCATTAAATAATAATAAAATATATATATTTATATATATTAAGAGGAAAGTGTCTTAAGATCCTCTCAGAAAATCTTTCACCTCTTTATGTTAAAACTGTGATGTTATATTCCCGTTTGACGTGTCTTTAAACTCTTTGAAATGGTTAAATAACCTTTGGATTGTTAGTAAAAATATGTCATTATTTATTTTTTCTGAGACATGTTATTCTGCTAGTCTCACTTTTCCCAACATAGATGTTATCGGACTGGGCAAGTTCCTGACTTTGATATTCCGTTGATTTTTTATCCAGTTGATATTGGAAATGTTGAAAATGATGTCCATTTTCTTCTGATATTACACGTACAACATTTTAATTTTAACTTTGTGTAATTGTTAGTTCTCCTATGTCAAAATTCAAAGGCCAAAATTTGTTTGTTTTGGATTGTCTTTTTTTCTTTTCATTTTCTTTTTCCTTTTTATTTGGAACCAAAATGACTGTCTTATCTCCCTTTATTTAATATTTGGCTCATTGCACCAACCTTTCATCCTCCACTTGTTAAATCGTTTCTGAAAAAACAAAAACGAACCAAAACTAACATCTATTTGGCTGGGGTGGAATGTAACGGTGTTGACTGTGTTGACGGTGGCTAAAAAGGTAAAATGCTAGCACAATGATAATGATGTTTGTGTGTCAAGTTTCCTGATCTGAATGTTGATCCATGGATTGAGAAACCTGCACCAATGACCTCCCATAGCGGGCAAGGGGGTACATACTGTGTCTTCTATCCCCTTATATCTGTTTTCCAATATGCTTTCTGTCTTTGTCTTGGAATGAGATTACTTGTTCTTTTTCTGGCACTGGTAGGAGTCCTGGCTGGGAGGGAAACAGTCAAATGCATAGTTATTGTTTTGGGAGATGATAGTTTTTCCCTTGTAAATCATCTCTCTGTTATGTATTATTATATTTGTTATTTTTAATGTATAATGCAAGCATTTGAGTGTATTCCTCTTTGTTGGATTTTGTGCTTGTGTCCCGATGAGACTTATAGGTGATCTCAACTAAGTACATTGGTGGTATGCTCTTGGAATTTACATCTGATCCCTATCTGTTCCCAGTTCCCCTTTGTCTTACTTTCTCTTGGGTGCTTTAATTGTAATTCTAGAAGTTTTTACTATCCCATTTTCTTCCTTTTTACTGGCGCTGATATATCTTAAACGTGTTGCAAGCGCCGTAAAACCCTTAAAAACAAAAACAAACAATCATCTTTGTTAGGGATTAGCATTACTCAATTTTTACCTGGTCCTGGATCCTTAGCTGAGAGGGTTTGGTTGCTTTTTGTGAGAAATGATAGTTTTTTTTCTCCTGTAAACCAATTCTCTGTTATGTACTCTTTTTGTTTTTAGTTCTGAATTTATGCTTTGCAAGCACTTTAAGTGAACCCTTCATAGCGGGGTCCTTTTTCATTGTGCCTTTGAAGCCAAAATAGGTACATTGATAGATCGCTCATGGAATCATCTGGTCCCATGAACCAATCCCCTTTGTCGTACTTTTCCTTAGTGCTTTAACTTCAGATCTAGAACATTTCCATCATCATCATCTTTCTTTTTTACTGGTGCTGAAATGACGTCAAAGTGTCGCAAGCACCGTAAACCCCCCCCCCCCCCCCCCCCTTCCTCCTAAAAAAAAAAAAAAAAGTAAATAAGGATAGGGAGATCATTTGAAGCTATGGAAATATGGACATTCCAAAATCATATCAAGATGATATTATATGTATATGTACATCTCAAAGAATTTTCTCATGGTGTTTTTAAATTGAGGTATTTTTGATATTAAACAACAATATATATATATATATATATATATATATATATATATATATATATATATATATATATATATATATATATATATATATATATATATATATATATATATATATATATATCTGGGTGGGGATCCTGACCTCCCATAGCGGGCAGGGAGGTACATACTGTGTCTTCTATACCCTTATATCTGTTTTCCAACATGCTTTCTGCCTTTGTCTTGGAATGAGATTACTTGGTTTTTTCCTGGCCCTGGTCGGAGTCCTGGCTGGGAGGGAAGCAGTCAAATGCATAGTTATTGTTTTGGGAGATGATAATTTTTTCCTTGTAAATCATCTCTCTGTTATGTATTATTATTTTTATTTTGAATGTATAATGTAAGCATTTGAGTGTGTTCCTCTTTGTTGGATTTTGTGCTTGTGTCTGGATGACTTGTAGGTGATTTCAAACTAAGTACATTGGTGGTATGCTCTTGGAATCTACATCTGATCCCTATTTGTTCCCACTTCCCCTTTGTCTTACTTTTTCTTGGGTGCTTTAATTGTAATTCTAGAACTTTTTACTATCCCATTTTCTTCCTTTTTACTGGCGCTGATATAACCTAAATGTGTTGCAAGTGCCGTAAAACCCTTAAAAACAAAAAAAACAAAACATATATATATATATATATATACTCGTATATACGTGTGTATGTGTATATTACGAGTATTATATTTGTAGCATGTTTTACCCTTCCTATCTGTCCTTGTTCTGTAAATCACATTCCGTTAGAATGCTATACTATAATGTTTTCTCAATCTGATCAAAGCTTTACGTTGCCTTATTGTTATTTGAAGCTATGCTTGCATAGAGTATATTATTTATGTATAAGGAATGAGATTAGCGGAAGAGTAGCGTCCCTTGATTGGACGTCACCCATAGTCTGTGACGTCACCGGCGGAAAAGTTATTAGAGAGAGACTGGGTGGGGATCCTGACCTCCCATAGTGGGCAGGGAGGTACATGCTGTGTCTTCTATCCCCCCATACCCGTTTTCCAATTGTTTCCTGTCGTTGTCTTGGAATGAGATTACTTGTTTTTTTTTTTCCTGGCCCTGGTCGGAATCCTGGCTGGGAGGGAAACAGTCAAATGCCTAGATATTGTTTTGGGAGGTGATATTTTTTTCCTTGTAAACCATCTCTCTGTTATGCGTTGTATTATGTTTAGTTTGCATATTATATTATATAATTTGTAAACATTTGAGTGTATTCCTCTTAGTTCGGACCTGTGCTTGTGTCTGGATGAGACTTTTAGGTGATCTCAAACTAAGTACTTTGACGGTGTGCTCTTGGAATCTACATCTGATCCCTATTTGTTCCCAGTTCCCCTTTGTCTTACTTTCTCTTGGGTGCTTTAATTGTAATTCTAGAACTTTTTACTATCCCATTTTCTTCCTTTTTACTGGCGCTGATATGACCTTAATGTGTTGCAAGTGCCGTAAAACCTTTAAAAACAAAAGTACAATATTAGAGAGAGAACGTCATGTTGGTTGTGTCGCTTCCGCGAGGACGAGAGACGCATGCGCACAACCAACATGACGTTCTCTCTCTAATAACTTTTCCGCCGGTGACGTCACAGACTATGGGTGGCGTCCAATCAAGGGACGCTACTCTTCCGCTAATCTCATTCCCTATATATATAAATATATTAATTGTAGAGTAGATTCAGGTCAAACCGGACACGGGTCAAACCGGACGCTACCCGACTCGATGCCTAATTTCCTTTTGTTTTGTTTTTTCCCCGGCGCATTTTTCTAGTAACTAAGCACACGTCTCTTGTGATGTTTTTCCTGCCGTTTCAACGAGTGCAATCAAGGAGAAGTCAAAGAATCGTGTTTTCATCGAGATATTTCTCACAAAACCTAAGTATCCCGTTCTTTGTTATGGGTTGCAAGGTGTGCAAGGAAGTTGCTATTTAAGCTATTTATACGTTTTTATTAAGGAGTTTCGGCTCAACCACTGCACTACATGCTATTTTAGGATCGTTTGATTGTGGCTAGATCGTCTGACGATGTCCGGTTTTCATTTTAGCTCCAGAGGGGGGTGTCCGGTTTGACCAAAGAAAATTTAAACGATTCAGGTGAAACCGGACGGGTTGATTAAGTTGTTTATTATTATTCTAGACGTCTATAATATTATTTGTTGCAATGCTTTCCTTGTATTTCTGTTGACCGGCCTATGTTTATCATGATTATTATTATTATTATTAGAAAATTAGGGAGGCCTTCCGAAAGCGTCTACACCTACATCCCCAGTATTATAATGTTTTGGGAGGGGGGAGACTTTAAAAATAAAACTTTTCCTCCTCCCAAACCCCCTACTAGAACATTATAAAAAAATACTGGGGATGTAGGAGCTTTCGGAAGGCCTCCTTAAAATTATATTATGTTCACCATTGTAAAGGAAAATTTACATTATTAGACTAGCCAGTCTATGAAAATGAAGTTCAAATATCTAAATAAAGTTAATTTTTTCACATTGTTACAGGCACCAAGATGCCGCGATCAAAGTACACTGACAAGAGTGTGGATGCTGCACTTGATGCCATCCGCACCAAAAATCTTTCATTCGCCAGGCCGCTGCGACCTACTCTGTCCCGAAATCAACCCTGATGGACAAGATAGCCGGAAAATACCTCGTCCATAGGGTATCTCATACAGTGTTGGCCACAGAGGAGGAGAAGAAACTTGTCAAATGGATGGTGGCCTGTGCCAGGGCAGGTGAAGGGAAGGACAGGGAGCAGCTGTGCCTGGAGGTGCAAAGAATAATGATTTTTATGATGGTTGCCCTTCCACCTTGGCCAGTCATGACTCGATATTCCCAGCTACCAGTCAACAAAACCCCGACCTTGTTTCTCCGTCTTCAACATCTGGCAAGTGTGGGTGTCGGGATCGGGACAACGTGGCGTTCTACACATGCCAGTTAATCGACCACATACTTGCCTATGGCTGGTCGCCTGTTGATATGTTCAATGTGCGACGACGCCAGTTCAGGAATGTTCCAGCGACAGCCTCTGAACCAGACTACGCGAAGTATTTGGAACTCTGGAACAGAGTTGTCCCACAGCCCACATTTGACAACCTCCCACTCCCCGTTTCGTCTAGCCGAAAGTCCACAAGAGCGCCTTGTGTACAGCCCCCCTCCTATGTGTCACATGCATCCTTCAAGGAGTATCACGAGAACAAAGATAAAGCGGAGGCGGCAAAGAAAATGGAACAGGCAGAGAAGAAGGCAAAGGCGTTGAAGAACAGGGAGGAAAAGGCGAAGAAAAGTTTGAGGAGAAGGAAAAAAAGCGCTTGGAGAAAGAACAGAAGAAAGCTAAAAAGTTGGAAGAGAAGAGGAAGGAGGCAGAAAATAAAGGGAAGGGGAAGGGGAAGGGCAAGAAGAGGAGAGTGGAAGAAAGAGTGGAGTCTAGTGCAGAGGATGATGATACGATGGTTGTGTATGTTGACAGGTCGGACGTTGAGATGGATATGGATGAGTTATGTGGTGTGAATGACAACGATGAACGTTTATGTGATTTTTGTGGAAGTGATAGGAACCTGGATGGATTTGGTGCAAGTGTGGGAGGTGGTACCACAGAGGATGTACTGGCAGAGAGAGAGAGAAGATACTGGGGATGAGTGAGGAGGAGATCAGTGTTTTCACGTTTGTTTGTACATTGTGCAAGTGACATGTTGCGTTATGATTATGTACCCTATTAATTGTTTTGAATAAATTATTTTTGTCTTTCTCTGTTGAAAATGAACATAAACGTGTTTATTTATCTATCTAGACGTCTAGTTCTAGTCTAGCTATTTATGAAAATATATGGCAGTCGTTTTGGGGAAGGAAACATTCTGCCAATTTATGGAAAGAGTCCTTCAAAGTCCTTGGAATGCTTGAATCGAACCCTAAATTGACCAATGACCCGGCAGATATTTTACCAACTGAGCCTATGGATCTGCTGTAACTGTTTATGAATTGAAAACTATTAAAAAAAACAAAAGGAAACAGTGTTTTTCAACATCCGTGAAGGGTGTCCGGTTTGCCCAAGTTGGGTGTCCGGTTGGACCTTAACGTTCAATAAGTGGCCGGTAGTACCAAAATGTCACGAATAACATTTTGCGTCGAGAACATGGAAAAGACTGATAAATTCCTACTGATAGGGGATTACGTATCTGTGTCTGATGGTCGGCGAGTTTTATGGTGGGAGCTCCCTGACTTGACGTATTGGTGGAATGCTCCGAGATTTATGTCGGTCATTATTTTACTTTTTGTTTGGTTTTGAGTGCTTGTAAATCAATCTTCCTTTTTCTCTCTCACATGAAATATATCACATGAAGTGTTGCAGGGTCTCTTTAACACCTTACAAAAAATAATTTCACTTATTTTACTTTTTATTTTGTATTAGCCTGTTTTATATAGTGGCCGCGATAATCTGCATATTTAGGGGTATGGTATTTTTTGTGTGTGGATATTTCAGGAGTTCACTCAATAATATTGTTAAATGTCTTAAGGAATGGGTGTTACCTATTATATGAAATTTATATCAACATCAGTATTGAATTTAAGTCTGAAAGAGTAAGCAGTGTTCTGAAATGTCTTCTTTTAAAAGTCACACCTATGTTTTAAAATAGAATAAGAAATGAACCGCATCAGTATTAGTATTAGTACCTTAAACTTCTGACACTCTCTCCAACGACAACATATCTATCAGCACATCTCCCATAGTGGGCAGGGAGGTACTTGCTGCGTCTTCTATTCCCCTTATCTGTTTTCCAACTTGCTTTCTGTCTTTGTCTTAGAATGAGATTACTTGGTTTTGTCCTGGTCCTGGCCAGATGCCCTGGCTGAGAGGGAAACAGTCGAATGTATAGTTAGTTTTGGGAGATTTTTTCCTTGTAAATCATCTCTCTGTTATGCAATGTATTATGTTTTGTTTACATATTATTTATGATTGGTAAACATTTGAGTGTATTCCTCTTAGTTGGGACCTGTGCTTGTCTGAATGAGACTTTTAGGTGATCTCAAACAAAATACTTTGATAGTGTGCTTTTGGAATCTACATCTGTTTCCAATTTGAACCAATTCCCTTTTGTCTTCCCTTTTCTTGGGTGCTTTAATTGTAATTCTATAACTCTTTACTATCCCATTTTCTTCCTTTTTACTGGCGCTGATATTACCTAAATGTGTTGCAAGCGCCGTAAAACCCTTAAAAACAAACAAAACAGTATCCGCTTTTCTTCTCAAACTTATGACATCCCCCCTCCCTTGTTCATATTAAATACACATTTTTTACTCATAGAAATATTGGATTTTGTAAATTTTAAGTAGATTGTTCAGATTGCTTGTTATGTACACCTGGTTGTCAATTATACACAGGTATTAAACTGGCATTTTGTTTGTTATGTACACCTGGTTGTCAATTATACACAGGTATTAAACTGGCATTTTGTTTTCCCTCATTCAAATCAAATCAGGTTCACTATTCACAAGTGTCATTCCTTATTCCTGCGCATCATCTTTTTGTGTATGGATGAACGTTATGCTTATCTCCTTTCATTATTAGGACTGATATGGTATTTACTGTATACAAGATTTAAACCGATAGATTACCCACCGATGTTTATTTTGTTTACATTAAAGGCTACGAATAGGTTATTGCTGACTTAAATACATGCAGGAATGTCGTCACTTTACAAAGAGAATGAGCAAATTACTACAGTCAGATGCTTTACGTCACATCTTCCACATGAGTGAGGATCCTGACCTCCCATAGTGGGCAGGGAGGTACATGCTGTGTCTTCTATCCCCCCCATACCCGTTTTCCAATAGTTTCCTGTCATTGTGAGATTACTTAGTTTTGTCCTGATCCTTGGCTTGGAGGGAAACAGTCGAATGTACAGTTATAGTTTTGGGAGATTATATTTTTTTCCTTGTAAATCATCTCTCTGTTATGCATTGTATTATGTTTAGTTTACACATTATATTATATTGGTAAACATTTGAGTGTATCCCTCTTAGTTGGGACCTGTGCGTGTGTCTGGATGAGACTTTTAGGCGATCTTAAATTAAGTACTTTGACGGTGTGATCTTGGAATCTATATCTGTTCCCTATTTGAACCAATTCCCCTTTGTCTCACCTCTTCTTTTGTGATTTAATTGTAATTCTAGAACTTTTAACTAACCCATATTCCTCCTTTGTACTGGCGCTGATATGACCTTAATGTGTTGCAAGCGCCGTAAAACCGTTAAAGACAAAAACAAAACACACATTCCACCTGCCCCATAATCTGAGCGGGGTCCCTAAATCTTTCTCAGTATGTCAGGGTCACATCTCTGTCGTCCGTGGTCAGGGGGAAGGGAGAAGGGGTGGCGGGGGTGTTATATATTATTTCTACTATTCCCTGTACTATATTTTTGTCTCCTTCAGTGTGGCTTGGTGGCCATGCTCTAATTAGATTTTCTTTCAAGTCTTTAAGCATTGCAAGCTCAATAAACCTCCATAACAAAAAAAAAAAAAAAAAAAAAAAGAATAAAATGAAAACTACGGACAATGTCGGTCTGTTGCCTCCCTCTCCTGTCAATGAAATAAAGCCAATTGCAGGTTGTATCTTTTCTGGTAAAGATATTTTTTCCCCTTCATAAACGATCTCCATGAATGAGTATTTCCCTGGAACACTTTGGTGACGTCTGGACGAGACTTTGGGTGGCCCTGGCATGTCACGTGATCTATCGACATCTAAATCTATCCGGCCTTTGTGTTCTTGGCTATTTTCCTTTGTTTTTTTTGCGCTGAAATGATCTTTATATTTCTAAGCACCACTCTATCAAGAAACGGATGTGCAGACTATACTAATGAATTATTAACACTCAATAATATCTATCGACAAAGGCCGTGATTGATTCTCTGCCTTTTCCTGATGTTTTTTGGATGGTGAAAATACATTATTAGAAAATTAGTCTTAAATCCCTTTGTTGACTGTAAAAAAATGTTCATTTTCTCCGTATTATATTTTGAGTACTTTATTTTTATATTTTTATATAAGCCTTTTATTTTCAGATTTTTGATTTATTTGTCTGCACTTAATGACTTATGATTATTAAGACATTTTATTTTATAATTGAACACTAATTTAACAACTTTGGAATTGTAACTTCACTCACTGGACATTGAATTGAAAAGAGAAATGAAAATGATTCCCGTCCCTCGTCCATTTCCTTTATGTACATATTTATTTTTGATATTACCAAATAACAATAAACAATAATTTAGCCTTTGTAGATATGGCGGTGAAGTAAACTCATAACTATATCTTTAAGTCCTTATATTTTATTATAACGATTGGTACATTTTTTAAAGGATTTCTACCATAGACATATAACGTGGTTTTCAGCGCAAAACTTGAAGCAATTTCAAAATACCATTGGTTAATAGTCATCATCATGATATTATTAATAATTATTCGTTTTTATTATTATATGAAGTTTTTATACTGATAGTATGCTTTTGGCTAAGAAGTTCACAACATTGCCATCCGGAAGTAAAATTGGCCAACACACAAACCTGTGTGTAACCTTGAAGGTTTATAGTCTGGTTAATACAGTTAAGTGAGAATTACTCATAAACGCGGATGGCAAAAATAATATAAAGACATGAGTGACGTCATCTTCGAACTATCTATAATATAATGGATTTTGGGATGCTAACTTCATTTCGACAAATTCCCTTCACATGTGATATAGGCCGATTAGAGCGATAGGTTATACATCCAGAAAAACAGAAAACGTTGGGATTTCGCTGATTAAAGATTTTGTTTTAAGAAAGATAAAACAAAACAACCCCATTAAAAAAAAAACTCAGGAAAATTTCCCCTCTGTGTTGACCCTTGTTCAAAGCCATATAATACAGAAGCAAAGAAGTCTATATATATATATATATATATATATATATATATATATATATATATATATATATATATATATATATATATATATATATATATATATATTTGTTTTGTTTTGTTTGTTTTAAAAAAAAATTATATTAAAAATTTTTTATTTTTAAATTTTTAAAATTTTTTAACATTTATTTTCCCCCCTTTCTTTAAAAAAATGCTTTGTCCACATTTCGCAGTGTTTTGGTTGAGGGAAAATTTGAAGCATGAATATTTATTTGAAACTAGACGTCTATGATTCATTCCTCTGTTTCATGTTTTCCTTCGTGACGTATCATTAGATACAATAAGTAAGGATTCGAATGAGGCGTTTATTTATAAAGTGAAATCATAATGTGTACTCTAATTGGTGATATCCGTGTTTACGTAATAAATCGAATGTGCTTTGAGGTGTTTTCCATCAATCAAGGTTGTTAAATGTTATACATGATAATTAACAGATCCTCCATGCTGTTTCAGATATTTGTATATTATCTCTGATAAAAATAATAAATATATTCCCTTGCAATGTACTATTTTTGTGAATTATTTTAAAAATTGTTCCTGGGTGGGGTTCCTGACCTCCCATAGTGGGCAGGGAGGTACTTACTGTGTCTTCTATTCCCCTATATCTGTTTTCCAATAGGCTTTCTGGCTTTGTCTTGGGATGAGATTATTTGGTTTTGTCCTGGCCCTGACCGGATACCCTTGATGAGAGGGAAACAGTCAAATGTATAGTTAGTTTTGGGAGATGATATTTTTTTTCCTTGTAAATCATCTGTCTGTTATGTAATGTATTATGTTTTGTTTACATATTATAGACGGTTTGTAAACATTTGAGTGTATTCCTCATGATGGGAACCTGTGCTTGTGACTGGATAGGACTTTTATGTGATCTCAAACTAAGTACTTCGATAGTGTGCGCTTGGAATCTACAACTGTTCCCTATTTGACCCAATTCTCCTTTGTCTTACTTTGTCTTGGGTGCTTTAATTGTAATTCTAGAACTTATTACTATCCCATTTTCTACCTTTTTATTGGCGCTGATAATAATAATAATAATACATGACATTTATAACGCGCATTTTCATCACTGGGTGATGCTCAATGCGCGAAACAATAATACAGTGACATTATTATACAAATGAAACATTATACAAACTACATCAACATAATATTATCATTATACAACAATGTAATAACTAAACATAAAGTCATTAATACAAGATATGTTATAATACATCCACATGCTATGTCAAATACGGAAATAATATAAAATAATGATATAATAACATAAACTAAATTAACATTCATATTGGGGTCAAATTACAAAGATGCATTAATCAAGATGTGTTTTAACAAAGAGATGGTGTTTTAACTTTGATTTAAATATTGATAAGGACTGCGCTTCTCTTATTCTTTTAGGAAGAGAGTTCCAGATGGAAGGTCCGACGTGACTGAACGATCTGCCGCCGTAAAATTTATATTTATATTTATTTGTAACAATTAATTTTGTAGAATCTAGTCGTAGACTCCTCGTTGGCTTATACGTTTCTAAAAATTCAGTAATATACAATGGTGCTTGATCATTAGGCACTTATAGCACAATACTGCTAGTTTAAATTCGATTCTCACTTTAACTGGTAACCAATGCAGCTCATACAAAAGTGGCAACGAGTAGGATGTTATCTTCTTTCTTAAAATCAATTTAGCAGCCGCATTCTGGATACTTTGAAGGCGTGATATTTTATCGTTGCTTACATTCGAGATTAACGAATTACAGTAATCTATTTTAGATAGTATGAAAGATGTTATTAGTTTGCATGTTACTTCTCTTGTTAGGAAAGGTCTAACTGAAGCAATTCTTTTTAATCCTATTGTCAAACTTCTACATAAAGAATCAAACTGTGCCTGCATAGTCATATGTTGATCTAGCATTACCCCGAGGTTTTTCACACACGTTGAGAGGTTAATTGTGCACCCATTTATATTTAGAGTAAACTTCAGAAAATCATCTTTCAAAACACTTTTTCTACCACACACCATCACCTCTGTCTTTTCATTATTCAGCTTTAACTTGTTAATTTCCACCCAGCATTTAACATCTCTAATACAGTCTTCAACACGGATAATCAATGATGGGATATTACTAGGGATATCCCTGACATAGATCTAGTGTCATCAGCATAGAAATGATACATTAATTTATTTTTAACAAAAATATCCGAAAGAGGTTGAGTATAAAGAGTAAAAATAACAGGACCAAGGACAGACCCCTGCGGAACGCCGTAATTTAGAGGAAATGTTTCTGATACTGCGCCATCGATCAGAACCGACTGATCTTGATGTTAGGTATGATTTAAACCAACTAAGCGCAGTGTCTCTTATTCCCAAAGTAATTTCTAATCGTTTAATAAGTATCTCGTGATCAATGGTGTCAAATGCAGCCGAAAGGTCCAACATAGTCAATAAACAGACATGATTTTTGTCAATACTATTAAGAATATCAGTGCATACTTTTAAAAGGGCAGTTTCAGTGCTATGATGTGATTTATAGGCAGATTGGAAATTTTCACTTAAATTATTTAGATGGATATGATACAAAAGTCTTTTTAACACAATGCGTTCAAGCACTTTGGATAGCTATGGAAGGTTGGAGACAGGTCTGTAATTTTTCAGTTCGTTTACATTTAGATCGGACTTCTTTAATAGTGGTTTAACAATGGCACGTTTAAACGAGTCGGGGACACTACCTGAGACCAACGAATTATTTATAAGTTCAGTTATTGTTGGTAACAGTTCTTCAATACAAGCCTTAAGAATACTAGTTGGGATGGGGTCTACTAAGTCACAATATTTTGATGGGCTATCTAAAATGGCTGACTTCACTTCATCTTCAGTGGCTGGATCGAAAACATGTAGTGGCGTTCCATGGAATGGTCCAAAGCTCGGTGACGATGATGATGATGTATTGTCTAAGTTTTCCCTAATGGATTTTATCTTGCCGTGGAAATAGTTGGCAAAATTTTGAGCTAGTTCGGTGTTATTTCTAGACGCTGGAAGGGGTGTGGATTTCTTACTGCCAAGAAGGTCGTTTGCGGTGGAAAACAGTTCTTTGCAAGATGTAATGCTTTGAAATTTTTCGTTGTAGTGGGCCTTTTTTGCGCATGTGATGGCGTTATAAAAAGCCGACTTAGCTGCTTTGTAGATATCCTTAAATACCGTTAGACCACTCTTTCGCCATTTCCTTTCAGCCTGTCTCTTTTTTCTCTTTAATTCCTTTATCTCGGAATTGAACCATCGCGAGTGTGGTCGATTCGATACGACCCGACGTTGTGGCGGTGCCTCACGGTCAATAATAGATCGCAATACTTTGTTGAAGTCGTTTATATTTTTAACCTCATTTATGACGTCACGAATGCTATCTTGTAAACCACTGATATCAATTTGTCTATAATTCCTTGTTGTTATGTTTCGTTTCGGGAGATAAACTTTCTTTAATGCGATATCCACAAATAAAACTTTGTGATCGGATATCGCTAGGTCAACAACTTCGGTCTTTCTTATTCTATTACTTGACACAGGGGAGATGACCCAATCAATTATGTTGCCGGCCTGGTGTGTTGTCTCGGTGATGTGCTGGTGTAAATCGTTGTCGTGTAGGATTTTCTTGATTTTGGAGACTGTCGGAGAAGTGGAATTAAAATGTATGTTGAAATCTCCAATAAAAATATATGGTGAACTTTTAAGGTTGAAGTCTAAGATATCATTTTGAAATTCCGCTACAAACTTAGTATTGGATGTATTCGGCGGTCGATAGATAGTAATGATGGAGAAAGTGGCAGAGTCGGATTGGAAGGTAAGGCATGCAGATTCGTAGTTTTCTCTTGTAAGAGGAGTGAAAGTGGTGTTGGTGATAGCAAGACTATAAATAAAGGCAATACCACCCCCTTTTCTCCCAGGTCGTGGTAGCGATTTCCAGGTATGCGTATTGGGACAGGCGGTGGTAATGTAGTGGTCATCCTGTTTATCCTGAAGCCAGGTTTCCGTAATGCACAATATATCAATATGACGATCTATAATTAGGTCATGGATCTCGTGACATTTGTTTTTTATGGATCTTGCGTTTATGTGGACGAGACAGGGGGGTGGCCTGTTGTTGATGATGGTTAAAAGATTGCGCGGTCTTTTTGACGCTTTTTTAAATTTCGCTGTATGTCTACGTGCGTTTGAGTAAACGGGAATGTTATAAGACGGGCTGAGTTCTTTTTTAGTGATTTCGGTTAGTGGTGGTGATGGTGATGATGATGATGGTAGCGACATAGGTGAGGGAATAGTGGTAAGAGGACGGCTTATTGAGTTGGTCCTGTTGGTACTGTTGGCGGTGATGGTGTGGATGGTAGTGGTGGTGGTGGTGGTGTGTGTGTCGATACATGGTGTGGATAGCGTTGGTGATGGTAGTGACGACGGGAGTGGTTGACTTGGTGAATGGGATTTCTTCTTCTTCTTACCTCCCCTGGTTCCCCTCTTGTATTTCTTCACAAAATTATCACAAGCACATTTTGGGTTTCTGATACCTAGCTTTGAAATGTGTGTGATTAGTGCATTAGAAATAATGGTCTTATGGTGCGATATTGTATCAATGCACAGTAACTGAGCTTTGGTGTATTTTATAAAACAGTTTGTATTCATAGGGTGTTGGAGAAATAGCGATCCGTGTAGCGGATGTGGTTTTTCTAGGCGAGGGTTGGTGAGTTGCTGTCAGTTTGAATGATATCACGCGGCGTCATTGTTATGGATACTCGTATGATAAGGTGGTTGGGGGAGGGGGGGGGGGGTGTGGCAAGTTTGGTTATCACAATAAATCTGGATACGTTTAAATAACTAACACGATGTTATCCACAATGAAAAAGAATTTATATTATTATAACTTCCAAAATCAAGTCCAAAATTTCGTAGAAATATTTTCAATCAATGCAGCAACATATCACATAACTGTACACTAATTTATAGAACTGAAGTCACATTATAATCAACACAAAAAGAACAATTTTACAGAGCAGGAGTAAATGCAGCCTGTCGGCGCAGAACACACCAGATTGATATGACCTTAATGTGTTGCAAGCGCCGTAAAACCATTAAAAACAAACAAAAACAAAACCAAAAAATGTTGTGTAGTTTTCAGTTTTAACTAAAAAAAAGATAGCAATTGAACCACCAGGTCAAGCCCAAAAAGCTGGATGGGGTTCCTGGCCTCCCATAGTGGGCAGGTAGGTACTTACTGTGCCTTCTATCCCCCTATATTTGTTTTCCAATATGCTTTCTGTCTTTGTCTTCGGGTGCTTTAATTGTAGTTCTATAACTTTTTACTATCTCATTTTCTTCCTTTTTACTGGCGCTGATGTGACCCAAATGTGCTGCAAGCGCTGTACTGGATGGGGGGGGGGGGGGGGGGGGGTACATACTGTGTCTTCTATCCCCTTATATCTGTTTTCCAACATGCTTTCTGTCTTTGTCTTGGAATGAGATTACTTGTTTTTTTCCTGGCCCTGGCCAGATGCCCTGGCTGAGAGGGAAACAATCGAATGAATAGTTAGTTTTTGGAGATGATATTTTTTTCATTGTAAATCATCTCTCTGTTATGCACTGTACTATGCTTTCTTTATATTATATATGATTTGTAAAACATTTGAGTGTGTTCCTCTTAGCGGGGACCTGTGCTTGTGTCTGGATGAGACTTTTAGTGATCTCAAATTAAGTACTTTGATAGAGTGCTTTTGGAATCTACATATGTTTCTTATTTGAACCAATTCCCCTTTGTCTTCCCTTTTCTTGGATGCTTTATTGTAATTCTAGAACTTGTTACTATCCCATTTTCTTCCTTTTTACTGGCGCTGATATGACCTTAATGTGTTGCAAGCGCCGTAAAACCCTTAAAAAAAACAAAAAAAAAAAAAAACAAAAAAACAAACAAACAAAAACAAGCCCAAAAATATTGTAATTTATTTTGATCTTTAACTTAAGAACGACCCCATCATCTGCGTTCAGGTTCTGTTATTCCCGTCGTGCTTTGGTTAATGTTTGTACTTTCATTCCATTTTTTTTAGATTGAGGGAAAAGGGGGGGGGGGGGTTCTTAATACTTTAGACAAAACATGGAAAGGTTGCTCTTGGGATATCATATTCTCTTGTCAACCATTTTTATTCTCATTTTCTCATTTACGCTTTTACTCTGTAATCTTTTGTTATCCCCGCCGTTTTCTGGGTGGGGTTCCTGACCTCCCATAGTGGGCAGGGAGGTACATACTGTGTCTTCTATCCCCTTATATCTGTTTTCCAACACACTTTCTGTCTTTGTCTTGGAATGAGATTACTTGGTTTTGTCCTGGCCCTGGCTGGATACCCTGGCTGGGTGGGAAACAGTCAAATGCATAGTTATTGTTTTGGGAGATGATATTTTTTCCCTTGTAAATCATCTCTCTGTTATGTATTATTATATTTGTTATTTTGAATGTTTAATGTAAGCATTTGAGTGTATTCCTCTTTGTTGGATTTTGTGCTTGTGTCCAGGATGAGACTTATAGGTGATCTCAAACTAAGTACATTGGTAGTATGCTCTTGGAATCTACATCTGATCCCTATTTGTTCCCAGTTCCCCTTTGTCTTTCTCTTGGGTGCTTCAATTGTAATTCTAGAGCTTTTTACTATCCCATTTTCTTCCTTTTTACTGGCGCTGATTTAACCTAAATGTGTTGCAAGTGCGTAAAACCCTTAAAAACAAACAAAAACATGACTTAAAAGTGAGGTAGCGCGCTGTGACAGTTCATAGAACATAACTCTCATATCCCTAGTCGGAGAAAGTCTTCATCGGCCGAAAGCCCTGCTATATCCGCCTCTATCCATCTGGAGTGGAGTTATTCAGCTTCACTCCTGGGTGAGGTCTTCTGACCTATGGTGGGCAAAAAGGTCACTTCCTGCGTCTTCTATCTCTCATTCATTACGTTCTCCCTTTCCGGTCACGCTCTCTCCAGCCAGGCGGAGTTGTCGTACCAGTAAGGTCGGGGGTTCAAACCCCTGTCACCGCCGCGAACATTTTTATTATCTATTGTCTTCTGGCACTTTCCTACTCACTTCATCCCTTTCCATGTTGCAGTTTTCCCGATCCTGACGGGAAGTCCTTAGCTGGGAGAGAGATGTGTAGTATCTATTTTTTTTAAAAAGATGAACTTTTTTTTAACCCCCGAAAGCACCAGGTGGGTGATAACCATAAAAATGATGTAATTGTGGAGACATTTTCTCAAAACAAATGTTTATTGACACAGTATATCATATAAAAGTGTTACAATACACAAGTTGTAATAAATACTGCGATTATACAGTTGTATACAAAAGTGTTATACGACATAATATCAACATATGATAACGACCAGACTAGACTAGTTACTGTACATGAATTTATTTCAAAATGTATAAAAGACATTCAGCGAATTCATATAACATAAAACCATGGCTATGTCGGAAACTTATGAAGTGGAGGCCAAGGTCATAGGTCACAGATTCAACATTCTGTTCCATAGATCATTCTAGATACTCGTCGTACGCTGACCATTTGTTTTGTTGTTTTTTTCATTTTGGCCAGAAAACGTATATTTCAAAATCGATGTTAAAATGACCGCCAGCTTATCAAGACGTCGCCAACCAGTTGCTATAAAATACGATAGCGTTGTACAGGGTAGACCTTGAAAACAATATGTCATAATTTTATAATTTTATGAATAGAAAATGCTGGAAACCGCGGCGATTGCTGAATAGATTTAGAGCTTTGTGCTTGTGCATTATATCTTGTTCCACCATAGGAAACGAGACATACACTGTACAATACTATACTACACACAATAAATTAAAGGTTGAACTCCATCGTGTGTTCATTTCAAATATCGCTCGATTTAAGTGATCCCCAACATGTCAATATTTAACATTTGTTGACGTCTTACAGGATGGAGTGTTTTGATACTTCTTGTTGACAAGATGGCGGTCATCCGAATCGATTTATGGTAAAGTTTACGATTTCTATTTCTGGTCAAAATGTAAATTAACCAGTTAACTGTCGGACTCTGGAAACACACGTATTTAAATATTTGGCCAGAAAACTCGTCCTTCAAATATCGATCTATTTAAATGACTCTCATCTTGGAAAAACTCTTAAACCCAGGTTTGAGAGCTTTAGCCAAGATGAGGCGCTTGGAAAACTATATCTATTTATTTATAAATAAACAATAAATGCATGAATTTTAAAATAGACAATTATATAAATAGATAAATATGTTTTTATGATGTCATAACACGCAGCCCTAAACCCACATTGTCAAAACAAGAAAATAATAATATTATATATCATTACATAATGATAAGGACTAAACGCAGAAAGAGTAAAAAAAAGAAGAAATATATTCATTAAAATTCTCAAGCGAAAAACCAGACCAAAACTTATCCTTATACACAACTATACTTTAAGACTGAAAAAGGCATTTTTATAATTAAATCTATCACATTATGTTACATAAAATGCACCAGATAATAGAACATGCCAAAATACCACATCTTTTTTTAGCTTAGTTTAGATGATGAGGAATTTGTTTTTTAAAAACAATAAGTTAAATTGTTACTAAAGAAAAGTTTCATTTTCACAGCACGATTAAGTATAGAATTTGCTATATCATTATAACGTAATCAATCATTGCCGATATCAAATCTTGGTTGTGTGTGTCCCATCGAGGTCTTACACATCGGTGTGTCCCTGTCGCCGCTAATCTCATGACATCATATCACAGCAATCGGAAAAGATTGAAAAAAACTAAATTTTTTGCAAGAGTAAATTTAAAGACCTTTGAAAAAGCCGAGTAAAACGAATTTCTACGGACTACTTTTTTTATCTTCCTTGATAATTTTGTCCAAATATTGTTTACAATTGTCGTTTTTTTTTTCTCTTTTTAAAATGAATGAAACATCTTTAATGCTTACATTTGTCCTGTCTAAAACTTTTTGTTCAATGAAACTTTTGAAAATTTATTGTCTCTAAAAGTTTCTTGGTCTGAGCATTCTCAAATGTCTTTGTAAAACAAAGATGTAGTTCACATTTGACAAGGGGTCTAGGTATATCGAGTATTCATAAACGAGTCTTGCTATGTGGAGTATTCATAAACGAGTCTTGGTATGTGGATATTGTCACAGTTTATGATAATTATATAATATGGTATTATCATCGTGTCAAATGGAAAAACGAAATATAAACAGTAGAAATCCAATTATTTATAAAGAACTAACTAACAATTATAGCGTCTAGTTATTTTAAACTATAGTATAATGATGAACTATTCATTTCATGGGTGAAAAATTAATGACAATGATAGTAACAAATACAATTAATGTGATATTCATATAAAACCTGCAAATCTTATGAGACAGAAATTGATGAATAATCTCATTTCACAACAAAGTTGGAAAAAAAAGTGGCAAATAATGAGGAAACATTTGATGCATGTGAAACACGTAACATAAGTTGATAAAAATGGTAGATATTAAAATATGGATTGAGAAAAAAAAAAAGAAAAGTCTAATGGATTGCAGCGTAATTTGGATAAAACGTAACATAGGAGAATGAAAGTTTTGCCCATAAATTAAGTTAAAATGTAACTTTGTAAGAAACTGTTGTAGAGCTGAAACAAAAAAAGTATTCAAAGAAGACTTCTACCCTCGAACAAGAGTTTATGTCCTCAATCCATTGCACTCGCATTGGCTGGACTACGCCTAGCTCATGGCTTCCAGGTTCATTTCAGCTTCAGAGAACCACCGCAGAAGATAAAATTTCGGCAATATTTTTTGGCTTTTTAAGCGACGCTTTTTTCTATCGGGCACGTCATCAACACCATTGATGTAAGAACGACACTGCATCAGAATTTGAAAACGAACTCCTCACGAATGTTTATGTTACATTAATATCTTACGCTCAGATGGTCAACGAGGATGGAAAAGGGATGATTAAATACTAGTGGATTAAGTAAATAATCATGCCTTTGATTGCTTTATTGAGTAAACTCTGCAATGGTAACTTGACACCATTCATCAAAATGAAGATAACATTTCAAGTAAGAAATGGGAGACGAGAGATAATGAATATTAAAATTAATTTGGGCTATTAAAAAAAAAATGGAGACATAATATATTATGTATATACAGCGACTGGATGAAATATGCATTGTTTTCAATCAAAGACGACTAGATAGTCGAAAAGTTGTATTGGTGGTTTTACGTTTGACTTCAATGGATGAGTTATAACAATAAGGATTTTAAAATATCATATGTCATGTATCCAAACACACTTTACTGTCATACAATGACAAAACACACTTTTCCTCATTTTGACCTGAAATAAATACATAAAAAGTCTTAAATACCAGATCTCTTCATAGGGAAAACCCTCTTTTTCAGAATTTGGCCAAAAACCTCGTCCTTCAAATATCGATCGATGAAAATGACCACCATCACGTCAAAAATCTCAAACCTGGGACTTCCTGAAAGACTTTCTTGAACTCTCCGGTTTTAACTTTAACGTTAATGGTCTGATTGATTTTTATACATATATTTCAGTGAGATCTAATCACTCAACTCGCGGTCCAAATTCAATAACAAAGAGTTGGGTAAGTTAACTTCGTTCCATCTATACAATGTACTGACAGGAGGAGAGAGTGGACAGAGTGAGTGGGTATACTTGAATATGTCAATAATTGTAATAAGTGTTACATTTCAACGCATCGAAACAATGACGTGCTTTACACTTTTGAAGGGTGTAAATCTAATGTGTGTATTGTGATTGTGTAACGTTTGTTGTCAATCTGCGCATTGTACCGTAGCCATCATAAAGTTATAGCCTTGACACTGAAACCCAAAAGGACAGGCATTTTGACGTTATTATTTGTTTTTTGCACCGCCTAGTGAGCTGTCGTTAGTAGAGCTCATGGAAACAAGTGGTCTCATTGGTTGAACTGTTGAATACAACTCACGATTTGTTTTCTTTTGTTACTCAGATGACCCATAACAGTAATGAGAGATTTTTGAATTACCATTTATTGAAATAGTGTTCATCATAAAACCTGTATGTTTTATGCGTCTGTTGAGGATAGATCTAGATGACACACGCAACATGCGTGAAATTTGTGCTTAGAAAACTTAAGATCGAAGGAATTCTCTTTATGACTACAAGGGAGAATGACAAATGGAATTCTATTCCTTTGTCTATTGGCAGGTATACGTAATAAAGAAGAAATTATACTAGATAATTTAATTTCCGAATATATATATATATATATATATATATATATATATATATATATATATATATATATATATAAAAGCCAAGTACCTTTGTAGCTAACCCGATCATCGCTGTCCCTAGACATTTATAGGATTATCCAGTCTTCAAGATAATCTAGTCGACAATTCCCTTGCATACAGTTTCTTAGTCATATGGCCGGATTGTTACTACCACCGTATGACAGAGATTAGGGACATCGAAATGTGAATATGGATTGAAATTCTTTTTGACTGGACTCTGAGAAAAGTAATCGGATAATTAGAAACAAACTTCATGGTAATATGCACAAACATATACAATTATTATATTCATTTATTCATTTCTATAAGATTCTGTATCCAGAAGTTGTACATTTTTGACATCGTCATTCTATTTATTGTCTTTATTATATCGATAATGCGAGGATATAAAATCAAATTGTGTAGAAAATAGTAAATTAATTATAACTGCTGTGAGTCAGTCAGCCTTCGTCGATATAATTCATTCCACCGGTCATCAAAAGTAAGACTGTATTCACCCCTCTCTCTTTCATGACAGTCGTTCTGTTCGTTCCCGTCTCCGTGTCCATCCATCTATGACACCTTGAGCGTCCAAGATCCCTTTTCCCTCACTGCGATGTAGTGCAGGGAAATTACAAGTACACTGGGAGGTCTTTTTTTGGCAGATGGTTTGGGACTTCCCATGGAGTGATCATCTGGTACAGACGCTGGGAACAAAAAGATGAATTTTCCGTTGCTTATATACTGTTTTAATCAAATAATATAATACCGTACTATGTTTGAAATCATAATATTTAATTGTAGACGTCTTCGTTCAGAATATTACTATTATAAATAAGTGGGAAGATAATTAATTGACTGAATGACAGTATCTTTTGTTTATACAGTCAAGACTTTTCAGCGTCGTTAAACTTTCCCCCTCTCTTCTTTATGGTAAGAGTTAATAAATCTAACCTGTATATTTCTATATATTTTGTGACACTGAATCAATTCAATGACACATCATCTCAGTCTCGTATTGTGTCAGAATGAAACAGATGCCAATTTTTCCTTTAAAGTCACATGATTTGAAATATAAGATTTTCGTTTTTTTTTTGTTTTTTTTTTTTGCAGCTCAAAAACCTATCATTTCCATCATAAAACATTAGATAAATCTAACTCATATTATTTCATCTTGACTATTGATTTTCTACCTTGGATGATTTCAGTCGGAGGCGGGAAGCCCCAGTTACATAATTTATGCCCTTTGTTGATATTTTACCGAGACATGCTTTAGAAAAGAAAAGGATAATAAAAATCTATTTGATCTATTGACCAAGTCATTTTATGATTCAACCTAATCATTGCCTTCTATAGGGAATGAGATTAGCGGAAGAGTAGCGTCCCTTGATTGGACGTCACCCATAGTCTGTGACGTCACCGGCGGAAAAGTTATTAGAGAGAGAACGTCATGTTGGTTGTGCGCACGCGTCTCTCGTCCTCGCGACGGCGTCCAATCAAGGGACGCTACTCTTCCGCTAATCTCATTCCCTATTCATACACTAACCTGGCGCATGGATCCTTTCGTTTTGAAGAAGATGACAACGATGAAGATTGGGATACAAATGAGCGAAGCGCAGACCAGTAACCACCCGACAGCAAAGGACCAGGGAGGAAAGATGTAATCCCCATAGGAGACAATGGGAGGGTCCAGTATAGACATGATGAACAAGAACTGTGGAATGCCGGGATGTCAAAATGGTAACATTGCTGCTTGGAAGTTTTACATAAAGACGAATGAATGATAAAGGGATAGACTCAAAACTTCAATATGGATAAGTCTTTCATCATTGCTTCTAAGGGTGTCAAGATATAATCACAGTGACTGTTATCGAAAAAATAAACTAATGGACTCATTGAATCATTATAACCTTTACCCTTTTAGGCATTTTGAATGTAGATTCAACAGATTCGTAGAAGCAATACACTGTGAAAATTGCTTATTTTGATTTCTAGCACTTTTACATCGTGTCTTCATGCATAATTACAAATGTTCAACACACGGACTCGTGTATCGTTTGCATCATTGTAGTCTAATGGGAATGTAGGCCATCAGCGACATTCATCCAACGAACTCGATTTTGGGCTGCCTCCCCATATTCTTTCATGTTGTCCCTTTTTCCTTTTAAGTTCAGCCTATGTGTTGCGCCTTCAGCTGATATTTGGCCTTCCCTTCCCGTCTCTCGTTTTCTCAGAGGAATGTATAGGAGTGCCCGGTTTGGCATGCTGGGTACTGGCTGTCCAAGGCTGTGCCCAATTCAGCCCAACTTTCTCCGTCGGATTTGCTGCTCGACTTGCGCCTTGTCGTGCCGTTACGCTGTTCTTTATCTGTTATCCTGTCAGACACTTTATGTTATAGATCCACGTCAGGCATGAGTTCAGAAATATCTTCTTGAACACTGATTTGTCGACGATTCCGATCCATCAAGGAGAACTGATTTGACATTGGAGAATATACAGTTTGGTCTTTCAAAAGATTATTTTTTGAAGCCCAGATGTTCTTCATTAAGAAGATTGATCGGGCTTTGCCAATCCTAGATGTTACATCAAAGTATGTTCCTAGATGCTACATCTAGGTCTGTAACCCCTTTTTTGTCCAATATACTTCCAAAATAAGTAAAAGATCCACTACTCTGATAAGCCCTCCGATCATTGTCACTGGTGTTTGGGCAGTGGTGTTTAATTAATTTCATCAACTCCGTCGTCATGTGATTTATTTTGAGTTTTGTGCTTGCTGATGTTGTAGCTAGGGGAGTTGATTTGTCTTGCATCTCTGCAAAAGCAAGATTGTCTGTCCAGAGTGTCTACGGGGTTCCATTATTTTTCCATGTTGTTGTCGATTTTAATATCAAATCGATGATTAGGAGAAACAGAAAGGGTGTTAGTAGTCATATCTGTCAGGCTCCCATCTCTATCTCAAAGCTTTCTGATAGTTTGTCAGCATGAGCCATGCGCATGTCGTTCCCTGGTAAGTGCCATGGACGAGAGAGACAAGATTTTCTGGTATCTTACCGTGCCCTCGTAGCTTCTACAATGTCTCTCTGTCTACACAGTCAAAGGCCTTTTCATAGTCTATAATATTGACATAGAGTTGCAATTTCCACTCCAGTGACTGTTTTACAGTGATTCTTGTCAGCACATGATTTGCCTGTTGCTCTCTGTGCTTGGGATCGACCTGCTTACTTCATCTGTTCGAGAAGAAATTGGTTAAGGACTTTACCAGACACTGATGGTAGCATTCTTCCTCTATAATTATTGAAATCCCCCAGAACGCCTTTATCTGACACTTTGATGAGGATGCCTTCCTCCCGCTCGACTGGTACCTTATCTCTCTCCAATATCTTGGTAAAAAGTTTGTGTAACATGTTGATGGATGTTTTTATATCGGCATTGGTGCCTTCTACTAGACTAGTACGTAACCAGATCCCGCAGCCTTTCTATTATTAAAAGGAGGTGTGGCCTTTGTTATCTTAATGTTGACGTACATGGATTATTATAATTCATCCAATAGGCTTTACTAACAACATACTTACATGCCCAAACGTCATCTAGACCCTAGATCTTAGATACACTTTTTATTGTAAAAAAACCCCAACAAACTCCTCAAAGAACAAACAAATAACAAACAAACAAAACAAAACCAGTTTATCGACAGAGAGACGAAATCACAACTCTCCAAATCTGCAACTATCCCATCCCCTGCTATCTTACCAACAAAAAGAAGGGACTGATGTATGTCCAAGTGGTCCTCCAGAAAGGCCCAGGAGCAGATCCCAGCATGGCCTCGATGTCCTGGCAGAAACGCTCAACTCCTGTAAAATACAAACAATCATGTTTTAATAAACAACACATAGGGTACTTACTTTTGGATAACAACAAGAAATGGAATGAATAGGAAAGTGCCAGAAGACAATAGAGAATAAAAAATTCGCGGCGGCAATGGGGGCTCGAACCCGCGACCTTACTGGTACGACAACTCCGCCTGGCCGGGGAGATCGTGCCTCTATCGTATGAGCTATCCTTTTGGATAGTGAGATTTAATGTGATGTAAGTAAGAACATAGATATATAAAAGGCGCACCATGATGGTTCATCATGTTAAATATGCTCTGCATTGTTCCATATTTTCCCAGATGGTCACGTGGAACAAATAGCTTTGTAGACCTTGCAATGCAAATAACTTAAATAATATATAAAATGAATGACGATGACGTCACTCAGCTTTTTATTTGTCTTAGACCGCAAGTTGGGCGATCAGTTCTCATTAAATTCTCTTTGTCAGATTAGAAACTTTTAAAGTTACACATAGTTTGTGTATTAATACGATTAGTCTGGTGGGCAGAAATAGTGAGTATTTTACTTAAATGCATACCGTTAATATAAACAGATTTCCATACTTGACCGAATATGCCCACATGGATTTATTTGCTGATAATTCTGGCTGCTCGTCCTAATATATTATATCCAAATAGGCTCCATCAATTATCTACATTTTGTATGGAGTACTTACAGTTGTTGGTTAGTTATTTGTTTGTAATCTTAGTTGCGTTACCATGGCAAACAACACACAGACGCAAGTGTAACCAAAGAGGCTGGAAAGCATAGCGTTCTATCACCTATGGTGTAACTTATCAATAACCGATCGATATTTGAAGGACGAGTTTTCTGGCCAAATTTTCAAATATGGGTTTATTCCAGAGTACGACAGTATGGATTGGTCCCGTTCTTCTGAGTCTTCTTACAGCTACAACATGTCATGGACGAAATGTAACCTTGAACAGTTTTGTAGGCTGTACCCGTTGATTAATAAATATGAAATGGACTTCCCCATATTCATTCACATGGGAAAATTTATTTCCATGCTAGTCTATATCAGAGGAAGAAGTATAACTTAGTAATGTGCAATGCCGCAAAATGAGCGGACTTGGTGTGGTGATTTGTGCAAAGCATGGTGGGTTTCCCTCGACCCGTAGCCGTCGTAATACAATCCCTGCTCTTTCCTCCCCCCCCCCCAACCCAAAAAAAGAACAACAACAAAAAAAAAAAAAAAAAAAACAAACAAACCACACACACAAACCCCCCCCCCCCAAAAAAAAAATAATAAAAAAAAACAAACAAAAAACAAAAACAAAACAAAAACAGAAACAAAACACAAAAAACAAAAACAAACAAACAAAAAAAAAAAAAACAAAAAAAAAAAAAAAACAAAAAAAAAAAAAACAACAACAAATTGTCACAAAGTGCAGCTGCGATCACCAAAATAACATGAACAGTAACAATATTAAATAATACATAGGATCCGAATTAATTTTGTAGTGATATCTTGAGGACACCTCAGAACAAACAACTCACTGTTCACTTTCCTTCGGTAACCGTAGCCGTAATCTACCAAATTATCTTTTTGAGAAAGAACAGTTTGGATATCACGATAAGTTCTATCAACCCTGTGTCTTCAGGTTACGAAACGAAGACCCTTCTTTGCTTTCAGTGTGAATACGGCGCAGTGCTCCCTCAATGGGAAGCAGTGTGACACCACAACCTCCTCTCTTCCGGTTCAAAACTCATTAGAAATGTGTATCCAGTCCTCCGGACAATGAATAACCAATGAGTTATTTACCATAGATCCACGTGACAGCCACACATTCCAAGAAGACAATCAGTAGGAGGGAGATGGGAGGTCCGTAGGCGTCATACAGCTGGACTATGTAAATTCCACCCTGACAAAAAAAAGTCAATAATAATGATGATAATAATAATAATAACAATCATAATAATAATAATAATGATAATAATAACAATCATAATAATAATAATAATGATAATAATAACAATAATAATAATAATAATGATAATAATAAATAATAATAATAATAATAATAATAATAATAATAATAATAATAATAATAATAATAATAATAATAATAATAATAATAATAATAATATATAATAATAATGATAATAATAATGATAATAATAATAATAATGATAATATTAATAATTATAATAATATTGATAATAATAATAATAATAATAATAATAATAATAATAATAATAATAATAATAATAATAATAATAATAATAATAATAATAATAATAATAATAATAATAATAAAACAATGGAATTAGTCTCAGGCAATAACGATACGAATAAAGGTATTATCAGTAAAGGCAAGGTGCGGGGGTGAAAAACATCGACTTTGTGGTCTGAGGTCCTTTTTGGATTGTGGGCCTATTCAACGAGTTAAAAATCTCTACTCTTTATTTTTAAACATTGAATAACGTGCTTTTAATCATAAATATGTTTAAATCTAGTTTTTTTCTAGACCCATTCCATCGACTAATTTGAACACGTTTTGAAAACGCGAAAGTGAACGACATAGTAACAATGAGTTGCAAGTTACAAACCAATTCATCTCATCTCATCTCATCTGTTCGAAACAGCGTTTCATTTTCCCTAAACATTGCCACCATCACCATCACAACCAACACCATCGTGATCATCAATTCTACCACCACCACTACCCCCACCACCACCGTCACCCCCACCAAAACACCACCACCACCATTTTCACTACCACCACCACCACCACTAGCACCACCACCACCACCCCCACCACCACCATCATCATCATCATCATCGTCATCGTCATCATCATCATTATCATCATCATCATCATCATCATCATCATCATCATCATCATCATCATCATCATCATCATCATCATCATCATCAACAACAACACGTCTTTAAAAAATCTTATATATATTTGTCCCTCTTTTACCACGTCTTACTAAGTGTATATCAAGAATGTCAGTTCAACTCATACATACATACCTGCAAACTCTAATAATTCTTTCTATTTGCTTTCAACGTCAATATCTTATCGAAGGCCATGTTATCTTATTTTGATTGTTTCACCCCCCCCCCCTTCTATTAACCTTGAAATTCATAGATAATTGTCCGGACCAATATCGTCCTGTATCAGTCTAATCTATAACTTGACATGGCTGCTATATCTAAGTACGTTGTGAAACATTATTTATTTTGACATAGATATCACGAGGATGTTATTGTCCTGACAATTTGATAACGACTTGATTGTATCCCGTTTCAGACCTTTGTGTATAGATAGAACGAATTTGACGTCATTCTTATAATCTGGTTAATACAGTTTAGTGAGAATTACTCATAAACGTGGATGGCAAAAAACATTAACAAAAAAATGAGTGACGTCAACTTCGATATATCTAAATTGATCGCTCTCATTAAATAAGAAAATAAATGGATTGTATGTAACTCTGCTCTCTGTTATTTTTTTAGACCGATAGATGCGTGATCATTTCTCACAAAATTCTCTCAACCAGACGATAAACATTAAATTTTACACATAGTATTGTGTGTTGGCTCGATTGATCACGTGGGAAGATCAGGTGAGTATTTTCTTAAACCGATACCATCGATAGTAATACCTGTGTAGCTCGCTTCGTTTCGCCATCACTGCCATCTATTGCTGAATGACTATCCGGAGTGTTCTCTACCTACCAACTCCTTGCTTCAAGTTTGGTCTGCTTCATGTGGAGTCTTCAAAGATGGGAGACAAGAGGAGATACAATCTCAGTGATCAGTTTTACATCGAAGCAGATGTAGCTGGTTTGCTAGTTTAATTAGTGACCTTTCAGTGCATTTTTTTCAAGAGGCCAGAGAATTTTGGAAGCCTGATGGTGCAGAGTCGGGAGAATAAGGTGGATGTAGTAGGATTGTCCACACAAGAGTCAATTATCTCCCTTGTATGAGCACAGACAACATTATGTAAAGGCAAATCACTGGATCTATTTTCAATTAACCCGTCGAATTCTTGGGACATTTCTCTGCCTTATCTGGTTTTAAAGTAATGTATTATGTTTTTATTATATTTGTTGTTGGCTGAAGAAGGGTTTAGAGCCCGAAACGTTCCGCGTTTGGTATAATTTTGTTATTTTTTGAAGCTATAATATTATATTATATGCTAGATCAGTTATTTGAATTATATGGAGAAGTTATTGCTTACGTAAGTTGTAGTGGCCAGAGATCCCAAGAAGCACCATAAGATGAGACCTGCCACAAAGAGTTCCCTGTGCTTTCTCAGCACTGTCCATTCATCCAATATGCCTGTAATGATGGCCTCCAGACCGCCAAACTGACAGAGAAAATAATATAGTCAAATGTATATGATGTTAGTTATAATATAACAAAACCCACAGACAAGAAACAAAAGCGATTATTTCAAACATGAGTCCGAGTCAAAGACTTGCGTTCTCACTTTCTGTTCTAATGAATATGTGCCAAAAAATTGATATTGTGTTTTTTTTTCACTCAAAACTCTGGGTAAGCTTTGATGGATTTGAAAGGCTGATGGACTATGCTTTGTGGTGTTACATACTAGTGAAGATGGGGATGGGTGTGGTTGTAATGTCAGTTAATCAGTAATTTACATAGCTCCAATAGTCATTTAATTTACAATGCTCAATTGCGCTTTGCAGTTGTAGTATAGTAGTAGTAGTAGTAGTAGTAGTAGTAGTAGTAGTAGTAGTAGTAGTAGTAGTAGTAGTAGTAGTAGTAGTAGTAGTAGTAGTGTACTAGAAAGCCTCGTAGTCTGACTGACGCTTTGTGAGAATTGTGGGATTCAGTCATAGCTGCTCTCTCCATTCATGTTGTTTATAAGTGTTTCCATTGGTCACGATCTTGGGCCAGAGTTTTGAGGCTGACAAGATCTTGTGACTTTAGTACAGAGGGCACTGCAATATTTTTTAGTTCTTCAGGGATTAATTATAGTAGCAATCTAAGACAAATAGCCAGTGAGAACAATTCTACGACATATAAAATGTAGTCACGAAAACATGTATTAAAGGGGATTAGTTGATTGATATAGTTATTGTAAGATGTGGTGATCGACGACAATAATACTAATAGTAAAAATAATGAATATGATGATAGTGGTTTGAGTATGGAGAGAACGTGAGACCCAATGTCAAATGTTCCAGGACTTCATTGGGGCTTCTATATTAAACATACGTCTCCGATAGGATGATGACGATAATGCCCTTTGTATAAAGCATCTCTCTTACGAGATTCTAACAAGGTAATGATAACAGATTCGGGACTTTGACAGGGTCTGACACGATAATGGTGATGATGATGATGATGATGATAATGATGCTGTTGATAATGTGGTTGTTGTTGTTGTTGATGATGATGATGATGATGATGATGATGATGATGATGATGATGATGATGATGATGATGCTGATGATGATAATGAGGTTGTTGTTGTTGTTGTCGATGATGATGATGATGATGATGATGATGATGATGATGATGATGATCATGATGATGATGATAATGAGGTTGTTGTTGTCGATGATGATGATGATGATGATGATAAAAAGATCAATGCTGTATGCTACTAATACTGTTGCTTATGATGACGATGATATTGATAATGACGATGATAATGATGACGACTGAATAACTAAAACCGATCACCAAATGAACTCTCACCGTCGTGTCAAGTCCAAGGGTGATAAGCATGAAAAAGAAAATACAGGCCCAGAACGAAGTGCCAGAAAAGGTCGCCACCGCTTCAGGAATCACCACGAAAATGAGGCCAACATCTGGTAATGGGAAGTAAAAATAAATTAATATTCATGCGCCGGAGTCAAGTCGTTCTGAAATCGGTGAATTTCAAGGTGGGGGGGGGGGGGGGGGGGGGGTTGGAGATTGATGGGGTTATTGTATTGTAGGGACTTTTAGCAGAATATTGGCAGCTCTTGTCCCTTTCAATGTGCCTTTCTGTGCCTACTTATTCTTGAATGAGCCTAATTGATTTAAGATTAATTGGATTCAGTAGTCTGATGTCATGCCGCCCGGCAATGGCGGCCATCTTGGTTCTAAACAAAGAAAATCATTACTTTTTATTCTTCATGCTGGCTAGAACTTTTCATATGCCTTGTTATCAGAATGTGTAAAAGTCAAAACATGATCAAATTTATGGGGTTTTGTTTCCTCTGGATACGCTTTTATGCTCGCCGGGGAAATATTTCATACGGGCGTCCGCCATTGTTCCGATAGTTTAGAGCCAGTGTTACTAAGTTACCATGCGCCATTAGGAAGGAAGTGACGCTACGACTGCTGAAGAGTACTAGCATTGTTCACATCACGATGTCTGATTTCGTAATAAAAATCCAATATCAAGGGTGAATGAGAACTTAGCTATTGTTAGAGACCTGGTGCAAAAAGGGACGACTTATTGGCGACACTTACAGACTTCATAAAAATTTGGTTCCTTTATGGCCTGCTTGGGAAGTAAGCTGCAATGGTATGGTAAAAGCCATTGGAAAGCATTATTTAAATGCTCATATAATATTTATTTGCCCAGACCTTGCATTATTATTTAGTCAGAGAACGACTAGGTGAAAAAGATAGCAAATATATTACCTAAATATGAAATATGTCACGATTATTTTTGCATATCAGAACTATTTTTGGGGTGGGGGGTGGGGGGGGGGGGGGTTGGGTGGGTTGAAGTGTTAAAGACCAAGCTCTGTTATCATAGTAAATATCTTGCACATGCTACACGTTGATATAACTTGTATAAAGCCCTCCCCCAAATTAAACTCGCCCTAATAAAGGGAGATAGTGCCGTTCCCAAAGGTTAATCTATTTTTTCTTCTTCTGGTTTTGTGTGTGTATGTGTGTATGTGTGTGTGTGTGTGTGTGTGTGTGTGTGTGTGTGGGGGGGGGGGTTATGATAACTCAGTGGTAGGGCAGTCGCCCTCCAAAAGAATTGGCATCGATCTCGGATGCAGTTTTGATTTGATTCTGATCCCCCTGTCCACCCAACAGTGACTGGGTAGCTAGGTCTGTTCGATCCGGCAGGAAATATTTTGCGATAGAATAGCGTCCTTCCTGAAGTGTAGATACAAAATTCCCAGTTAAATTGCAGATTCTAAAAAGTGAGTTTCAGTTCTAGATGATGGCATTTTCTTTGAATTGATATGCCCTGTTGAGAAGAATATGAGAAGAATGAACACAGTCGGTTTAACTTCTCAACTCTTTTCCGCTGGACTCTGGAAAGACACGTATTTAAAATTTGGACAGAAAAATCGTCCTTCAAACATCGATCGCGAAGTCCCAGGTTTGAGAATTTTTGCCGAGATGAGAGTCATTTAAATCGATCGATATTTGAAGGTCGAGTTTTGTGGACAAATTTTTCAATGCGTGCATTTCAGACTCTGATTCACCATAGTGTAATGGCTGAATTTCGGTGGTGTATCACATTTTATAAGGAGAGGACGGTGTGGAAATGGGAAAGCAATGACGTAGGTGTGTGTGTGTGTGTGTGTGTGTGTGTGTGTGTGTGTGTGTGTGTGTGTGTCTTACCTTGCCTGGCGACGGTGTCTACAGATCTGTGTTGAACGTAGGACATGTAGCCCAGCACGGAAAAGATGACAAATCCAGCCAGGAAACTGGTCAGGCAGTTGATTCCTGATGTGATCAACGCATCTCTGGGGAAAGACAATTCATTAATTAATAGGATTCAATAGTCTGATGTCACGTCCGCCTAGCAACGAGCAGCTTGGTTCTAAACAAAGAAAATTGGTACTTTTTATTCTTCGTTCTGGCTAGAACCTTTTCACATGTCATGTGATCAGAATGTATAAAAGTCATAACATGATCAGATTTATAATGTTTTTCTCCTCTGGATACACTTTTATGCTCGTCGGAGAAATATTTCATAAGGGCGTCCACCATTGTTCCGATAGTTTAGAACCAGTTATTAAGTTACTATGCGTCATTACGAGGGAAGTGACGTCACGACTGTGGAACCATATTGGTGATAAAATGCTATAATAGTTTGGTCACAGTGGATGAATTTACACAATAATGATCAATAGCGGTTTGGTCTCGACACACGAAATACACAAAAACAAAGAAACCAATGGAAAACAATAAGAGAAAGAAATCGAAAACGAAGACCCCCGCCCCCCCCCCCCATAAAAAAGACATTCCAAATAGCAAGCATAAAAACAAACAAGGCAAAAAACGAAAACAAAAACAAAACAAAACAACAACAACAAACAAAAAAAAACAAAACAAACAAATGAAAAAACAAAACAAACAAAAACAATAAAAGCAAAAAAAAAAAAAAAAAAAAAAAAAAGCAACCCCCCCCCCCCCCCCCCCCCCCAAAAAAAAAAAACCCCACAAAAAGCAAAAACAAAACACAACTATAAAAGAAAATCAAAGCTATCAAACAACCCTCCCTCCCCCCCTCCCCCAAAACAAAACAAAACAAAACAAAACAAAACAAACTCCAAACCAAACAATACAAACATATCCCCTCCACCAAGTACAAATAAAACAAAATTTGTCGGAACGACCAAACTGTCACCCATACTGAACGGTACCTATCTACTCCTCATCAAGAGAGGTCAGCAGTTAGACATCCCAGCCATCCAGTAGGATTCGTCACGGATCTGAAATCTTTGTGGAGAAAGGGGGCGGAATATCTTGTGACATTTACCTACACGTTAATCGGGAGTCCTAATAATATATTCTAATTATAGATCGGCCTGATAACTCTGTGGGTAGAGCACTCGCTCCACGTGCAAAAGGACCACGAGATCAATTCCAAATGTAGTCGAATATTTTTCTGATCTCCCTCTCTCTCTCTCTCTCTCTCTCTCTCTCTCTCTCTCTCTCTCTCTCCCTCCCTCTCTCTCTCTCTCTCTCTCTCTCTCTCTCTCTCTCTCTTCACCCAGCAGTGATTGGGTAGTTGGGTCTGTTAGACCGGGCAAAAAGTGCTTTGAGATAGACCATCGTCCTATTCAAAGGGTATCAAGCAAATGCTATAGTCCATTTTACGCTATAGAAACCGGGATACATATACATATATATGGACCTAATGGCTCTGAAATACTTACTACATAGCTAGATCATCTATTGAGCAGGATACATACCTGTAGCAATTGTTGTTGAATTTGTTGTAACTAGACAAAGCGAGCAACACGCCAAAGCCAGGACCGAGGGAGAAGAAGATCTGCGATGCAGCACTGACCCAGATCTGAAATATATTATCATATAAAAGAATCTAATGGTATTGAATCGAAGGGCTTATTTATTATTGTAACTTCTGAATTTCATTTTAAATTGATCTCTTAGTTGTACGTCAACGGACTGCTTTGTTTTTGAATAGAATGATGTACCCGCTCAAACATTTTGGCCGGCGTTTGTTTATTTGCAGGCCTGATAACCCAAATTGTTATGGGCTGATTGTTGGAAACCAAAACACAATATTGCCCATTACAAAAATGTGAGTTCAAGCTCATATTTCATTTCGGTTATCAGACCAGAATATATGCAGGGAGATATTGGCCTATCTCTTTATCAGTCAATCAATCAATCAATCAATCAATCAATCAATCAATCAATCAATCAATCAATCAATCAATCAATCAATCAATCAATCAATCAATCGATCGATCGATCAATCGGTCAATCAGTCGATCAATCAGATATTAATTAGTTCCACATTTTCCATACTTGAACTCTAACCTTCTCTCCTACTACTATTTATTTCAATGAATTTCATTATCTATGCTACTCAATACATATTGAGTCTCCTGTCGGGCACAATAGAGAGTAAGACACAATATAAAATAACTACCATTGCCGCCAGTTGATTGTCTCCGCCCAACTTTCTATCACATTCTAAAGTCGGATAATCTCAACTCGTTTTTCCCCAACATTCGTTTTTATGAAAAAGAATATTTTTGTGTACAATATTAGAAAAACTTTGAAAGAATACACGTTTTTTTATAATGCGGCTTACAAAGGAATGCCATCATCAAAGAAAAATTAAGTTTGAATAATGTAATTAAAAATAAACCAATTTATTAACCGACATCGTTTTAAAATTGGCCAAGTACAATTAGGTCTTCCAAAATCCCAGTAATGTATCTAGGTAGGTGTCGTCGTTTAAAACAAAAAATACGGTCATATACGGTGCGGCTATGTGGTCTAGTGGTATGACACTCGCTTTCGGATCGGAAGGTCCTGGTTCGAGCCTCGCTCGACGCATAGTCGAGTCCTTGGAAAAGACTCTTTACTTACATTCTCTCACCACACTCAGGTGTAAAATGAGTACCTGGCCGTTAACAGCGTTGTCTTTGTCCGAAAATGTATTCGCCTAACAGGCGTCATGTCTCGTCCTACATGTTAAATGTTGCTGTTGACCAGGGACCCCTTGTAAAGCGCTTTGAGCACGTTAAGTGGATTTTGCGCTATATAAAAGCTCAATTTAAAAAAAATATATAATCATAGTTGATATAAAGTAGTGCATTGTGAAAACCACACATTCCAACATTCCACACTAACGTTGAACAAACGAATGTTATAATTTGTCGCAGCGTTCACGATTTTCCCATCTCTCTTCCTTTGAGAATTTAAGTTCCTTTCAGATTTATTTATTTAGATATTAATCCTGTTGTTTTGATTTTACGAATGATTTGAACGGGGGTTTCTCAAATTATATTCTTGGAAGCAAGTTTGCGTGATTATTTTCTTTTCTTTTTTGTTGTTGTTGCCGTTTTGAGAAAAAAAATTGTACCTTTTACAATTGTATCTTAAAACGTATCGAAACAGTAATATGTGTGAGTGTGTGTATGTGTGTGTGTGTGTGGAGGGGGGGGGGGGGGGGTGAACGGATGCATAAGCGTATCATATTAAATCTTAATTAAAACAAATGTCATCATTGAGGAGAATGATGTTTGTATTTTAAATGGAGAAAACAAAACCTTACATTTCCCAGCCCTAACCGTTCGGACATCATTTTCCAGTTTTCTACATCCAACCCATTCCAACACAATACCGGGTTGATGTAGTGGGTCACATTTTTCTCTTTTATATTTTTAAATACTTATTACTGAATGTAATTTTTATGTGATTGAAACATTTATGATCTCTGACAACTTTGTTTTTCTCAGTTAACTGAATTTAATGGGTTTTTATTCTATATACTTTTTCTTTTAGACTTCTCCTTATCAACCATAGGAAAATCGACACATTTATTACGATGCAGAAATTTTCCCATTGGCAATTTTAAAATATTTATTTATCTATAAAAACGTGACACTGTGAGGTAGATGTCATTTTGATGAACAATGTTATGTATAGAATGTACTTGTTGCTTTTCTGTTCGGGAAAGAAACAATCTATTTTGTGTTGGGTGGGTCTGAAATGTTTTTCTTCTGAAAATGTTTGACAAGGAGCGAGTTGACCAGGCATCCCTTCAGGACTTACTCGGACATCAACACGAGTTGCCAGTCAGGTTTGAGGTCATATTCAATGTCGTCCGTGGCCCCTG
>NC_088362.1:95373399-95383399 GCF_034508935.2 Berghia stephanieae | reverse complement strand
GAAGCCATTGAAAATCAACGTGAAATGGGAAGGGGATTGACATTTATTATACAGTGACTAGTCTAGACAAAACAGAATCCATAGCTTTAGAGGAAAACAAAATTATCTAACATTATTTTCAGAAGTAAAACAGTGCGAACATACACTGTTGTGTGCTGACAATACGCATTTTGGCCAGAACATTGCGTACATACACTGTTGTGTGCTGACAATACGCATTTTGGCCAGAACATTGCGTACATACACTGTTGTAGCTGACAATACGCATTTTGGCCAGGACATTGCGTACACACACGGTTGTAGCTGACAATACGCATTTTGGCCAGAACATTGCGTACACACACTGTTGTAGCTGACAATACGCATTTTGGCCAGAACATTGCGTACATACACTGTTGTAGCTGACAATACGCATTTTGGCCAGTACATTGCGTACATACACTGTTGTGTGCTGACAGTACGCATTTTGGCCAGAACATTGCGTACATACACTGTTGTGTGCTGACAATACGCATTTTGGCCAGAACATTGCGTAGATACACTGTTGTATGCTGACAATACGCATTTTGGCCAGAACATTGCGTACATACACTGTTGTGTGCTGACAATACGCATTTTGGCTAGAACATTGCGTACATACACTGTTGTGTGCTGACAATACGCATTTTGGCCAGAACATTGCGTACATACACTGTTGTGTGCTGACAATACGCATTTTGGCCAGAACATTGCGTACATACATTGTTGTGTGCTGACAATACGCATCTTGACCAGAACATTGCGTACATACACTGTTGTAGCTGACAATACGCATTTTGGCCAGAATATTGCGTACATACATACACTGTTGTAGCTGACAATACGCATTTTGGCCAGGACATTGCGTACATACATTGTTGTAGCTGTCAATACGCATTTTGGCCAGAACATTGCGTGCATACACTGTTGTAGCTGACAATACGCATTTTGGACAGAACATTGCGTACATACATTGTTGTGTGCTGACAATACGCATTTTGACCAGAACATTGCGTACATACACTGTTGTAGCTGACAATACGCATTTTGGCCAGAATATTGCGTACATACATACACTGTTGTAGCTGACAATACGCATTTTGGCCAGGACATTGCGTACATACATTGTTGTAGCTGTCAATACGCATTTTGGCCAGAACATTGCGTGCATACACTGTTGTAGCTGACAATACGCATTTTGGACAGAAAACTTCTTCAAATATCGATTGATTTGAATGATCTTCAATTTGTTAAAAATATGAGACTTGAACAATGTCAGGATTGAGAAGGTCGTTCTAATCAAATGATATTTGACGTCAAATTTTACCTGTCAAAATCTAAATAATTTGTCTTGTCAGATGGAGGTGCACAATATAATTGTCTTCAGCTTGTTCTTGTCCTGTTGTTGTTGTTGTTGTTGTTGTTATTGTTGTTGTTGTTGTTGTTGTTATACTTCTTCTTTTTCTTCTTCTTCTTCTTCTTCTTCTTCTTCTTCTTCTTCTTCTTCTTCTTCTTCTTCTTCTTCTTCTTCTTCTTCTCCTTCTTTCTTCTTCTTTTTCTTCCCTTCAATACCCACGTCCATAAATGAAAATTATAATATACGCGTGATTGTTGTCGGGAATCAAGTAAAGACTCGCGGTGCCAGTCATTCATGATTCTCGAGTCTAAAGGAAGGAACTTTTCGTCAACTGTTCTCAATAAACGCCTGGACCGTTGAAGCAATGGGCTTGAAATAACCATCACGCTTTTTTTACAGCATCGACAAAACTTTTGTTCACTTTCTGGATCTTTTGATTCCATAGATTTTATGGGTTTAATCTCAGCACGAGGGTTTGTTATGTTTTGTTGAAACAAATTCCTTTAAACTCAGACATCGTTTCAGAGCTGTACAGAAGTATATACAACTAACGAGATGCATTACACAACTACAAGTAATAGTACTACAAGTACTAGTCTAAGAAAAATGACACTCGTTCAATCTGGTTTTCAAATATTTACTGTCTTTTCAATGCAGACATATTCTATGTAATAAAATGTCTATAGAAATGCTTATAATAATGGTGCAGTTTGCTAATGATTTACCAAAAACAAAATGTTGCGATGGTCTTTCTTTTAGTTAGAATGGATGTTTTGCTCAATAACATATAAACCCAATGCACGTTTCATATTCAGTAATATAATTGGACTGTGCTGATATAAATGAATGAATTTTCGCCTCCGAACCACCTGGTTTGGGTCAGTCGGGTCACACAGACACTCGATACAATTATCATCACTTACCTCCTCCGTTTTGATAGCAGATGTAAGGGAATCTCCATACGTTGCCCAGATCCACAGCAAATCCAATGACGGATAACAGAAAGTCCATTTTCTTGCCCCATGATTCTCTTTCCGGGTCCTGTCTCTTGGCGGGTTTATCCAGCAGTTTGGTGGGCGTCCCGTCCATTAGGAGCTCTGGTTCAGGCAACATGATGACGATGACAATGCCTTATTGGAGTGTGTCTAATTTTTTAGATATATTCTCAGTTCATTAAGATCTCACCGCATTCAGGTAAGTGTTACAATATCAAAATATTCGTTTTAAAGTCTGAGATTCTGGTAATTGAAAACGGGAGTTAAAACCGCATAAGTTTCGCAGACATTTGCCAATGTCACAGATTTCCTTTGTTTACAAATGTTTGGATATAACATGAGCCGTCTTCCCTCTCACAACTCAATCCTGTACATGGCGCCAAATGGAAATCGATGACTGAAACCCTCCAAATGACATCTACAAATAGCTTCATGTAAAAATGAGCGAATCTTATTTCTTTTCCTTTTTGTCAATAACATGTGCTTTTGTCATTTGGGCTATAAATAGTAGTCACGTGTTGCCTCTCATTATCTGAAACGACAAAAGAAAGAAAAAAAAGAATGATTGTTAATCGTCTTGGACCACGGGATTAAGAACTACCACAATGTTTCACGTATTGGAAACTAGAATGAGATTAGGGTCATTCGACTTTTTTCTGTTTTCATCCCCATTCTTTTTTTTATTTGAATAATTTTTAGGGCTTTATGAGCCAGGTTTTTACAAATTCCATTATTGTACAGTAAGATGGCGGTAACAAGAACAGGACGCCAGTCGGATTTTGAATATTTTGTTTTCATCATACCTCAATCAAACAAACACTCATTATACTTTAAAATATACGTGGAAAGTTGTGACTGAAATCGAATTTTTCCGTATCGGGGAATAGAGACTATCGGATTGTTTGAAGAATTTTCAACAAGTAGGTACTGAGTCACTTCAATCTACAGACATACAAATACAAAACACACGTTTCTGGGCCAAAATAAAAATATGAGTCGTTATAATATATGACGTCGCGCGACGGTTTGGTCCGGAAGGTACATTTTGGACATTTGGACCTTTTGGTATTTCTGAATAGATCATTCTTTTCTCTTTAATTTGATACCTGTTTCATTAATGCATCATCTTTTTTGGCTGAGTTATACAAGATTGAAATTGGGAGGTTCCTGCTAATCTCAGATCCAAAATTCAGAGAAATTTGCACTTAAAGATTTTACACACATCACCATAGCAACGCATGTTATATTCCAGCTATCGTAATGAAATTTTGCATGCGTTTTATATAGCAAGTGACTAACATGTGTGTAAAATTATATTTAATTTGGTCCATCAGCTTTTACACAACACTCGTTTTTGTAATGACGATATTTTTGTGAATTGACCCTCGAGTGAAAAAATAAACCCAATAAATAGCACTCATACTTTTATCCATTTTAACAGTGCAATGTTTATTTAAAGTTAGCTGTGATATCGGCACTATTTCATAAGATCTGCAATTCTGGAAAGTCTTCACAAATTAACTGGCGAAAGTAGCCGAGGCATTACAGTCGATTGACTGAAAATCGAAAGGCCGTGAGTAAGACAATCTAACACTTCAAACTTGAAACAAAGGAATGAAAATAGTGTCAAATCAACCATAATTTCTCTTACTCAATAGATGTGTTCAAATTTGATTGAGCTATTGGTGGGGGTGGGGGGAGGTGTCGTGGTTTGGGGGGGGGGGGGGGGGGGAGGTGGTGGTAACAGCTCTTTGCACTCAGAAAGGAAAGAGTCCTCACCCACTCGGTTTTATTTTTTTCTTTCATTTTCAACATCCTCCTGCATGCCCCCCCCCCCCCCCCCCCCCCCCCGCCCGCTCTCTCCTCTTCCTCCCTTCTTTCCCATAACTCTCTCTCTCTCTACTTCCTGTTCCATCATTCTCTTTTTCATTTCATAATCGCTCTCTTCATTTTGTCTCGTCCTATTCACGATAGCTATCTCTTTCTATTGGTCTGTCCATTAACTCTTTTCTGTTAGTCTTCCTCTCCCCCCCCCCCCCCCTCCCCTGTCTCTCACTCCTCCTTTACCGCTCGTCCTCTTTCTACCTGCCTCCTCCCTGTTCCAACATTCCCTTTAATTCCATAGTCAATCTTTACATTTTATCTCGTCCTCCCGTCCTGGTAACCATCTATATCTATCTGTCTATCCACTAGCTCTTTATTTTATTCATCCCCACATTCCATCCTCCCATCTCCAGTCAACACTCGTTCAGCGAATCATTCGAGGCAAGCGCACGATCACGCTCACGCCCACAACACCACAATCTCCTCGCCTCTGACGAGCACAATACAATTATCGACCGAATCTAACAAGTTAAATTATTCATTTGACAAAATATCTCATAAAATTCAGTTTATAATGAAGCAAGATTTTGAATTTCTTGCAACATCAACTCTAACAACAATCGTGCAGCGTATGCGGCCATTTTGCATAACTTATGACCATGTGATCCCGAGGACCAATGAAAGAGAAGGATTCAAGGGGTTTTCCGTTGGTAACTATGCAATGGCCTACCTCTGTTTACAAAATTTGAATTTGACTACCCTCTTTCGGGGTTATAATTTGACCACAAGATGGGGTCAATGGGCTAAAAATAGCATTGCGAAGGCAGGAATGGAGTTCCCCTTTGAGAAAAAGTTATAGGTTACCAGATTGGCGTCCTTTTGCTAAGCTTAAAGAGTCGTCAACGAACGTCAAAATGATCCCTCTTTCAATGGGTGAAAACAGGGTATACTCTCTTTAAAGATTAAATTTATATACTTTAAGACTGTTTTTAATGAAAAAGGTACGATTTTATGATAGAAAAATACCTTAAAAAGTTAAAAATTGAAAAAACGCATTTTGAATATTTTAGTCACTTTTCAAATATAATGGCTGTTTTCTAAGTTCAGCTAGATGTACCTTCCGGACTGAACCGTCGCGCGACATCACATATGTCAGTATTAATGCCGCTCGCTTTCATTTACATTCATAAAGGATTTCTATAAATAATTAGGTGACCATATTCATTATCCTATTCTTCAATGGCGATTCCTTTTCTCATTAACATCCTAACCGACTTAAAACCTCATCTGCCATAGATGTCGGGTATCTAGAGTAGGTCAAGGTTGTTCGAGGAATGAATAATACAATTTCTATCTTCACCTAAATAGCTGAAATCGAGTTCTCTGTGAAATGGTACACACTGTATCTGTGGTACACATTACACACTGACCTGTTTCAATCAAAAATGGGTTGCCAGACTGATTTTACACAAAGATAAAAATGTAATTATAAGTAATAGAGTATCTATGTTACATTGTGTGAAAAAAAAAAACGACAGCTATATAAATCTTAGGATGTATAAATTTACAGTAAAGAAATAAATTTTCGTCTTATTCCGATGCCTTCAGCATAACATGTCTTCAAACTTATATTTTCCCTCTGCTAGTCTCAAAAGAAGTAAATATAGTACAAGCATATACTGCTTAATACTAATTTATACAATATATATGTAGGCTATGTTTAATTATTCAGAGATGAAAAAATATCAAAAAGATTGCTACGATGCCGATTTCCCCCCTTATAACGTCAATGTCAAATTTTGGAATGTGGTGTTTAAAATGCCAATCTGACAATCCCGAATCACCCCTTAATTATTAATTATCAAGATCTTTGTTTGAATGTCTCATCAATTGTTTACAACTCCAAGTGTCATGCGTCATTTATATAAGTTTGCTATCGCTATCAGTTCTTATTGTCGTTTTTATGCTACAATATGGATGACCTACTTTTTATGACCGTTATTATCTGGAGTGCATCTTGGTCACAATGATCATTTATTGATTACATCTTGACCAGATGAATCATAAAATGATTAAAAACAGCTAAAAATATTTTTTTTTCAAAAAAGGATGATATCTTTATTTTTAATTGCGTACTGCCACTCTTGATACTCGAAGGTTTTATCAGCAAGGACGAGGGGGATTGAAAAAGTCTTTAGTCTGTCACGGAAGTAGTTGTTGTAGAATATTGAAATTCTGCTGGCATTTGGAAGATCTACTTGGAACACTCCATACACATTTTCAGTCTAATGCCGTCGTATTAAAGCATTACCAGTGATAGCCAGGACATCAACGAAGTCATAACGTACAGTAAACATTTATTTTACTTCGTTATTAAGTCTCTGTACTTGTTAGATAATCCCCTTCGGACATTTAAAATGATATTATGGTCTAAGTTTTTTTGTGCCAAATAACCTTGATATAAAACTGAGACGCACTGGGAAGGAAATTCAAGTCTGAATGAAGTCTGATCTTTATGTTGGACAAAGATTTATATAGACAGATGGATAAAGACTATCTTGATGGTAACTGAAAAGAATGTTTCTACAGTGATAAGACACAAATAACTCTGCCGAAAAACTTCTACACAAACACACACATACACACAAACACTCTCTTTCGCTCTCTCGCCTCTCTTTCACTTTACTCTCCCTCTCTCTCTCTCTCTCTCTCTCTCGTGTGTGTCTCCTTAAAGACAATGAAGCATTGACAACAAAAACCATCTACCAATTTTAATAGAGAGAGAAACAGGGACATTTTTTTTTACCTTGAAAACCACTTGTCATTCGATTAGAAAATATGATATAATATTAAAAACAATTAAAATCTCTCATTTTCTGTAAGCTGCTGAAGTTTTGCAATGGAATTAAAGAAAGGAAGAAATAAAGCGGTTCATGGTCGTGATAAAAGGTTGATGTCCGGCTGGTTACACTGAATTTATTTTAGCGAACTGGTCAGCATTGACCACGAAATGGCTGGATAATGGATAACACTGGAGGAAAAATAAAAATCGCATTTTTCTAACTTTGAGCATTTCGCACACAATAAGTAGTACATTTAATTCAACATACACACACACACATACACTCACATACACACACAAACATACACACACATACACAAATATATACACACACACACTCACACCATAAACACACACAAACAGCCTTATTACAATAGGTTTTTGAGATTTTTTGGAGCTTTTTAATATAGTGCAATATCCACTAAATGTGCTCAAAGCGCGTTACAAAGTGTCCCTGGTCAACAGCAACATTTAACATGTAGGACGTAACGCCTATTAGGCGATATTACAATTTTTTTTTCGGACAAAGACAACGCTGTTAACGGTCAGGTACTCATTTTACACCTGAGTACGGGGAGAGAATTTGAGTAAAGAGCCTTTTCCAAGGACTCAACTATGCGCCGAGCACGAGGCTCGAACCCAGGACCTCCCGATCCGAAAGCAAGTGTCATACCACTAGACCACATAGCCGCACATGATTCGTCAAGTACATGATTCATTACTTTATGAACCTCACCAAACAAATTGCGTCGATAATTTTGATAGAATATAAAAGACTTTATTCATGCATTCTGTTTAACAGTAGGTATCTCTCTATAGCCCACCATATGGACCTTACTTATAAATTATCAATGAGTTATATACAGAAAATATTGCCCGACTTAATCACAAATCGAATTCACCTTGTTTTGTTACAACATTAATTTGTTTTCACTTGACGTTTCCAAAACAAAACTGACATTCCCCATTAAGAAATCTCTCCCCATTTGCATCCGGCCTGTGGAAAATGATAACGTTTAGTTCTAATCACAATCTGTTTAAAGTCTTCAAAGAGAATGTTTGAACCTTCCTCATAATCTGGTGTTATGGCGGGTTGAATGAGATACTGTATACTGTGTTTTACGTCGTACTTATGAAATCTTACTGGTCTCCCTATAGATAGTATGCAGATGACGTCACTCAGGCCTTTGTTATTGTTTTTGCCATCCGCGTTTGTGAGTTGTTCTCACTAAACTGTATTAACCAGACTATAAACGTTCATGGTTACACAGAGTTTGTGTGTTGGTCCGTTATACTTCCGGATGGCCATGTTGTGAACTCATTGGCCAAGCGCATTCTATCTATAGGCTTCATTGATAGGAATCAATATTATGTTTTCTCTTACTATTTAAGTCTCAAATTTTATTATCCTAACCGTTTATTTAAACTCAGTTTTTGAAACCTGGTTCATCCCAACATGATACCGATTAGAAAAGGTGGATTAGTTCTCACATCATTTTCTCCAATAGACAAAATGCGTTTAACGTTACACATTGCTTTGTGTGTTGGTTACGGTTGTTTTGGCGGAAAGAGGTGGTGAGGATTTTAGTTAAACAGGTTAAATACAGCTCCAAGATCCTCTCGGCTTTGAAGGACTGACAGCAGAATCTCTTTCTCTCTCTCTCTCTCTCTCTCTCTCTTTCTCTCTCTCTCGCTCTCTCTCTCTCCCCTTCTTTCTTTCTCTCCCTCTCTCTCTCTCTCTCGCTCTCTCTCTCCCTCCTTCTTTCTTTCTCTCTATCTCTATCTCCGTCTCCCTCTCTCCCTCTCTCTCTCCCTCTCTCTCTCTCTCTCCCCTTCTTTCTTTCTCTCTATCTCTATCTCCGTCTCTCTCTCTCTCTCTCTCTCTCTCTCTCTCTCTCTTTCTTTCTCTCTCTCACACACACACAAACACGATAATCCCTATCTCATTTTGCGAATACCTAAAAAAATAAAAGGATTGAAATCTACACGAAGTTGATGATATAAACAATCAAATACATGAAGCTATTCATAAAACTGGATACTCAAAATGTAACGACGTGAATTAATCTTGGTTTAACTTTCTTGAAAAAAAACCCAACTAAACTCAGTAAATGTGATATAATCATGAAAACATGTGATATAACGACAAAAATAACAGCAGACATTTTGTCTTCTATTAACTCTCTTATATTTCATTTTTGTAAAAGAACGGGAGCTATTATTTTCTTTTATACGTTGCATTCTAATTTAACCCTAAAATCGTCGTACACTGGTAAATCACCTTTTTACATTTTGTCTGAAAATTTTATACTTCAAATATCGATGAAATGGACCTCAATCCGTTTTTAATAAGCCTGAGATTTCTTGAGAATTTTTTTACAAGTTGGGGTTAATATCAATTCACCGTTATTTTAAGTTTAAGAATGTCATGTGAAAACAATAAAAAGTGTTTTATGTGATTGTAGTCAGTAGGTTATAGCCCTGTCTGTATCAAACGGCATTAGATCATTTTGATACAATCAAACACCAAGAGATGCTAGGCCGTTTGTTTAGAGAGATACCCAGCCATTCCCTCGCCTATGACCCCCCCTACATACCGCCACACCAGACATCGACAGAGAGAGAGAGAGAGAGAGAGAGAGGGAGAAGGTGTTAGGTAGTCTATGGGATATCACAATAAATATACATTCCCCATTTTGTGTTTACATTTGAGGATAAAAGTAAGATTGTAAACCAGTGACATTTGCACTCTGTAGATACACCTTATTACAGTCAACTCTGGATAATAGGAACACCATCGCTCATAGAATTGCGTTCGTATTATCGAGACGAGACAATCAAATTTCTCGAATCTTTAGGAATGCGCAAACTAACCCCCTATTTCTGTACCTTTTAGGGATAATAACAATTGCTACCTCCACTCTGGAAAGGACGATGTTCTATCGTTATGTTGGTACCTTTTTG
>NC_088362.1:95358399-95368399 GCF_034508935.2 Berghia stephanieae | reverse complement strand
GTGACACTTTCTCTTTACGGTCTATGTCGTAAAGATACCAAGATAATCTTTGCATAAATCAGTGCAGTGCCGCAAAGTGGAGAATAAGAGCTAAGATTCTGTTTTTTATTGAGCTTTTATATAGCGCAATTTCCACTAAACGTGTTCAAAGTGCTTTACAAGGGGTCCCTGGCCAACAGCACCATTTAACATGTAGGACAGGACATGACGCCTGTTAGGCAATATTACATTTTTTTTTCGGACAGAGACAACGCTGTTAACGGCCATGTACTCATTTTACACCTGAGTATCGTGAGAGAATGTGAGTAAATAGCCTTCTCCAAGGACTCAACTATGTGGCGACCGAGGCTCGAACCCATGACCTTCCGATCCGAACGCGAGTGTCATACCACTAGAACACATAGCCGCAATTTCTCAATGAAAAGAAACGAAATGCCGACAGTAGGACTCGAACCCGAGATAACAAAGTGGAAATGTAACACTTCATTCTTTCGACGATCTTGAACTTTTGTTTATCCCTTTGTAGATGCGTTTGGCTTTGAAAATAAATGTAATGTCGGATGGGAAAATGGTTTTATTTTGAGAACTGTGATATTTGATCTGGTAGATCCATTGGCATAAAAAATTCGTACAGCCGTATTCACACTCAATCCCCGCTGTCAAAGATAATCAAATGTAATTCGTACTTACGAAAGAAAAACAAATGAATTAATTAAACAAACTATCAAATTGCCCCAAATTTCAAATGCCGAAAAACATGTTGGAAGATTCTCTGACGTACGTGTTTTCACGACTGTCTGATTCCATTGGCAAGAAGTGTTGTCTTTGTCAATGATATTTATTATCTTATCTTTCGACTTCTGTCTGTTTATTAAGAAAACAAGACATTCTTTCTCCGTTGTATTATCTATGAAAAGATAACTCCTTTCAATTCCAAATTTGCGTCCCTGTTCATCAACCTGGCATTTGTTGTTTTTTTTTGTTTTTTTTTTTTCTTGCAGAAGATTTAAATCGCATATTTTACAATCTCTTCTCACAAAAAGATACTTAATTCTGTACCCCGCTAAATGTCAAATTTTCAACCCTTCACATCTAGAATTCAATCTTCCTTAAACCTGGAATCAAAATATAATATTACATTTTTTTTACCGAGAGAGTAGTCTTAGCGATTCGAATCGGGTTTCATTCATGAACGAGATGTATCTTCTGTTACTGCACTCTTGGTGAAAACGACTAATGTTTGTAACGTTAGGCTACCTATAGCAGCATGAATTGTTGGGAGAATTTATAATTTGAGAAAAGTACAATCTCGACGATAAAGAGTTATCCACATGCAAGTATATTCCTATTATAACGATCACGATTTGTTTTTCTTTTTAACATCAGGAATGAGAGACATCCAATGTTTATGGTCACTTTGAATGTTTTGGTTTAAATCCATCTTCTACATACGACAATCCACATACGCATGGGGATATTGACTTTTAAAAAATATAAATAAATAGATAAAATAATAAATAAATATATAAGTAAATAAACAAAAGAAATGAATAAATAAATAAATAAATTTAAAAAACAAAACAAAAAACAAAAAAACAAAACAAAACAAACCAACAAACAAAACAACTTGATTTAATATGACTTAATAACCCTGGTAACTCTTAGGGGAATTTAGACAGTAATCGTTGCTACCCACATAGTCACTGCCTGATAAAGTTTCTGTATCAAGGAAATATGAAGCATCTATTTAACCAGGTAACTGACAGTCTTCGGAAAAACACGTATTTTAAAAAATGGCCAGAACTCTTTAAGTTTAGCAGTCAATTTCCCCAATGGAAAAACGCGTTTTTAAATATTTGGCCTGTCCTTCAAACATCGATCGATTATCCATCTTGGCAAAAACCCTAAAACGAGACACCCATGAAGTCCCAGGTTTGAGAAAGATTATTTTAATCGATCGATGTTTGAAGGACGAGTTTTCAAGCCAAATATTTAAAAACGCGTTTTTCCATTGGGGAAATTGACTGGTAAACTGTTGACAGTACAACCTGTTCTGTCATGTGAGCGGAGTAGGCATTTATGTTGATAGTAACAAGAAATGAAGCGAGTAGGAAAGTGCCAGAAGACAACAGAGAATACAAACTTAGCGGGGGCGATGCGGGCTCGAACCCGCGACCTTACTGGTACGACAACTCCGCCTGGCCGGGAGATCATGTCTCAACCGTATGAGCTATCCACGACATATTCTGTCATACGTTACCGAAAGAACATTTTTGTCCAGGAACCTTTTAAATGTGACCAGCTGTCTCAATCCAGTATTCCACCGGGATGAATGAGATGCAAAAACGTGAATATATTTATTGTGATAATAAAAAAACAGTTTGGGTTTTCAGAATATACAACACTTTATTCATTCTCCACAATCTACGTTATAAACTACTGTTTATAAGGTTGATTGTGGAGCATGAATAAAGTTAAAAACATTTATTTTGGTAGACGACTCATTCTTCAAATATTAAAGCGTTTTGAGGTGTAGGGGCACAAAACATTACCATATCAGAGAGACAATGGAAAAGGGAATGTGATATTGGTGTATTGATACCGAGAGAGAGAGAGAGAGAGAGAGAGAGAGAAAGAGAGAGAGAGAGAGAGAGAAAGAGAGAGAGAGAGAGAGAGAGAGAGAAAGAAGGAGTGAAATATAGATAGAGAGATGGAGAGAGAAAAAGATAGAAAGAAAGAGTGAGAGATAGATAGATAGATAGACGGAGAGAGAGAGAGAGAGAGAGAGAGAGAGAGAGAGAGAGAGAGAGAGAGAGAGAGAGAGAGAGAGAGAGAGAGAGAGAGAGAGAGAGAGAGAGGGGGGGGGGAGGGAGCGGGATAGATAGATGGGAAGGAGTGAGAGATAGATAGAAAGAAGGTGTGAGAGATCGATCGATTGAGGGAGAGAGAGAGAGAGAGAGAGAGAGAGAGAGAGAGAGAGAGAGAGAGAGAGAGCGGAATAGATAGATAGATAGATAGATATGTAGATAGAAAGAAGGAGTGAGCGATAGATAGATAGAAATGGTTGAGGAGAATTGGTTGGAACCACGTAGATTCATGAATACCTCACTGACGATTCCATCAATGGGTGAAACAACGTTATAGGAGGAAATAACCGAATGAGGTAAGGGTAAGAAATAGAGAGATAAATAGAATGTGTGTGTGCATATGAGAGAGAGAGAGATAGATAGATAGATAGATAGATAGAGAGAGAGATAGATAGATAGATAGATAGAGAGAGATAGATAGATAGATAGATAGATAGAGAGAGAGAGAGAGAGAGAGAGAGAGAGAGAGAGAGAGAGAGAGAGAGAGAGAGAGAGAGAGAGAGTATATTGTACGAATATATCTTCTCTAAAATAAGGGGTCTTACAGACAATGCAATTTATACTGAAATGTTAAAAACACGACAAAGCTCTAATCGGAGCTGATATCGCAACAACGCTCGTTAGGGGAGAACATCAAAGGCCTTCGTAAATGGACTAATTGCTCATTGTGTGGCATGGACGTCTTGTGGTATGTCACTCACCTTCGGACCAGAAATTATAAGGTTCCAGTCCCGGTCTAAGCAACGTATTGTTGAGTCCTTGAAAAAGGGCCTTTTACTCACATTCTCTCACCGTACGCAGATTTACAATAAGTACCTGGCCGTTATCAACGTTGTCTCTGTTGGAAAAAAAATGTAATATCATCTAACAGGCGTCATGTCTCGTCTTACAGCAAGTATTGTTGTTGGCTAGGGACCCCTTGTAAAGCGCTTTGAGCACGTTTATTGGCTAATGTTCTACATAAATGGCAAGTTTTTTTTTCTTAATTTTGGTTACAAGGACGTTGTTATAATACAACAGTAAATATTGGAGACAAAAATAATAACAACGCAATCTTATAGCCATTTAAGGAAATATTTATAGATTCTAGCTCCGAAAAAACAAGTGAGTACATCATTCTGTTTTGTTGATTGTTGATGGTACTTAACTAGACACCTATCTAATTTGTTTCATTTTACGAACACGAATTAGAGACTGTTTAAAAACAAATAATTACAACAGGTAATAAAACGAATATAGATCTTTTATAGACTTTGATATTAATTTGCATTCTTGTTAATATATGAGTAAGTCTATGTATTTTTTTGTATGATGCTGGTTATGATTTTTAAAAATAATATATAAAGTCAAATTTCGAGTCCCCTTTTTGTCTTGAAATATATGTGTCGTGTAAAATCTCCATTTATTTTTCCCAAGCCTACAGATATTTTCATTTCTTAAAGTACAAATCATTGGGCGCCTCACTGCCTTCACAGTGTTTATCGGACTAGCAATTTAAACGGGTAGTTAAAAAACATTCCTTGACAAACCTGAAAATGTTTAATCCGACACGTTTACAATGAGTATTTGTTTGCATTGATATATTACTTGACATCCAAACATACACACAATGAACAGTGAATCAAACAAACGTACAAGAGATCGGACTAAAAGTAAGTATTTGAAATAAATACAAATATGTAAATCAAGATAAATATGCACATTTCTTTCGCGCATCCCCACGGTTATACCATGCTAGATGCGTTTCAAAATCCTGCATTTGCTCTCAGGTTTGATCGTTTTGCCATGATGAGGATCATTTAATTAAATCGATACTTAAAGGATTAGTTTTCGGGTCACAATTTTAAATATCTGTCTTTCCAGAGAACGGCAGTTATCTGGTTATACAGTACAATACGTCCGTTAGGCATCCCTTTGTACTTGTTCTATTATACAATCCGCTTTTATGTGAAGTCAAGTATTCATTCATACCTAATAAACTAAACTTGGATAATGCGTTTAAAGTACCCAATCGAAAGACATAACGCCAAATAAATTTTCATTTAGAGATTTGTCATCTACCCGTTCTGTTATCACGTTTAATGTCGCTTGACTTTTTTTCAAGACGCACCATCATATCACTAGGCCACTGGCGACAGAAATCTTGACTTGAAGCCTTTCAAATTTATTTTATAATTGTGGTTTTCTACGAAGCCTGACAATGACCCTGGCTTTATCAACGTCAAACTATATTGCCTTGGCACCGCCATGTCCTCTAAGTCTGGTCATTTCCAGGGAATCGAATGTTAGTTAACCAGTTCACTGCTGTACTCTCAAAAGACACGTAGTATTTCGGTCCCGGGTTTGATCAGTTTTTTTTCCATTTTTAATCATAGATATTCGAAGAACGAGTTTAAATGTCCAAAATTTTAAATAAGTATCTATCCAGAATACGGCGTATAACTGGTGACTTGGTTTTGTCGTGAAGCAACATGGATCAAACCGTCGCCATCGTTAACATCTGACACTAGAACCCTCTAGGACTGGCAGTTTGACGTCATTATTTAGGTTTCTGTAGCGTCTCGTGAGTTGTCGTTAGTAGAGCTCATGGAAACAAGTTATTTCATTGGTTGATCTATTGAATACAACTCAAGATTTGTTTTTTTTTTGTGGCAAAAGACTGGCATTTTGACGTCATTGTCAGTGTCAGGCTATAGATAGTATGCAGATGACGTCACTCAGGCCTTTGTTATTGTTTTTGCCATCCGCGTTTGTGAGTTGTTCCCACTAAACTGTATTAACCAGACTATAAAAGTTCATGGTTACACAGAGTGTATGTGTTGGTCCGTTATACTTCCGGATGGCAATGTTTTGAACTCCTTGGCCAAGCGCATTCTATCTATAAGTTTACGATGGCTCCGATCAAACAGACATCCATCTGGAGTGTAGCAACATGGTTCATACACCCGCCACTTATTTGGGAAATGTATTTGTCACTAATGCCCTTCCTGAATTTTTAGTCGAACTTGCAACGCGCTCTTTGCCGCAATTAGAGTTTTTAAAAAATCTGAACTTAAAAAAATATTTTCCTCTTGATAAATCCCCCCCCCCCCCCACAGACAAATTGGCTTTGAACAAAAGAAACTTATTTCCAGGTCTAACAACCGACATTGTTCTGGACCCATTGTTGTATTGTAACTTTCAAACAAACACAAAATATTATTAAATTATCGAGGTCAAATAAAGAACCCAAATTGTGCAGGTCAGTTTAGAGAAATGTCATTTTGAAAAAAAAATCTTATATCTGAATATTTAGGCAATGTCTTTAAAATCATTATGAAAATTTAGTCTAACATGTGATCATATTATGTGACTTTTAAAAACGTTATTTTACTCCTAGATGACCAAGATAAATAAAATTGTAAGTCTTGAAAGTTTCTATTGTAAAACTCCAATATAGTTTCTGTCAGTCTAGAAAACAATTTGAAAACCACTATTTTATTATGAAGGGTCGGGTATATTTTTGGCGCAAAAATGTATAATAAAATAATGAAATCATTATAATAAAGACAGCGAAGGGATAATTTTCCCTTTGATAGAAAGAAAAGAAAACCCAACTAAATATATCATATCCAACGTTCCAACCGAAAACGAAAAATAAAAAGTTATCAAAATATTAAATTTCCAGATTTCCAACAGGGAAAATAGCACTTTGTGAATATTTAAAAAAAAAGTGACATTACCTTTCAAAATCAGTCAATAAAGGTATATCACCTATCTGTCTAGATGATCTAAGATACATGAACCAATTTCACCTTTTCCGCTTGTCTATTCCGCTCTTTCAGCAAAAAGTTACAGAATCGAATAATAATGTATTCCTGCGCGTTCCCAAGATTCTCTACTGATGCGATCCGTGACGTCACCACAGTCTGTCCCCGAATCAGATAGCGCGTGGCTTCTTATTCATCGTTTGTGGTCCTGTCTTTTTCCATATCATTTGAATAAGTGTTACCCTGCGCGGTTTTCGAGCGTGAGCGAAAGGGAAAGAGAACGAGGGAGAGAGAGGGTTTTTTTTTTTTTCCTTTCAAACTAGACATCATTATAATATATCTCGAAAGTATGTACTGCGATGAGACGAAAGGTAACAACAATGTACATTGTCCTTTTAAAAAAAAATTCAAGTGCACAAGATATCTATTTATATTTCCTCAACTCGACGCTTTTATCATGTACAACATTCATTTCTCTCAAATATTATAAGATTTCCAAATATCTTACCAAATGCTCAAAAACGACAAGAATTAGTGTTGATATTAAATAATCAGTACAAAAAATAGGGACAGTTGATATTATAATGTCTGTGGTAATAGTAATTCAAGTAGTAACATAATTAGGATAAACAGAAGTGTCAGAAATATCATATAATTATGAGAATCTTTTACTGATCGTCTATAATAAATTGTCTTGATTGCACGAAAATGGGTCTGAATAGATCACGGAAGTTTTTAGTTGGAATTTTTTTCTACTTTCTCATCTACCTGACAATGGCGGAGTAAATTGATAATAATAATAATAATAATAATAATAATAATATAATAATAATAATAATAATAATAATAATAATAATAATAATAATAATAATAATAATAATAATAATAATAATAATAATAATAATAATTATAACAATAATAATAATAATAATAATAATAATAATAATAATAATAATAATAATAATAATAATAATAATAAAAATGTACATTTATATAGCGCCTATGAAGAGCTTCGAAGAGCTTCACATTAGTACACATCAGTAAAAATACAATACATAATGCAGATTCGGACATGCGAACACGAGCTCACATGCATCCAATTACACACACACACACACACACGCACACATACACATACACACACACATTCATATACACAATATATATATATATATATATATATATATATATATTACTCACACACAAACAGACACACACACAACCACACACACACACAAATATATATATATATATATATATATATATATATATATATATATATATATATATATATATATATATGATATGATGAAAACTAAGTTTGGCGGAAAGTACTACAATGACACCACATCGGTTACCCGAGAGATGGTTGGGACGATTTGATGTCTATTCATTCTTCACACGGGTATGTATGCGTGTCCGTTGTGATCCCTGGCCACATCACAAAACACAAACATTGAACACGACAGGACGGGGACGAAAACATTTGACTTTCTAAATTGAATTTTTTATTTAAAAAAATTATTTGTACTTTTTATTATTTACTACTACTAACTAATACTACTACTACTATACTATACTACTACTCTACTACTACTACTACTACTACTACTACTACTACTACATACTACTACTACTACTACTACTACTACTACTACTACACTACTACTACTATACTACTACTACTACTACACTACTACTACTACTACTACTACAACTAACAACAACAACACTACTACTACTACTACTACTACTACTAACTACTACTACTATACTACTACTACTACTACTACACTACTACTACTACTATACATACTACTACTAACTACACACTACTACTACTACTACTACTACTACTACTACTACTACTACTACTACTATTTACTACTACTACTACTACTAACTACTACTACTACTACTACTACTACTACTACTACTACTACCAACCACCACTACTACTACTACTACTACTACTACTACTACTACTACTACTACTACTACTACTACTACTACTACTACTACTACTACTACTAATAATAATAATAATAATAACAATAACGATGATGATGATGATGATGTTGATAATAATAATAATAATAATAATAATAATAATAATAATAATAATAATAATAATAATAGTAATAATAATAATATATAATAATAATAATAATAATAATAATAATAATAATAATAATAATAATAATAATAATAATAATAATAATAATAATAATAATAATATAATAACAACAACTAATAATATTAATACAACTACCTCCACCACAACTATTTCTGCTCCGAGTCGTCCCGGAAAAGATCGCTGTTCGTATTCCGGGGCACCTCAATTACTCCATAGACTTGTAGCATTGCTAATTGATATTGGAGATGGAGAGGACACAAATCGCCAGATCGGAGTCCCTTCCGAATGCAAATTAATTGGACGTTCTACCGATTGAGCTACTGGGTTCCAAACCAACCAATGAGTAACGGAATCCCAGATTTCCATATCAATACAATAATTTAGTTGTTGTGGTGAATCCATGTCATGGCTAGCGTGCTTTGGCTGATAACAAGAGTATCGAGTTCCAATCAGCAGCGATTAGCATCTGAAAGTTTTTGCTACCATTAAATATTACAAGGGGTTCCGGATAACTCGATTGGTGGAGGCCTCCCTTCACACGCAAGGGACCAAGATCCATCCCGGATGCAGTGGATATTTTGTTCTGACTCTTCTGTCCACCCATTAGTAATTGGGTAGTTGGGTCAGTTAGATCTGGTGGAAAGTACTTTGAGATGGACTAGCGTCCTATTCAATGGATAGCAAGCAATTGCTATTGTACGTTTCATACTTTTGAAACCGGGATAAACTCCGGATTCATGAAAGACTAACACAATCAATAAAAAAGTAGGAGCACTAATTATAACGGATTTCTATATTTTCACCATGCTCAATGCGCTTACAATGCTTTATTGATTCCTTCCGAAGGCCATATGGAACCAGATTTATATTTTATAATGTACAAGTTGCCTTTTATGTGTCCGTTTTGTACAAGCACTAAGATAGCCATTATTGCCTAATGCTAATTAGTCCTAATTAGGGAGATAAATCGGTGTAAAGTGCTTTTTCCAAGGAAACAAGAGATGGACCACAGAGTTTGTTAGCGACTATTGTCACCTTCTGGTGACTGACCCGTACTCAATTCCCCCGATAAGGTCATTGAAATACCCCAGGTCTATAACCCACTTGAACCAACTGAACTACTATTATATTATAATAATGCCGCTGAGTTTTAAAAAAATATTAAATCTTGTGAGGTCATTGAGGTGTCTAAGGACGGTAACCTACATTTGAATTCACAATTACCTATGTAGCCCATATATTCTCTC
>NC_088362.1:95338399-95353399 GCF_034508935.2 Berghia stephanieae | reverse complement strand
ATCTAATTTAAATTAGATTATTTCGGACCTGGTAATACAGCATATAACTTGAAAAAACAGGCTGGTATTTGCCCACCCTGCCCATTATTACCAGCCGTCCCTGCTGGGATCCTGACAGGCTTTTCTCGTGGCAAAATATTTGTGAGCAGAAATTAAGACTGTTGATGCAAATTACTCAAAACATCTGCCCGCCAGATGAAACGTACCAACACATAAAACTACTTTGCGTCAACTTAAACGTTCATTGTCTGTTTGATGTATTTTTAGTGAGGACCAATCAGCCAGCTGGCGGTCAGAATAAAATAGAAACGTCAACTTAATTGGATTCAGTAGTCTGATTTCACGTCGCCCAGCAACGGCGAGCAGCGTGGTTCTGAACAAAGAAAATCGATACTTTTTATTCTTCATGCTGGCTAGAAACTTTTCATATGTCATGTGATCAGAATGTATAAAAGTCAAAACATGATCAGATTTAAAATGGTTTTCTCCTCTTGGATACACTTTTATGCTCGTCGGATAAATATTTCATAAGTGCATCCGCCATTGTTCCGATAGTTTAGAGCCAGTTATTAAGTAACCATGCGTCATTACGAGGGGCGTGGCGTCATGACTGTTGAAGGCTATTCCTTCTCGAGGACTGGAAGGAAATGTTTTTCTCATCTATAAAAAAATAAATAAATAAATAAAATTCCCTTTATTCATCACACAGGGGAAATTTGTCTCTTGGGTCTATTCCAAGGAAAGACTGGAATAACTCGGTAACTTTCGCGTACGAAACAAAGACCTACCGCTGAGCCAAGCCGCCCCTTAAGCGACTCAGCAATAAGACACCAATTTGGTCTTGTACACACGAAGATCGTAAATTCCTCCAAAGTTACGAAATGTGGTGTCATGATTTTCTTTTGCATGCGGGCTTTTATTTTGAGTGACGAGATACGAATTTGAATTTGATAGTGATAGACCAAACCATTCTCACATTGTGCCAAATTTCTTTAATCTTTTCGGCGTTTTGATTAAATATGACTCAAAATCTAAAATGTTTACAGCAGTGGCGTGGGGCCATTGGATCGAATGGTGCCAGGCACCGTACCAATCTTTTAAAAATCATTAACAGCATAATTTAATTAAAAATAAAACTGAGAAATTTTAACTTCACTGTCTTTCGCCAACTCGCCAACAACATACTGCCTTTTTAGTCTCCACTCTATTCAAGATTCCGAATCACGCACTGCGCCGACTCGTGTGTTGGTGACATTACTGCGCGAAGTAGTGACTAAATCAAACACCGTGGTGCAAAGCAATCCAAGCTCCAGTTAATACCGAGTTATAGTTGCTCACCGAACGGACACCGAACGAACGACTTACCGATCACGTGATCAGTTTTTTCTCGCGTCCTCTCGTCTAATCTCGTCACTCCGGAATAGAAAGAGGAGGCGGAGCTTATATGATATAACGCAATGAAAGTTCTGTCCGATGACGGGTGGGGGGATATCACCTCTCCAAAACTTACCTTATTATATGAGATCTTGAGATTCTTATCCAATCATCGATTGCTCTCTTGTGAACAGTTAGGAGACCATCTCTTGATTTATGGGCAGGCGGCTTTGCGTAAAGGCGGTGAGTGTTGTATACATCAAAGAGTACCGCTGACCGATGGGTAAATAGTGGTTGTGTAACCCAAAAGCCCTGCCGACTCGACTGCAAGGTCTTGTATGTAATAGTTGCGTCACCATTTCAACGCTCAGGAATTAATTAGTGAGGACTCTCAGTATAGATAGTATGCAGATGACGTCACTCAGGCCTTTGTTATTGTTTTTGCCATCCGCGTTTGTGAGTTGTTCTCACTAAACTGTATTAACCTGACTATAAACGTTCATGGTTACACAGAGTTTGTGTGTTGGTCCTTTATACTTCCGGATGGCAATGTTGTGAACTCCTTGGCCAAGCGCATTCTATCTATATATATATTAAAAAAAACAAACAACGCTTTTGAATCACACGAGATACATCAGTGTGCTTGTCGCATGAGAATTGAAAAATGAGATATAAATCAAGAAAACCGACCGGAAAATAAAGAAACTATCATTAAATTTAAAAAAATGAGCAATATTTTTTTTCAAAATCAATCTACTAGAAAAAATTTTTTATTTCTAAACCTATTTTTGTGAAACAAAGATAAATGTTCTCCTTTTTGCAAGCTGATTCAACAATGTGGTTTTCAAATTTATGGTATACGTAATCATTTGGAAGCTCCCGAGAAAGGTATTTTTGTGTAATCTCTTTCACACACACGCGCGCGCACACACACACACAAACATATACAAACAATACACAAACAATACACATCCCTGGTCATCTATTGCCTATATTATTAATGTTAATATATACATCCCATGCTGATTGTCACTACCCCCCCCCCCCCACCCCACCCCCTAACCATTTCCACCATCCAAGTACCAGCGGCCTTTTCTCTTTGATTTCGTATCATGGTCTACCCGAAGCCCAACACCTCGATCGTTTGTGGGTCAACCCCATCCCCCTCTCCCCTCCCCCCACCTTCGCCCGTAATCAATTTATAATTTTCTCTCTGTATAGAGCGCCACGTGCACAATTATATACTATTGAATGACACTGACCTTGCCCGTCCCCTAACACAAGCCAACAGCAACCCAAGCTATCCTCTATCACGTGACCTTAGATCCGATGCTGCATACCGCTTGAGAGTCTTCACTTTCCAGATCTCGTTCATGGTCATGTGAGAAGGCTGTATCCGTACGGGTTCGGCGTTCGGCGTCTCGTTCGACCCGATTTCGTTAAAAGCCTAATGTATCCATTAGTATGGCTACAGCTGATTGAGCGAGAAACTGGGTCGAATTATACTATTTTCAAATAGCGGAAAACCCCTCGACTTGTGCCAGGATCTGAGAGCTCCACCGTTGGACGGGGGGGGGGGGGGGGGGGGGGGGGGGGGGGGTGCGCCAAATTAGGGTAACTTCGGCCATCCAAAATATTACATTAACTGTCAAAAACACTGATCATTGTCAAGTTTAATTGTAAGCAGCAAAGAAAGACAACATAAAACTTAAAAATATGACATACCCCCCCCCCCCCCCCCAACTCTTTTTCACGATTATTGGATAAAGTAATTCTTTGCAACGAAGCATTGTGGACGAATTTACCAACATTTTTCTTGCTTGTAGTGCCGAGTTGATGGTTACGTGTGTATGAGTGTTTATTTGTGTGTGTGTGTGTGTGTGTGTGTGTGTGTGTGTGTTTGTTTGTGCGTGTGTATTTGTGTGAGTCAGAGAAAGAAAGCGAAGATTGTCAACAGTTATACTTTGGTGTGTTTTTAGATTTTTTAAAGTACTTAAGTGGAGTGATTTTTTCTTTGTGATGCTTTAAGATCTGAATCTACCTTTTATTTGTGCAATCATTAATCGTAGTCCACTGATTTCCATTATTTGAGATATACTTTGAAGTTTTGTTTTGTTAAACAATGAATTGCAATGAATCAAGTTGCCTCTTTACTTCACCGACCGTTTGGGAGATTTACACTAGATGACAAATTAGAAATAAAAAGACTAGTTCCTCACCAACCAACTGATTTTAAATTAACACAGGTGTGGAAATCTCGAAAACGCTCTTTTTCAGTGACATGGTATGACAGGCATGAATGGCTCACAGTTAGTTTAGAAAAAAAACCGTTTCTTTTGTTTTTATTGTCTACTTTTTACAGATACAACAAACACTGACAAATCATGGACATCTATATATAGGCTATAGTGACCTTAACCACTTCCATCGTAATTCTTAACCTCCTGAACGTTGTTTTAGCACCCTTAAAAGAGTGAAAAATTTCTGGCGAAATTCAATGAAACACGGAGCGGTTAAATTCGTTAATGATTCTGTCAATTCACAAAGCTGAAATAGATGCCATTCCAAATTTCAATAAACACATTATAAAAGATTTGCAGAGATGAAACATCGCCGTGCAGATTTTCTTTACAAGTACTAAAAGTAAGTAATTTCTGTCATAGGGTTTTTTTTTCTCTTTTGATTTACATTTATCACATATTGATTGCATTATCGACCAAAACCAATCCTGTAAATGATGGACAAAGAATAATTACAAAGACCTTTTCATACGGGACTTGTATCTCAGTGTTGTGGCTTGATGTTTTCATGAATTATTTGTTTTTGTGAGTTTTGTCCACTCGTAGAAACCATCGACCCCCCCCCCCACCCTTCCAAAAAAGAGAGTTTTTAACATGTGCTCTCTCCTCTTAACCGTGTTCACTGTTTTAGAATTTTTCTTCTTCTTCTCATCATGGCACCACCATACGCCGTCAATACGCCACGCCGCTGAATAGTGGTGTGTTTTTCGTGCAAAAGAAAAAAAAAAGATCATAACAAAATGGCATTCAGTGGCGTCGTTTGCAAATAATTTTGGGTTGTTTCAAATAGTGTAATAATAGATAATATTTATATAGCACTTCACAAGGCTGAAAACTAGTGCGGGGCGGTCCTTGGCAAGCTTAAGGACCACGGTCCTACGGTCCTTGGGAAATGAAGACCGCAAGGACCGGTCCTTTTCGACATTGAACATTCCTGAGAGACTGTTGGAAATTCGAACCGGTTTGACCTTTTAGAGCGTGGGATCGTTCATTCTTGAACCGTTAAAGACCGCTACACGATGAAAACCGTGGCCTACAGGAGTAAAACACACGGAGTAGTCACACTCATTTCAAATTGTAACCTAATTAGAGAAGAGGGGTGATGCCTTCTTTATTTGCTCACCGTACTTCATTGTTACTTCGATAATTTAATAAAATTTGAAATTTATCCCATTAACGGAGAAAATGGCATCGCCCAAGGCGTTGATCGAGTTGTTCGTGGCGTTGATACACACACGCAACTCCTACCCCCCCCCCCCCCCCCCCCCCCCCACACACACAACGCACATTAGAGGGCAGCGAGCATTGAAGAGTAAGAGAGAGACGTGAAGTTATAATAAGAGGGGGTGGATGAGGTGATAAGAGGGGTCGATGGTGACTTTTCGCCAGATCTAACAAACTCAGCTACCCATTCATTGCTGAGTAGACAGGGATTCAGAAAAAAATCGACTGCACCCGGGATCGATCTCTGGCCCTTTGCGTATAAAGAGAGTGCTCTATCAACTGAGCTATCGGGGTCCCCAAATATTCTATTGGACTTTTTTAAAATTCAGACGTTATAACTGGGTTTTTTGGAAGGAAGAAACTAATGAAACTCATATTATTTGATTAGTAAAAACACCAAACGAAATTTTAATATTATTGTATTATTTTAAATGACAACACTGCGATAGAAAGGAGTGGTGACAAGAGATGGACAAAAGAAAACAAAAAATCGGATTTGCTACTTGCTAGGTTCGACACACACACACACACACACACACACACACACACAAACACACACATCTTTTGTAGTCACATACATTTCAAACAATAACCCATTAGAGAAGAGGGGTCATGCCTTCACCATAGATCATTGTCATTGCGATCATTATGGTGTAGTAAAATTTTGAAATTTACCCCGTATAATGGAATCGTCCAAGGCGTGCGCCTCCTGTTCCCCCCATCTCACACACGAAAGGGCGGTTTGCGGAGTGGAGGTTGGTGGTCGTCTGCCTGTATGGTCGTCTGTGTCGTTTAGTGTATGGCAAAGGGGGGTGGGTGCGATTAATTAAGTGGGATGGGTGGTGATTGGTGGAAGATAGGCAACCGAAGCAACGAATCGCTGGGGAAGTAGTAGGCTATGGCGCGAGACCGTAGGACCGTGGTCCTTGCAAGGACCGCCCCGCACTAGTTGAAAGGTGATAAGAAGTGAGGACCGCCGCCGGTCTTCCCCTCTGGGACGGTCTTCGGTTCACAGCTAAAAGACCGTCGGACCGCGGTCCAGACCGGTCTTCAGCGCGGCACTACTGAAAACAGGCTGACAGCGCTTTATAATCTATCTCTGCCTCAGTGGACAACGCACATATTGGACGACACAAACAACCCGTTACAACAGTCCGTGTACATTTTTCTGACGAAAACAATATTGTCAAAATGCAGGGGACTGATTCATGGAGCGGGACGATGGTAGTCTCGGACTATAGCAAAGTCTGAGACTTTGTAGTCTAAGACTTTGGGAAGTCAGAGACTACGGAAAGTAAGCTATTCATGGAGTCAGACTTCGTCCCTGACTTTCAAGTCTCTGACTACGCTTGCGAAGTCTCAGACTACAGAGGTCAATCTATTTTTAACTGGGGATTCCTCGGAAACGTATCACAAAACGTCATAGAAATGTGTTACTTTTCCAGCTGCGCATGCGTCATACGGAGTGGCATAGAAATCATAATATTTATTTCTTCTTCGTGTTTGTTTTGATCGTTTTTTTTTCTTTGTTTTGTTGTTGTTTTTCCCCACAAATAAAAATAGTATGAGACAAGTTTAGGGGTGTAAAAATTGTTTGAGAATGTGTGTGTGTAATGTTTTTTGTAAATATAAATAACGATGGCACTTAAATGATTCTTATCCACGTTGTAGTATTGTTCTAAGTAGAGAGCGGTGGGCGCTGCCTGAAGCATTGGGTCCCGAAAATACTAACGAAAGAGTGATGATGGAGAGGAATCGGTGGAAACAATACAGACAATGGGCGTTTCGGGTACAAACCCTTCGTCGGCACAACAATAAACTAATAAACGTTGAAAACAAATAAGATGAAATGCAGTATAAATTGCATCGTCTGTACTCAACGATGGTTGGAGTGTGAACGAATCGTTAGCGCGGTGTGATAGAAATGATAAGGCCAGTGAGAGACGTGACATTTCTAGAAAATAATGGACGATAAAAGACATAAAAGAAATGTAATAGTAGTAGTAGTAGTAGTAGTAGTAGTAGTAGTAGTAGTAGTAGTAGTAGTAGTAGTAGTAGTAGTAGTAGTAGTAGTAGTAGTAATAAAATAAACAAAACCAAATAATAATAATAAATAAATAAATAAATAAAAATAAATATAAAATCAAAAACTGTCGGGTATTCTTGTTCTAATCGCTGTACAATTACTTCCCCCAGCGTAGAGGACATAATATGATCTTGAAATTTAGTCCCAGACTACGATATTTACACCTGCTAAATCGCGGGTGTAAATTTCACCCGTTTAGTCCCTCGTTTAGTCTAAGACTTCGCGCAGTCCGGCTTCATGAATATCTTACAACGTCTTTTAGTCTGAGACAACGGATTTAGTCTAGGACTATCGTCGTAGTCCCGCTCCATGAATCAGACCCCAGCGGATCTCCTATAGGACGATAGAGGACGAGAAAAGCCTTGTGTGAAAATGTCACTGACATGCCATTCACAAAAACATAACGCCTGTCCAATGGGGGGGTGATCTAAATTAACTTTCCAATGCTGGAGGTCATTGGTCACATTGCGAAATGTGCTCAAAATGACCCACATAGTGAAAAGTGTTCTCAGCTTTAGAAATATCTACCATCACGATTGGTCATTTTATTCAGCTTGACACATACGTATGTTTACAATTTTCATAAACAAAGCAGCGTGTTTACATTGTTAACAAATATCCAATCGTTGTACAGCAACAAATCATGTGGTTGATGACTTGGTTGGACGAAAACATGAATATAGATCGCTCCCATTGTTGAGCAAAAGAACTGATAAAGTACGTATGGATAGTATGCGCTTGGCTAAGAAGCTCATAACATTGCCATCCGGAAGTATAACGTACCAACACACAAAACGGTGTGTATCCATGAACGTTTATAGTCGGGTTAATACAGTTCAGTGAGCATTACTCATAAACGCGGATGGCAAAAAACAATAACAAAGACCTGAGTGACGTCATCTGCATACTATCTGTAGTACGTATAGTACGAGTACATGTCACGCAAACCTACTGGTCATTCATCGAGTTCAGTTTATGTTTGATATTCTTGAATTATGTTCACTGCGGGACGCTTTGAGTGTCATAATGTGCCATATCACTGAATCTAAACTTCGTTATCTTTTCCTCATTGAGACTATTCTACACGTTAAATCCCTTTTGTTATTAGTTTTTATGAATGCAGAAATCAACAACCAAATCTGGCTTTCAACTATTAATTGTAACAATTGTTTATATCAAGTGTGCACCAATTGTAAAATTCGCTGTGTTATTTTGAACCCAGGGTGGCAATGTTAGTGAGTAGTGCACATGAATTTCGCTCGCCACGCCTGAAAGCGAATTCAGTGATCGTAATCACAACAGAATTCGGTGGGTATTTTGTTAATGTAAAACATCCAAATGTTTCCTCATACCAGATCCTTCGTTTTTTACATAAAAAAACTCAAATCCCAAAGTATGGTATTGTAACCAATGCAACAAAATCTGCTTAACATCACTAACAATTCGAGCCAATGATGAAAATCCACCCGAAGGTTGTGAAGATATAGATAGTATGCAGATGACGTCACTCAGGCCTTTGTTATTGTTTTTGCCATCCGCGTTTGTGAGTTGTTCTCACTAAACTGTATTAACCAGACTATAAAAGTTCATGGTTACACAGAGTTTGTGTGTTGGTCCGTTATACTTCCGGATGGCAATGTTGTAAACTCCTTGGCCAAGCGCATTCTATCAATGGGTTATGGCATGGAACAGACGATTGGATGCAATCACTGTCTCGTGGTGATCAGCTGTCGCAACTCGACGATAACTTGAAATAATTGAATTCTTTCCCTTTACATTCTTTTTTGGCCCTGGTTGGATTTGACTTTTGTGATGATGATGATGATGATGATGATGATGGTGTTGTTGATGTTGTTGTTGTTGTTGTGATGTTGATGATGGTGATGATAATAATAATAATAGTAATAATAATAATAATATAATAATAATAATAATAATAATAATAATAATAATAATAATAATAATAATAATAATAATAATAATAATATAATAATTATAATAATAACAACAACAACAATGATAATAATATTAATAATAATAATAATATAATAATAATAATAATAATAATAATAATAATAATAATAATAATAATAATAATAATAATAATAATAATGATATAATAATAATAATATAATAATAATAATAATAATAATAATAATAATAATATAATAATAATAATAATACTACTACTTCTACTAATAATAATAATAATATAATAATAATAATGATATAATAATAATAATATAATAATAATAATAATAATAATAATAATAATAATAATAATAATAATAATAATAATAATGATGATGATGATGATGATGATGATAATAATATAATAATAATAATAATATAATAATAATAATAATAATAATAATAATAATAATAATAATAATAATAATAATAATAATATGATTCTGATGCTGATGCTGCTGCTGCTAATGATGATGACGATAATGATGGCGATCATGATAACAATAATTATTTTACAAATCCATTCATTGGAAAGTAACCTTGAATCCATATGATGATATCAGGTGACTAGAAACCTCTCCCTAAAAGTAAAAGTAAGCCACGTGATTCCATATATCTGTAGCGTCTATAAATACCCTACAGTGTGGGTTACGACTTTCGCCAGGCTTTTGTTTTCTTTATCTTCGAGCATCATCCAAATAAACGGGCTATCATAATAATAATAATACGAGGAGTGCATCGAGTACATCTTACACACACATTGTTACTGTTTGCAGAGGGAGACACTCCTCAAAGATCTCGTTTCATTATTTCATTCATTCATTTCGCCACTGATATAAATAAGGAAGTGGTGGAGGCTTTCGTTTCGTAAAGTACATTTGAAAAAAAAAATTAAAAAATATAAAGAACCCAAAAGACAACCATAAACCAAAAAAAAAAAAAAACAAAAACAAAAACAAAAACAGAACAAAAAAAAAAAAAACCCCAAAAAACAAAACAAAACAAAAGCAAGAAAATAAAACAGCGAACTCCCCCCCCCCCCAAAAAAAAAGACCCCCGAAGAACAACAACAAAAATGAATAAATAAATAAACTGAATTAGATTTCATCTGCTTATCTAACTTAAATAAAAACACTTCACAAAAAAAAATAAGAAAAAAATAAAATAAAAATCAACCATTTCCAGAAGAAAAAGAAAGGAAAAAGAAACCCAGGTGATAAAACAAACGGACTCATTAAGTCAAAGTTTTTCATGTCGATCTTGGCCTCTTTTGATGACGAAATGTTATGAAAGCTACTCAGTAGTACAGAATGAATGAGTCACTTGATATTGAAGCCGCCAGTCGGGTAATTAGTTCTCACTAAACATGTTCTCTGGATGGGCAGAAATGGTATTTTACATTAACAACGATGCCTAACTCCGAAAAAAAAAAACAACACTTTTTGAAAACGTTGGCCACAAATCTAGTCTTATAATATCGTTTAATTAAAATGATTCTAATATTGTCAAAAACCCTCAAACCTGAGACGTCATTGAATTAATGTTTGAAGGACGAGTTTCCCGACCAAAATTGAAAAAAAAAGCTTATTTTTCCAGAGTGCACTCATCATGGTCATAATATGTGCTAAAGATAATTACATTTTTATGCTTACTTGATATAACACATTAATAATCACTATAGATAGAATGCGCTTGGCCAAGGAGTTCACAACATTGCCATCCGGAAGTATAACGGACCAACACACAAACCATGTGTAACCATGAACTTTTATAGTCTGGTTAATACAATTTAGTGAGAACAACTCACAAACGCGGATGGCAAAAACAATAACAACGGCCTGAGTGACGTCATCTGCATACTATCTATATTCGAGGGCCTGTGCAATAATTATAAGTATAATATCAGTAGTTGAGGTGTCCAGAATTTCATCTTGTAACAAATTCATGCCAAGTTGAGCATTGTCAGTATCTGGATGGGCGACACATCTCGAAATATATTCTGGTCCCTGTGTTGTCCTCTTGGGTAAGAACTGATAATATAATGTTTACAAAATCTTCCCACTTCAAACACTTTAACTTTCACTGTTCTCTGAGGACGATTTTAGAAACCAATGTACATAACTTTATTTTTTTTTTTGGCGCTCTAAAGTCCTGAATATTGAGACACGTGCTAGAAGGAAACGTAGCTGGCAGAAAGGCAGGGGGCAAACCAAGGAAGTCCTGGATAGGAAATGTGGAGGCAACAACTGGCAAAAAGATAGTCGACTGCTCGCTAATGGCCCTTGAGCGTGAAGAATAGCGTTCCATGACATTCAACCTCTGTAGGGAGACGGAACTCCGGTAAGGTACGGTAAGTGTGGCTTTGTAGTAGTAAGTGTCGCATCGGTGTCCACACATCAATGTGCTTGTCCTTCATCCAGTCCGTAAACGTCTCCTCTGCCTGTTGTTGCCGTGAGATATTCCCCTGGGGTGTAAGTGTGGCTATGATGTCTAGTGGTATGACACTCGCTTTCGGATAGGAAGGTCCTGGGTTCGAGCCTCGCGCTCGGCGCATAGTTGAGTCCTTAGAAAAGGCTCTTTACTCACATTCTCTTACCGTACTCAGGTGTAAAATGAGTACCTGGCCGTTAACAGCGTTGTCTTTGTCCGAAAAATTGTAATATCGCCTAACAGGCGTCATGTCTTGTCCTACATGTTAAATGTTGCTGTTGACCAGGGACCCCTTGTAAAGCGCTTTGAGCACATTTAGTGGATAATGCTCTATATAAAGCTCAATTAAAAAATAAAGGATCGGAGTAATCCAGTATCACGTGGTCCATATTCTGGTGGACAGCATCGCAGTTGGGGCAGGCAGGGGAGGTAATAATAATGTCCCCATCTATAGAGGTTGTTTGGTGTTCTGTCATGTCTTGCTCGTAAGCGGTTGCAGGCAATGTGATCTTGTGGTATGACGCTCACCTTCGGATCGGAAGGTCCTGGGTTCGAGTCCCGCTCTGAGCGGCGCATGATGAGTCCTTAGAAAAGGCTCTTTACTCACATTCTCTCACCATACTCAGGTGTAAAATGAGTATCTGGCCTTTAACACCGTTGTCTCTGTCGCAAAAAAAAAATTAATATCGCCTAACAGACGTCCTTTCTCGTCTTACATGTTAAGTGTTGCTTTTGGCTAGGTACTCATTGTAGAGCGCTTTGAGCACATTAACTGGACTTTGCTATATAGAAATGCTCCAGTTGAAGTTAAAGTTGGCATCAGATCTGACTCGAAACTACCCATTTCAACAAGTCTCACTGAAACCCATCAAAACAAACAAACAAAAACAAACAAAAAATAAAACAAGTCTCACTGAATTGAAGACGTTTTGCATAATATTCTGCCACAATGCTTGCAGACCGGTGGGATTAACTCGGCACTCAGTCATGTTAATTAACCTTTCGTCTTTGAGTCTTGAGTTGAGTGTCTTCAGTACTGCGATATTTAACATTTGAAAAAGATCTTTTAAGGTTGTATTGTGTGGAAATCTTAACTTATCATTCGTTGTTATTGGCGCGCAATCTCTGAAAAGATAAAATAAATATGGCTACAAGTTAAGCCTCGGACCTGAAATCTGTGAGTCACGACCTGAATTCCATGCATTGTATATATATATTTTAACCCTTTACAAGCGTGGCTACCATTTCCACCAAAGGATGAGAAACAGACATGAGACTCAGGCTTCAATACTTTTGTTATTACCTTTCTGGTCCAAATGGTAGACTCTCTAGCTATAACCTAGTGGTTAAGTACGCAGTATGTCTCTTGGCTTGTGGCTTGTATGTCGTAGGTTTGATTCCTTCTGCGGGTGGCACACTGTTGAGTCCTTAGAAAAGGCTGATTGGTCGCATTTTCCCCACAATACTCAGGTATAAAATGAGTACCAGGCCGGTAACTAACCTTGCATATGGAAATTATAGTGCGCCCAACAATGTCATGGTCTGTATTGCTGTTTAGCTTAGGACATCTTCTAAAGTATTTTGAGCGGAATTAGTTGGTATTGCACAATATAAAATCTCACAATGATAATAATAATAATAATAATAATAATAATAATAATAATAATAATAATAATAATAATAATAATAATAATAATAATAATAATAATAATAATAATAATAGTAATATCGTTTTTATATATAGCACCTTACCCCGTATATCAACAAACTCAAAGCGCTTAACAGTAACGTGGCTACTTTCACTCAAACATGCAACATGAAACAAATCAATATAATTCTACAGTGCTACACATTAAAAAGAAACGTTGTTACATGTTTTTTTTGAAGAATTCTTCATCATTACTGTCTCTGATATATCTTGGAAGGGAGTTCCAGATAAGGGGTGCCGAATATTCGAACGCATGTTCGCCAATTTTGCGAGTCATTTTTGGCTTCACAACTATGTGATTATCAGACTTTGATCTCAGATTTCTGGATGGGACGTAGAATTCAAGCAGATCACAAACTATTTGATGAAATGATGTGAGATATAATGATTGGAATGAAGTTCATTCTATGTATAAAAGGAGTTAAAAGCCGATTTATAATGCATGACCGTAGACACCCAGCACTGTGATTAACAGATCGATAATCTTGTTATACGGTCCAAAGGAATGAAGGGGCTTAGGACTTTTAACGCACCAATTGGTCCATTCTCAATCCCGTGGTGTTGTAATCCTCAACAATGCACATAATAATTATAACTATTACCATTAATAATTGCCTTCAATACGGTCGGAGACAACAAACAGTCCTACCAGGTGATTGTTTTGTTAGGTTGTTTTGCCAAATTAAGAATTGTCTCATTGTTTTATAAATGTCTTTTTATTTTTGGTTGCAAAACATTTCATAACACTTGGCAAATTTCATGTCAGATATAAAGCACGATGATATTTAGGTTATAAATCCAAATTTCATAGTTTTTATTAGGCCAATTTTTGCTGGTATTAAAACGTTTCGAAAATTCATTGTTTTGTGGTTGAAATAGACATTGTAATAAAAATAAATGACAAATAATAATTTTTTGCCACTACCCACGTCAGGCTCCTTCTTCGGTAACTTACTTTATGATATTGTGTTACTCAGTTCTGGCAGACGGAGTAGACATTTTGCCGTGTATCTACAATTGCAATTTAATTGAGTTTTGAGTCCTAAAGAAACGATTTAGTTATCGCTTTTTACTTGTTCTTTTAATACAACTTAATAATTTACATCTATGTCTTTAGGACAGTTTGATCTAGGTTTTTATACATGAAACATATTTATAGAATATGAGACATCAAAATTGAATGAGAAATTTGAACAATAATTTTTCAAAATCATAAAAGAAGAAAAAATTAAATTACTGTTCAAATGAGAACAAAATCAAAAGAAAAAAACAAAAACAAAAACAAAGCAAAACAGGGGGAATTTTTTCTTCTTGTTCCTCTTCTTGTTGTTCTTCTTGTTCTAGTTGTTGTTGTTGTTGTTGTTGTTCTTGTTGTTGTTGTTGTTGTTGTTGTTGTTGTTGTTGTTGTTGTTGTTGTTCTTCTTCTTCTTCTTCTTCTTCTTCTTGCTTCTGTCTTCTTCTTTCTTCTTCTTCTTCTTCTTCTTCTTCTTCTTCTTCTTCTTCTTCTTCTTCTTCTTCTTCTTCTTCTTCTTCTTCTTCTTCTTCTTTCTTCTTCTTCTTCCTCCTCCTCCTCCTCCTCCTTCTTCTTCTTCTTCTTCTTCTTCTTCTTCTTCTTCTTCTTCTTCTTCTCTCTTCTTCTTCTTCTTCTTCTTCTTCTTCTTCTTCTTCTTCTCTCTTCTTCTTCTTCTTCTTCTTTCTTCCTCCCCTCCTCCTCTTCTCCTCCTCTTCGTCTCGTCTCTTCTTCTTCTTCTTCTTCGTCGTCGTCTTCTTCTTCTTCTTCTTCTTCTTCTTCTTCTTCTTCTTCTTCTTCTTCTTCTTCTTCTTCTTCTTCTTCTTCTTGTTATCCTCCGCCCCCTCCTGATAATTGGCCTTTTAAAGACCAATTTTTGTGAGAAAACTGCGTTTTC
>NC_088362.1:95323399-95333399 GCF_034508935.2 Berghia stephanieae | reverse complement strand
ATGATGATGATGATGAAGATGATGATGATGATGATGATGATGATGATGATGATGATGATGATGACGAAGAAGAAGGTAACAAAAATAAAAATAATGATAATGATAATGATGATGATATCCCTATCATTATGGTATGCTTTGATGTCATATTATCTTTTGCTCTCTATTTTAAAGCAAACAAAATCGTTCAGACAGGAAGGCACCGAGTATGGAATTAAAGTCATCGTGATGCGTTTGTAGACCAGGTACGAATCGTTGGATCAGCGTGGCTCAGCGGTACGGTCTTTGCTTCCTACCCGAAAGGTATCGAGTTCGATGTGGTCTTGAGCAAGTCACCTCGCCTTAGCTCAATTTGCGGCGCTGCACTGCGGCTGACGCCTGGGTTATTCCAGTCTTCCCTTGGAATACACCCTAGAGACAAATTTCCCCTATGGGATGAATAAAGGGAATTTTTTATTTTAATTTTATTTAAAATAAAACAGCAACAATAATATGATTAACATGTACATACACTTAAGCACGGTTTCCTCGAAGTCCTCGGTACATGAAAACAGTTCGAGGAAACCGTAGTTCGAGGAAACCGTAGTTCGAGGAAACCGTAGTTCGAGGAAACCGTAGTTCGAGGAAACAGTAGTTCGAGGAAACCGTAGTTCGAGGAAACCGTAGTTCGAGGAAACCGTAGTTCGAGGAAACCGCGTACAAAGAATAATAATGAAAAAAATCGGGACATTCGAATTAGTTCAAGGAAACCGTACCCTAGTGTGACCGATTCTGCCGTTGTTTAAAAAAACCCCACAACATATGCAATGTTAACCAATAGCACATAGTGTGTTCTTTAATAAAACGGCATAATTGTATTACGTCCTCTCTGTGTTTTTTTGTGGTGGTCTTGCCGTATAAAGCTTAGCTTTTAACCCGTGGGTGCCGGTTCGAGTCCGGAAATGGGTGGCGCAAGGTCATTGGAAAATTTAAAACAGAATCTCACACCGTACCAAAGTGTAAGCTGAATGAATTCCTGGCCGGTTCCAGCGTTGTCACCGTCTAATAATAATGGTATTCGCTACTCAAAGACGACAATGGTGACAAAATGAATGACAAATATCCAGAGAATAAAATCTCTGTGATTTGATTGTCAATTAATACATATAATATGTATTGAGCATTTATATAGGGTAATATCCAGTAAACATGCTCAAAGCGATTCACAGGGAGTCCCAAGCCAACAGCAATATTTCACATGTAGGACGAGGCATGACATGACGCCCGTTAGACGATATTACGATATTTTTTTTCCGACAGAGACAACGTTGTTAACGGTCAGGTATTCATTTTACACCCGAGTAGGATGAGATAATGTGAGTAAAGGGCCTTTTACAAGGACTTGACTAATTATGCGCCGTTCAGACTGGGACTAGTACTCTAAACCTTTCGGCCCGAATTCGAGTGCCATGTCACAGGACCACAAAGTCGTAAATACATGGGATGAAATATTGGAACCGTAAAGTACCAAAACCCAATAATTGGAAATAATACACATGTGCTCTAGGGACTCAAAGCGTTGAGGATTAAGTGTTTGCCACTAAGTGTGTGTATGTTTGTAATATGTGTGTATACATGTATATAATACGTACATGTGTATGTGTGTGTGTTAATGGGATATTTAAACCGTGTGTGTACTTATGTCTTTATACCAAACAGGTGTGTATGACATGTGAATATGTGCATGTGTGTATTTTCGTATGGGACCGTTTGTTGGGTGAGTGGGCACAAACACACACACACACAAACACACACACACACACACACACACACACACACACACACACAGAGTGTCAACTTATTCTTATGTCGTTAAGCGTCCAGCCTTGGCATACAATCGGTACAGAGTATAGAGTATTGAGTTGTTTTGGATACCTTATGGCCGACATTATCACGGATACAGACTTTGTGTTTACTTTATCAAATTCCATTTTCTTCTAGTGTTACATTTCTGTACTTGGAGGTGAAGGCTTGGAAATATTATTCTATACTAAAGTTCTATGCATTCACCATTTCAAGGTAAATGAATTTGAATCCACAAATGGATTTGGCATTAATAATAGTAAAATGCACGACCTGAGCTTAGATTCGATTGACCAAAGACAGACAGTCTATCATAGACATGGCTTGTGATTGACGAAAAAGTTGGTTTTATTATAAGATACATCATTGAAAGTTATAATTCTCTATTTTGGACCATTGGATTGTTGATGTATAAAGATGGTATCAGACTCATGCATGGCACTAAAAGCATGTAAATGTAGCACACACAAACACACACACACACACACACACACACACACACACACACATATATATATATATATATATATATATATATATATATATATATATACATATTGACAGAACGATATTGACGAAATTTGTGTGTTGGAACGTAATTTCCGGCTGGCGATATGTTGCGAGCTTTTTTTCCCAACCACATAGCGTTTAATTAAAAAAAAAACACATCAAACTTGTCGGATATAACTCTACCAACTGCGTAACGTTTAAACATTTATCGTCTGATTGATAGAATTTAGTTAGAACAGCCCTTAAAAATGGCTGGCTAAAAACAATAAGAAAAGAAAGTGACGTCAGTTTCGTTCCTTCAATGTATATATCCGTGCGCGCGCGCGTATGTGTATTTTTGTTTATGTAAAATGTACATAAGTATAGGATCGAGTTTAGTTTTCTCAAATTTAAAAGAACTTGCGGATGGATTTAACTTTAAAGTCATATTATTATCATGTCAAAACAAATGCCACAACCTATTGTTAGTTTAGATAAGGATATTATTGATTTTAAAATCGATTTATTTGTACAATGATTACGTACAATTAGATAATTGGATTTTGGCTGTTTGAACTTGACGCACCGATTCATGACATGTTTGTTTTTGGCCAGTGAGTTTGTAGACCAAGTTCCAATAATATTGTAATATACGCAAGGATATAAATATATCATTGCCTGACGGAGAAAACACCTTATTAGGTTTTTGACAACCAAATCATGTAAGCATTTGAAATGACTACTTCCAATTAACTTTGTCTGCCATGATTTACAAATGTTTTAAGGAATGAAAAACTGGACTTATATATAGCACAGTTTTCACTCAATGTGCTCAAAGTATTTTACACATGGTCCCAATACAGCGGTAACACTTAACATGTATGACGAGGCATGTCGTCTATAAGGCTCTTTCACAATTTTTTCGACTGACAAACCTATGACCGGTCAGCTATCATTTAACTTCGTTACAGCGAGGAGATGTGATTAAAGAGCCTTTTTTATTTTTTTATGAGTCAATTATGAGTGGCCTTTATCGTGACTCGAACCAGGGACCTACACGCTAGAAGCTGGGTGTCATATCTTGTTTAGTTAAATCCCTAATTTAATGCTACACTTTTATTGACACTTTAAATAAAGACCTAAAGCAACAAACAAACAAAAAAAAAAAAAAAAAACAAACTTTAAATAAAGATGGATATTATGATCTATCCTGTCGTATTTTGATGACGTAACTACTTTTTAGATACTCTTTGACCAGGAAATATCTCATGCCTGACGATCGATTAAAAGTTCCTCCAACTTGTTAAAAATCTAATCATATTTGAAATCTCGGGTTATCGAATATTTGGACAATTTTGGGTAAAAATGGAAATAGGCGTTTTGTCAGTGAACGATAGAAGTGTCTCGTTGAAAACAAGTAAAAGGTGGACTAGAATGGTAGAAAATGGCTCATATGTCATTGTTGTCACTCTTCATGACTTAGTTGAATGATGTTTAGTTGTGCCTACAAGGTCTCGGGCTCACTATAAGTCACTACAGTTTATTTACATTTTCTTTCTTTTTTTTCCCCCTGGCATTTCGCACCTCTTTTATTTCTTATCATCACTGATATAAGTGCCAATTTCAAATGGTTTCTGATTTTGATTGGAAAAGACAACAAACACAAATAAGAAAGTTTAAAAACAAACAAATAAAAAAGGGAAAAGAAAACATTCAACAAAAAACAAAAAACAAAACAACAAACAAACAAAAAAAACAAACAAAAAAAAACAAAACAAAACAAAACAAAACAAAAACATACAAAACAGAAATGAATATGAAAATAACAGCAATGCATAAAGAAAAAAAAAACTTCCCTTAAACAAGAGAAAAATCTGAGGATCAAAACCAAAATAATGTTGTAAGAATAAATTAGAACTTTTACTTTTACTTTCATTTCTCATCTGCTAGGGAAGTGGTTGGTTTGAAAAGGTTTTAAAAAATAGATTATTCAAACTTTTAAGTATTTAAATTAATGATTAACAACGATTAGGAAAAATATTCTGGCCCTGGTATTGTGTACTTGGGTAAGGAAAGTTGAAAATGTTGATCCTACACTTTACTCACATTACCCCATTGGACTCTGTAAGAAAAAAAAATACTTGATCAAAGACTACACTTGACATTCGGTTTGGACTGTATTGAAAGAAAACTGATTTCTTGAGGGCTGCCAAGGTAATAAATAAGACCATAAAAAGGCTTCGTGGAGGCTAAAAATGTTGAAACGCGTGATATAAATGAGCATATTTATTACTCATTCTGTGTAGATTAGTTGTTTACTAAGTGGTATGGATCGAAGCAATGGTTTTTGGCTGTATTGCTAAACCTGGTATCCAGAGGGAAAGAAAGAAAGAAAGAAAGAGAAAGAGAGAGAGAGAGAGAGAGAGAGAGAGAGAGAGAGAGAGAGAGAGAGAGAGAGAGAGAGAGAGAGAGATTATAATATTTCTTCTTATCTGGCTCAATTAGATCAAATTCCGATTTCCCTCCGTCTTTTCCACAGTATTGTTAGCACCTATGTCCAATATCGTTAACAACTTGAGGACTGGTCATTTGATGTTATCTCACATACACGGACACAGTCATGGAAGGTGTTGGTATTCGTGGTGTGTCAGCCCTCTCTATGTTTGTTGACGCCAGTCACACAAAGACAATCACCCAGAAAATAATAATTTTATCGATAGTTCGAAGATGACGTCACTCAGGCCTTTATTATTGTTTTTTCCATCCGCGTTTGTGAGTTGTTCTCACTAAACTGTATTAACCGGACTATAAAAGTTCATGGTTACACAGAGTTTGTGTGTTGGTCCGTTATACTTCCGGATGGCAATGTTGTGAACTCCTTGGCCAAGCGCATTCTATCTATAAGCAAGACTGGCTTTGATATTGCTATGAACAGTGATCAGGGTAAATTATGATAATTAAAAACAATAACAATAAACGATCACTAACAAAGACATCCGTTATAAAACATGTTTCTCTTTGAACAATGTGATAAGAAAGATATTCGAAAAATCTCGTGATTCATTCCAAGGGGAAATATTTCTTCAGGAGTCGGGAGCAGCAGTTTAGCAATAGGGGCTAAGTTTCTTACGAGGGTTTAAACAAGATGCCGAAAATTGTGCTCGAACCCGGTTCTCCCAAGAAGAAGAAGTGTAATGTCATATAATTTCCACTCTGCCATCTCGCTCTCGAGGCGGGAAATGAATCATGGGGGACGAGGTAGTCTTGTATGGAAATTGTGTAATGTGTTGAATGGTCTTATCGGAATACAAACAGATCGATAAGGAAATAAGTCAAATTGAATTTCAAACCAGGTAGTTGGGATAATAATAATAATAATAATAATAATAATAATAATAATAATAATAATAATAATAATAATAATAATAATAATAATAATAATAATAGTAATAATAATAATAATAATAATAATAATAATAATAATAATAATAATAATAATAATAATAATAATAATAATAATAATAATAATATTAATAATAATAATAATGATAATAATAATAATATGAATATCCTGCCAATGTCGGTGGTCATATCTATTCATTCTATTCAATGTGATAATCTCATATTATAACAACTTACCTTCTATTTAGTGATAGAATTAAAGACTTAAAGAAAGACGTATCTGACAAAAGTAGGATTTTTAGTGCAATGTTAAAATACGCCGCTTTTAAGGATAAGTGTCATATATGTAACGACTCCGGTTAGACGATATTAATTCAACTAAATTTTAATTAATAATATGGAAAATTAACAACAAATACATATTACGACAGTCCTGGACGGATTTATTTTTTAACTCACTTAATACACGAACAACGTCTTACTATGTTTCTAAGGACAAAAAGGTGCTAATCCGTTCACGCAGTCAACATTCACACTCACATGCAAAACATGCACAACACAAGATGCGTACCGCTAGACAGAACCCTAACATAATTAAACACAGCCGAACAACTCACATTCTATTTCAATACATGGTACAATATCCCGTATTTTAAAACTATTTTGACCAAGTTACTTGTTTTAAAAAATATCATAAACCTGTTTTATTTAAAAACATTCAATTAATCAGTTAGGAAAGTAGAGTAAGATTGTCCCAACTATCGGGAATCTCTGTGGTGTAATGGTAGCACGTTAATCTGTAATCAGAAGGTCTGAGGTTCGATCCCCAGTCGATGTAGACTGATTTTTTGGGATGTTTTTTTTCTTGTATTTTTCTTTCTTGCTTTGTCTGGCACCTTTCATACACACTTGTTCAGATCTTTATTTAATCAATTAAATGTCGTACTCTGGAAAAACAACAACTCGTATTAATATTTTGGCCAGAAAGCTCGTCCTTTAAATATGGATCGATTTAAACGACCCTCGTCTTGATAAAAAAACTCTCAAACCTGGGACTTCCCGAAGTCTCCTAAAATTACGAATTTTCAAATGTTCAAGTGGGCTTGTCTGCTGTAGAAGAATAAATGGACGTGAGACAATCAATTCATGACTCCCAATCCCCCAGCCTCACCTTAGTTCATCTACACATCCATCTATCCATGCATTCTGCCATCCATCCATCCATCCATCCATCCATCCATCCATCCAACCATACATTTATTCCTTCTTATCTCCATTCCAAGAGTCGGTCTTCCATTTACTCACTTCAAAACATCACACCAGGCTCGCGCGCACATTTACATACACACGCATACGCACCGCGCGAGCGTGCGCAAAAATTGCTATTGAAAGAAAAATAAACAATTAAAAAAAACAAAAACAAACTGCAACCCCCTCGCCCCCCCCCCCAAAAAAAAAAACAACAACAAACAAATAAACAAACAAACAAAAAACAACAACAAAACAACAACAATAGCAAAAAAAAATAAATAAAACAGAACAAAAACAAAAGAGAAACAAAAAAACAAAAAAAAAAACAAAAAAAACAAAAACAAAAGCAAATAAGCAAATCAAATAAAAAACAAGACAAAAACAAAACACGCGAAGTCGCTTATTATTCATAACCGTAGCTACTCTCGTCTAGTCCTTCACTCCATAACTCTCTTCATGATTTCGACAACCCATTGATTTATTGGTGAATCACACAAATCAATACATCAATCACTGATTACGTATATCCTGTAGTTGGATGTATCATTCTCTAAGGGTTTATTTATAAATTAAACAATTTCGTCACTTTCATTGCAAGCAATCGCTCACGAATGAACTCATAGATATACAGTTTTACTCATTCAATTCTTCGACAAAATCACACATTTATGACTTAATCTCTATCCTTCACTGGACAATATTCCTTGTGTTCACTCTCTTACCAGCTCTATTCTGTTTCTGAACCCATCTCTGTTAAATACAATCTCTTTCTCTCTCTCTCTCTCTCTCTCTCTCTCTCTCTCTCGCTCTCTCTCTCCTCTATCCTCTCTCTCCTCTCTCTCTCTCTCTCCTCTCTCTCTCTCTCTCTCTCTCTCTCTCTCCTCTCTCTCTCTCTCTCCTCTCTCTCTCTCTCTCCTCTCTCTCTCTCTCTCTCTCTCTCTCTCTCTCTCCTCTCTCTCTCTCTCTCTCTCTCTCTCACTCAATCAATCAAAGGTCAAGAGTGCATATGTGCATGGATGTGTACGCATGTGTGTATGCATTTGTGTATGTATGTATTTGTGTATGTATGCATTTGTGTATGTATGTATTTGTGTATGTATGTATTTGTGTATGTATGTATTTGTGTATGTATGTATTTGTGTATGTATGTATTTGTGTATGTATGCATTTGTGTATGTATGTATTTGTGTATGTATGTATTTGTGTATGTATGTATTTGTGTATGTATGTATGTATGTATGTATGTATGTATGTATGTATGTATGTATGTATGTATGTATGTATGTATGTATGTATGTATGTATGTATGTATGTATGTATGTATGTATGTATGTATGTATGTATGTATGTATGTATGTATGTATGTATACTGTATGTATGTATGTAAATGTGTATGTGTTTATGTGTGTATGCATGCATGTATGTATGTATGTTTGTATGTATGCATTATGTAAGTGTGTATGTGTGTGCGCGCGCGTGCCCACCGTACGTATTTTGTATTGGCATTATTGTGAACCAATTAGACAAACAAGTTCTATTATTATTATTATTATTATTATTATTATTATTATTATTATTATTATTATTATTATTATTATTATTATTATTATTATTATTATTATTATTATTATTATTATTTTTATTATTATCATCATCATTTTTATATTTAATTCGATAAAACCATCAATTCATCAGAATCAATACATCGAACGGTCTCATGTCACCCTATTCCAATCCTTGATTCAATCATAGGGCAATCTGCTGACCGATCAATCGGACTTTCCACCATTCAAATGTGACTATTGATTATCGAACCAAAAATACCTGAATAAAAAAATACAATTGGCTTCAAATATATACATATACATCTAGGGACTGATCGATATTAAAGCAATACGTGTGTGTGTGTGTGTGTGTGTGTGTGTGTGTGTGTGTGTGTGTATGTGCCAGTCTGTTCAAGCGACCTTCGTCATTTTTTCTCTGAATGAGAGATTTTTTTTTCGAAACGGACTAGGAATTTAAACTGTGCCAGGTATTTAATATGATTCTTTCTATGAAATCTCCAAAACGAGGATTGCTTCAGTGTTGCCATTGAATTCAAAATCAAAATGATACAAAAGTATCGTCATGGTTATATTCAGACATGGGACTTTATAACTACACTAATAATAATAATAATAATAATAATAATAATAATAATAATAATAATAATAATAATAAAATAATAATAATAATAATAATAATAATAATAATAATAATAATAATAATAATAATAATAATAATAATAATAATAATAATAATAATAAATAATAATAATAACAATAACAATGACAATAATTCATGCTAGTCTGCTAACAATAAATTGTTAATATTTACTGATCCCAATTCCAAGCCACAGTACAGTACACAGTAACATGTTGACAATACTAATCATCGACAACTTGTTACACAATCAGGTTTTCCTATAAAGAGGATGTTACTATAAAGGGTGTTATTTATCACGATCACACGACCTATTGTGATTGACAAAAAAAACCTGTCGTGGTAAACCCGTGCAAACCTTTGAATCGAACAGGGGCTATGACTAATCAAGCGTGACGCCGGACAACATTTGGAGTGTTTCGATAATTGGTGTATGTACACATTTGCCGTTAAATTATGGGTTTGTTTAAAAGACTAATTTGTGTGTATGCCATGGAAGTTTGTGCAAATTCATTGTATAAATTGACACTCAATGTCTCATTTTTGATCAAAGAAAGACGATTTGTCGTGGATAATTTTCAAGGTAAATTGATAATAATAAACATTTTGTGCGACTTTGGGGTCTAGTAATTTGAAATTCGGCTTTTGACCTGTAAGTCGTGAGTCTGGGAACCCGTTGTGAGCAGCTCAATATTGAGCCCTTGGAAAATGCTCTAAACTCTAATTTTCTCACCATTCTCCAGCGTAAAATGTTGATAACCTGTCTGATGACAGTGTTTGTCAGAAAAAAAACCCAAAACAATACACACACGTA
>NC_088362.1:95253399-95318399 GCF_034508935.2 Berghia stephanieae | reverse complement strand
GAAAAAACCCCAAAGAAACTGTAAAAAATCAAACATAAACCCCCCTTATACAACCACAATCGGGTAATTTATCTTTATGGCATAATTCAAGGGAAGACTTCATATTTTGTTTTCATATTCAATATAACATACTACAAAGTTTGTTAATGTTAATAGTGTGTGCCTTTCCCACTTTACATTCGATAAAGGGCGGACGTTAGAAATGTTGTTCATTATAGGGCCGTTCAAAATGATTTATTTCTATGTAAATGACTTCATTATTCTGGCTCTCTAATGATTTAAAACAGTCGCTTGATTTTTGTCGAGCTGAGGGTTGTCACATTGTATTATCAATGCCTTGGAATTTTTTGGGTAAATCCCCCCCCCCCCCCCCCCCCCCCACCAACGACAATTAAAGAAAAAAAATAACAGCCACAACAAAACAAAAGCATAAACAAACAACCCCCCCCCCCCCCCAGAAAACCAAAACCAAACAAACAACAATACAAGCAAACAAAAAAAAAAAAAAAAACAAACCCCAAAACAAAACGAAACAAAACAAATTAACAAAAAAACAAACAAAAAAAAAAGAAAAAACAAAGAAAAAAAAAACAACAATGAAACAACAAAAACACAACAAAACAACACAAAACAAAAACAAACACATACACTTACACACTTACACTTACCCACACGCACTTACAAACACACACACATACACACATACACACACACAGTGCTTCCACGATATTTGGTGAATAACGTACCAGAATGTATACGCATTGTGTAATAGTCTATTTTTCAAACAGATAACAATGTAAATTATAGCAAGTATTTTGAAGGGTTCAAGCAACCTTTTCATGGTTTTATTCGTAGGAATCAGTCCTAACATGTGTCACCTTGACGCGATGAAGTAATTTCGACTAGTTTAAAACCCAACAAAATTAGAACATTTATATAGCGCAACATCCACTAAATGTGCTCAAAGACCTTTACTCAGTTTATCCCACACACGGATTGAAATAGAATTTGTATCAATGTCGCACTTTGTTGTTTTAATTCATTCCCTTGATGAGTGACTAAATAATAATTATAATTACAAGGACGGAAATACACGGGACTGTCATCTAAGCCTTGTGGATTATTGCGCATGTGTTGGTGCGGAGCCATCGTAAACTTATGGCCTGACACTGACCAAAAAATGACGTCAAAAGGCCAGTCTTTTGCCACAAAAGAAAACAAATTGTGAGTTGTATTCAATAGTTCAACCAATGAAATAACTTGTTTCCTTGAGCTCTACTAACGACAACTCACTGGACGCTACACAAATCTAAATAATGACGTCAAACTGCCAGTCCTTTTGGATTTCAGTGTCAGGCTATAGATAGAATGCGCTTGGCCAAGGAGTTCACAACATTGCCATCCGGAAGTATAACGGACCAACACACAAACTCTGTGTAACCATGAACTTTTATAGTCTGGTTAATACAAATTAGTGAGATCAACTCACAAACGCGGATGGCAAAAACAATAACAAAGGCCTGAGTGACGTAATCTGCATACTATCTATAGATAGAATGCGCTTGGCCAAGGAGTTCACAACATTGCCATCCGGAAGTATAACGGACCAACACAAAAACTCTGTGTAACCATGAACTTTTATAGATAGTTCGAAGATGACGTCACTCAGGCCTTTGTTATTGTTTTTGCCATCCGCGTTTGTGAGTTGTTCTCACTAAACTGTATTAACCAGACTATAAAAGTTCATGGTTACACAGAGTTTGTGTGTTGGTCCGTTACACTTCCGAATGGCAATGTTGTGAACTCCTTGGCCAAGCGCATTCTATCTATAGTCTGGTTAAAGTGAGAACAACTCACAGACGCGGATGACAAAAACAATAACAAAGGCCTGAGTGACGTCATCTGCATACTATCTATAACATAACGATGGCTGCGGTTCTTGTGTCAGGCTATAGATAGTTCGAAGATGACAACACTCAGGTCTTTGTTTTTGTTTTTTGCCATCCGCGTTTATGACTAATGCTAACTGAACTGTATTAACCCGACTATAAACGTTCATGGATACACACAGTTTTGTGTGCTAGTCCGTTATACTTCCGGATGGCAATGTTATGAGCTTCTTAGCCAAGCGCATACTATCTATATGTTTACAATGGCGACGGTTGGTGTGAGAATTTCATTTGTGATTTTCGTCCACTAGGAGAAACCGTCAAGCCTCAAGAAATGTTTACGTCTCAGTTGTCCGTATAATAGTATTCACTATATTGGACACAACTAAGGGACGAAATCGGTGACTAACGCATTCCCTTAATAATTGGATAAAAAAAAATTATGCCTTTTGCGCCACGACATCATGAGACATCGTCGCCAAAGCATTCCACGCAGGAATATAGATAATTCATCAAACAAGATGTCTGATGTCAACAGGAATCACCCATGTTGTCCAAGTGAACAAATTGGGGGTTAATAATCTTGCTCAAGGAAAAAAACCAAAGTGCCTGAAGCGGGGCTCGAACCTGAGTCATTCGGATCACGCAGTGCAATGCCTTTACCACTCGGCCACTTCGCCGAATATAAACTATTATAATATATAGAAGGAAAACCATCCTCGTACATTTCATATTGCTACATGTATTTCCTGACAGGTCAAATGAAATTAATTTTCCCTGTCATAAAGTAACAAAACAGGGAGCAAACACTGGTGTAAGATAGAGTTTTGTGTATGAAACAGTGACAAAACATTGCGGAAATAAAAATACAAGAAAAGAAAAACATCCTAAAAAAGAATCAGCCTGCCTCGGCTGAGGATCGAACCAGAGACCCGAGACTGATTCACCTTCCCCCCCCCCCCACCCTTGTATTGTTCTCTCTGCTTGCCTACAATACAACTTGCCGTCTTACGTCATATCTGTAAGCATCCACGCCATTGGGAGTGATAGTGGATAAGGCAATGTACGTTCACTCGGGGGTTTCGGGTTCAAGTCCCGCTAATACTTTTCATGCAGTAGCCAGCACCTTTGTTTGTATTGGTCAGAACAGACATCGATAGGTTATAGTGAGACCCACGAGTGACAAAAAGTCTTCTACCTGAGACGTCCTTAAAGTCTCGGAAGACTTTTAATTTAAAAGTCACCTTAATGTATCTGACAGAGACAAAACTGTTACCGGCCTCTACTGATTTGGTGAGAGAATGCGAGTAAAAGGCCTTTTTCCACCACTCAACTTTACGCCGCCCACACTGAGACTCGAACCACGGACTAACCGGTCCGACGGCGAGTGCCACACAACAAGAGCACAAAGCTTTTAGCTTTGAGAAGTTAATGCTGTCAATAATTCATTTAATTATCTTCGGAATGCCAAGGCCATTGAAATGACTCCCTTTGTCTTCTTTGGCGTTTATGTTCTATTATACGTGGTGTCCATCAAGTTTTTTTTCCTGATTTCAAAGACGTTTTATTCTAAAACTATTATAGATATTTGCATCTTATATAAAAAAAGCCATGCATTTATGACCATTGGTCATTGACGTTAATTACATCACCCCAATCATCATCATCATCATCATATCTTGTCGCGCCAGTGAGTCAGCCAGTCCCGGGCAGTCTGGTTGCATACCCTCAGGTCAGCATTGGTGCAGTGAGGTCCCGCGAGCATTCGGACAGGATGTGGTCCATGGTCTGTCTGGGGTGACCGCATGGGCATTCAGTGCCCGGTGAGATTTTTCATTTAAAGAGGTTGGTGGCGGTGTTTCCCACCTTTGCTCTAGCTCTGTTCAACGCCACCCAGTCTTTTCTCTTGAGGTCTGTGCCTGCTGGGAGCTTTTCTGTTGGGGGCTGGAGGGCATCGTTTGCTGTCTTGTCCCATTCTACCCATTTGTCCAGGCGGAAGAATGCTTATGTGATTGCATGAAACGAAATCGCCAAAAGTTGCTCAGCCTAGTTTCATAGCCCAGCTTGGCAAACCAGTACAGGATATTAAAATGATTTTTTAAAAAAATCCAATGAAATACTAAAACGGGTATTCTAAATTTGGTGAGACGCAAAGTATTATTTGGTATTGGCAGATTAGATTTACAAGAGAATTTTAGGGCAAACTTTCTTTTCCGTGACTATTATTCCGTAAGTATTGTGAACGTCCATTTAGATAGGCTAGAATTTTATGCTGCATTCCATCTTCATGAATATGAACCATAGATCATTTTCCAGTAAGACATTTTTCAACCTTCTTGGAGACAGACTGTTCACAAATTTCTAAATAAATAACAATGTGAAATTGTACGTAAGCTTCAATTTAATATAGGAAAACAGATAAAACGGACGTCTCGGGTTTCCCCTCTATCAACAAAACAGGGTGAATGAAACACTACAGACGAATTCTAAACGGCACTTTTCTCCAGATAGATGGATTGGGAAAGAATGCCTGAGTTGCCGGCCGCCTGGATCGCCATGCCTTTGTTCCTATGAATTTTTCTCCTATCAGATATATATATTTTTTTACATCAGATACATGAATAATAAATAAAAATAAAATAAATAAAATTAAAATTCCCTTTATTCATCCCCAAGGGGAAATTTGTCGTAGGGTCTATTACAAGGGAAGACTGGAATAACCCAGGCGTCAGCCGCAGAGCAGCGCCGCAAAGTGAGCGAGGGCGAAGTGATTTGCTCAAGGCCACACAACGCAGCGGCGGGTGATTGAACTCGGTAACTTTCGGGTAGGAAGCAAAGACCGTACCACTGAGCCACGCTGCCCCATTGTTTAAATTTTTAATTTTTAATTTTTTAAAATAAATAAAATATTGTTTATTCAGCTCCCATACCAGATGTCGGGATGCTTACCACGAAATAAAAGAGCTGTTATTGAATCCATCACGCCACAAAAGCTCCTAAACTCACGAAAGAACTAAAAAAATAATTGAATTCGCTAATAGGTAGGCATGGGAACCATACTGAGGCCCATTGAGTAAAAGATAATGGTAAACAGAATGTCAAGCATTTATGCATTCGTAGGTCCTTGATTAAAATATAGGTCTAATGTTTGTCTGATAAAGATGTTATGAAACAGGGAAATACTTAATGGACACCACGTATTAAATTTATTCATTGTCTTTTTCAAAAACGAAAAAAAGATCCGCCCCCCCCCCCCCCGAAAAAAAACCCAAACAAACAAAAGAAAAAAATCCAACAACCCCTGAACCCCCTCCCCCCAAGTAAAAAATATATAAAGCAACACAACAACAACAATAACAACAAAAACAAACAAGTGACCAAAATGTTCATCTTATGCACATATTTATTATATTAAAACCTCCCATTTTACATCAGGCGCCAACCAGAAAATTTGGATTTCCTAAAAGAAATAATCTATTATTTAATCTAGTTATAACCGCAAACTTGTCCGTTTTCACCAAGCGGGCAGTAACGCCGACGCAAATCGAGTTTAATTGAAGCCAGTGTCACGTGGCTGTTAACGCTCTCTTGACGGAAGAGCTAAATGAACCCCGCCTATCTATATAAGATTGATTATAGCAGGTATAAAGCCGTTATTTTCATAGGAGATCATCTGCTGATGTGGTACAGGATACATTCACGAGTCGTTTTCAAAATATTCTATTGTGATCCACTCCGGGCAAAACTTATAATTTTCATACAAGTCAGAGAAATGTTACCCGATTAGGATAACCTCAAAGTGGCCGCCAAACATTCTCGATCATTTTGGATAGAAAAGATTTACCTGAACTATAGATGGATTGTTGTCTATAATTGTCACACCTGAAAAGAATAAATTAATGAATATGAATGAATGAATTTATATAGCGCCTAGATCCACCAAGTGCTCAGAGGCGCTTTACAATATGCAAATAAAACAAAACAATAATTTAATAATTTAAGCATAAAATCTATCATATGTGACCCATCGTCTCAAAACGGTATTATGTCGGAACGAACCAGATGCTTAAAAGCCGAATTAAATGTTAAACTGTTCAAAATATAAATTGTTGGCATTAGCACCCTACAATATGCTATCCATTCTCCTCAATAAAACATACAAACTCAACACAAGTCTGATATTTCTGGCTATAAATTCAATTTTCAACATCTTAACCAACCCGACTTAATACCGTTTTGAGGCGAAGGGACACATATTTGAATAGCATCAATCCATTAGTAATTTAATTACCACGCACTGTGCTACAATATGAAAATTTAGGATATCTATAACATGTAGGTGTGAAACTATGCCAGACTGATGTTTAGGAATGTCTGTCACTTGTATCTACTTTCCTTTCTGCTTTTTCTGGGACTGTTTTATACACACCTAATCCGATTTTTATCCTACACCAGTGCCCTGATCCCCAATTTGTCACGTTTGGTCCAGAAAAGTTTTACTTCAAATATCGATCGATCGCCGACTTGTCAAGTTTAAGAAAACCGGAAGTCTTCTTTGGAGTTTCTTGCTGAGACCTTTTGACCGTAAGGTGGTCATTTTAATGGATTGATTAATGAAGTAAAAGTCTCGTGGCCAAATTGTAAAAAATGCATTTTGCCAATGTAAAACCGATCAATCTTTATTAACCTTCATACACCATAATTATGAGGCTATGTGGTCTAGTGGTATGACTCTCTCTTTTGGGATCGGAAGGTCCAGGGTTCGAGTCCCAGCGCATAGGTGAGTCATTGGAAAAGGCTCTTTATTCACATTCTCTCTCCGTACTCAGATTGAAAATGAGTACCAGGCCGTTAGCAGCGTTGACTCTGTTCGAAAAAAAAAATGTGATATCGCCTCACAGGCGTCATGTATCGCCTTACATGTTAAGTGCTGCTGTTGGTTAGGAACCCCTTGTAAAGCGCTTTGAGCACGTTTAATGGATATTGTGCTATATAAATGCTCACGCGTTTTTAACTCTTACAAATCACCAATGTTTTCAGATTATCATCATTTTAACCTCTGATTCCAGAGTCTCTACGATACCGCCACATAGAGGACGTGGAGACACCCAGTAACATCACAGATGAAAGTCGTCGACAGGCCGAGATGAAATATCGCTATGGTCATCTCAATGAGAAGGACAAGGAAGTGGTGGATAATATCCTCAAGGGTTGTCTGCCCTTGGATGAAATCCCCAAGATAAAGTCAAAGGTCGTCAAGGTCTTTATCAGTTCCACTTTTACAGGTGAGTTAATGGAAGAATATATAAAATGCAAGATATGCATTTAGCAATATTTTCTCTTCCAACCGCCATTTTCAAAAAAGAGTATAATATAAAAGCGATGTCTGTATCAGAAAGATAATCACATTACTAGGCAGTGACAGCCATTGTTTTACAACTATCTTGACTTTGGGAGAATTTTGCGACCTTCATTTGGGCACTCAAAAAGATGTTCAACATTGCTTGGCACATTGACACGACATTTAGTTCAGAAAATTGGTTGTTACTTTCATGAGGGGATGTCTTTTTTTAGGCCTACTGATTTCAATAACATTTTCGGAAAAAATTAGTGCAGAAACAAAATTGACAGCTTTATCAATTTACGTTATGATTACTTGTATGGTTTGTATCAGATACATTTTAAGCATTATGTTAAAAATCGCTTTCCACAGACTTCATTGAGGAGAGAAATGCTTTAGCAATGAATGTCTATCCCAAACTCAGAAAATACTGTCGGGAGAAATATGGAGTTGATTTTCACGTAAGTATGAAATAAATGTTTAAATTTATTTGAATTTATTTATTCAAAATCCTACAATTTCGTTCATCCTACCCAGGCAGGTCAAGGTCAATGTCAAAGACAACATCGTCTAGTTGTAACTGATCTCAAGGGGGAAAATGAAAGATGTAATGAAAGAATAAGAGTAGTCATTCACAACGATAAGGCTCACGGGTTTATCATTGTTTCCATAGCGTTAAACATACAATATAAATTGCCTGCTATCCTTTGGATAAGACGCTAATCTATCGCGAAATACTTTCCTATAGATCATATAGACCCAGCTACCCAATCACGTGAATCAAAACTAGTCCCTTTGATTGCGAGTTTGCAACCAACAGCCCTCTGATGAAAATTAAGAATAAAATCAAACCTTGCATGTAGCGGCTTAGGACATAATATTATTTATGCTATGTATCCTAATATTTACATTTTACTAGTACTTTATTTACTATTACCGACGGTCTACTTTGGTCAGAGTAATAATATTTGAAAATTTAAGACTTAGACTTGATATCTTTCAAATCAAAATTTCACTCATTATCAATTTGCTTCTGACCAAACAGCCGTGCGGTGATAAAACACCTTTTTATTTTTGTTCGAAAAGCAATTACGCTAGATATATCGATAATTTATGATGAAATTAACTGGTCAAAAAGATTTGACATCCAAAACTTCAAGGAAGTCCCAGATTTGATATGTTTGAAAAAGATGCGGATAATCTTATCTTATCGATATATTTGGAATATTTTTTTTGGAACAAATTCTTGCTTTGGAAATCTGTTGAATATGTGAATATTGCCACACCCTTGAATTTTACGTTCATTCTAAACCTTGACTTCTCTTGGTTGGTTTTCTTTCTTTTCTGTCTGTAATATGGCCATCGAAGAAAGTGATGACTGGGTTATGTTTAATGAATAATGCATTTTTGATTCCACATTGTTTTAATTTGATAACAATTAAGGGAAAGATTTCCATTTAAAACGTTTGCTAAAGTTTTAAAAAAAATGATTTAGCTTATTTTGAACATTTGGGCAGGCTGTTGATATGCGATGGGGAATCCCCGTAGAGGCGGCCAATGACCATTCGGTAACGGACATGTGTATGACTGAACTAGAACACTGTCGTGATCTATCCATTGGACCAAACTTTGCTGTAAGTAAATTTATACAGTTTTTAAAAGAATGTGATGTTAAAAATCTGGTTCCAATCTCATTGGAAGTGTAAAACCTTGTGTAATTAATCATCTGGTTTCAAAGTGATGACGACCTATTTTCTAGTCTAAATATATTATGTTGGTCGTCAATAAATATTATCAGTCGTCCTCAGTCTTTTACGTCCAGTAATCATTAGAATCTGCCGATACATCATGCTACTAAAATAATTATGATTCAGAAAAGTGAGTGGAGCAGGCACTAATGTTGATAACAACAAGAAATGAAGAGTAGGAAAGTGCCAGAAGAAAATAGAGAATAAAAATTTCGCGGCTCGAACCCGTGACCTTAGTGGTACAACATCTACGCCTGTCCGAGGAGACCGTGACTTTACTGTCTATCCAGCACTCCAAAAAAGTGGTTTTAAACTCTTTGTCTATAGGGAATGAGATTAACGGAAGAGTAGCGTCCCTTGATTGGACGTCACCTTACAGAGAGAACGTCAATTTGGTTTTGAAGTGTCTCAAGCCGCTTTCATCGGAAGCGAGGACGAGAGACGCATGCGCACAACCAACATGACGTTCTCTCTCTAATAACTTTTCCGCCGGTGACTTCACAGACTATGGGTGACGTCCAATCAAAGGACGCTACTCTTCCGCTAATCTCATTCCCTATATTGAGCCGCTCTCCACGACTTCTTGAGGTCACGGGTTCATCACACACAAACGCCGCGAAGTTTGTTGGCAAGCACTTAAGCTTAATAGCCATATTCTCAACACAAACCTGTAACATGTTTTGGATATTTACATTTTAATCACGGACTCGCAGGGCAGAATTTCAATAGAAATAAGGATTTCGGTTTAATGTCGCGGATTTCTCAAAGGCTCGACCAAAGACGATGTGGAAAGTAAGTGTCGATAGAGACTTTAAAACCAGGAAGCTAACATGGGACGTGCATGGCATACATGGCAGCACAGGACAGAGAGGAATGGCGAATCTGGACGGCACAGTGTGTCAAAGCACGGGGGTGAGGGGGGGGGGGGGGGGCTAAGGTAAGGTCGACTCTGTCAGCCTTCACTAATACTCAAATGGGGTTTGAATAAGTATTGGTAAGCTTAGAATGTTGAAAGTGGGGGTTCAATCGAAGATTATAATATATAGAATAATACAGGTATGAAAATTATATTAGTAAGCTGTTACGATAGCAGGCTTTAGGGTACCTTTGATTGTTATTTCTATAATTTTCAGGCCCTTGTCGGTCAACGTTACGGATTCATTCCAGTTCCAGCAGCCATACCACGCCTGACGTTTGAAGCCTTGCGTGAGAACCTCGTGACCAATGCCCATGACGTCACGTTACTAGATTGTTGTTACGTAGTTGATCAGAATGTGACCCCTCACACTCAGAGACTGCTAGAAGTCAACAAATGCAGCGGTAAGTTTGGATGTACATTTTGGTGTGTGTTTTATCTTTTGACAATCTTGGCAGACTCACTGGCCAGAGACTCTCAATCTCATTTTCTACATTTGTAAGTCCCATTGCAATAGCGACTGATTTGACTTCACTGCACTCTATGCGTATCAACAAATCATGCAGAGAAAACCGCCTCGCGTTTTAAAATCTTCCCTCCGAACTAAACCTTGTTCTGTCGAAACCGATACCGCTAAACAAACAACACGAACAAAAGAAGAATACTTGTCCGTCAGAAAGTTTGATAAGACTCTTGTGGCTATGTGGTCTTGTCGTATGACACTCGCTTTCAGATCGGAAGGTCCTGGATTCGAGCCTCGCTCGGCGCATAGTTGAGTCCTTGGAAAAGGCTCTTTACTAACATTCTCTCACCGTACTCAGGTGTAAAATGAGTACCTGGCCGTTAACAGCGTTGTCTTTGTCCCCCCAAAAAATTGTAATATAACATAACAGGCGTCATTTCCCTTCCTAGATGTTAAGTGTTGCTGTTGGCCAGGGACCCCTTGTAAAGCGCTTTGAGCACGTTTAATGGATATTGCCCTATATAAAAGCTCAATTTAAAATTATTTTTTCTTGTAGGTTGGTGACCGCCAACCAGTATCTTCACTCAGAAATCCTGGAATTTTGCATCTATAGATATTTGGCCCATGTATTTGATTCTATAATATTATTGGTTTACCAACCCCGACTCAGCCTAGGACGGACTCCATGAATGATACGTGCCATAAATGCGTACGTAATTCCAAAGGATCTTTAAGTCCAGGAAGCTTAAGCTCAGTTATTAGAGTGTCAACAGAACACAAACAATTTCTCATTAATTTATATATAATTACACGGCGTTCTTACGAGGTATTGAACGGGCTAAAGTTTTCTGTTCCTTAGTCGGCGGCATAAAAATGCAGCTATCCCACCTAAAGTTCAGCTTATAACTTTTAGTGTTAGATCTGTCAGCTAGACTCTGTATCAAAATTAATGAGACCTCCCATTACTTTTGACTTTAACACATTATAATAATAACGAATATCAAATTTCCAAACATTATCGTAACGAAGAGGATATATTTATACACACATACCTCAAATTTAAATGAATTTCATTCCAGAATTAACACAGAGAGATTGGTCGCAGGTTGAGTCTGATCTACGAGGTCTCATCCGGCTGGGAGCCCAGCTAGCCATGGCCCACGGCGACATCTCAGAGGAGGACAGCAGATATTTATATAGATCTGGTACGTATGATCATTGTTAAGCTAATGTCACAGGAGGTTGAAAGGTATTCGTGTTTATATTTATTGGTCATGGGCTAGAGCCTCTATGATGATTTGGTTAAAGATACGGAAATTTTACTTTGGAAACAATAAAAATGAAATACAGAAATAACAAACCAAGAGTATGCTCAACATCTCTATCACCATTTCAATTATGAACAACTTCACTACCTACTACTACTACTACTACTACTACTACTACTACTACTACTACTACTACTACTACTACTACTACTACTACTACTCTTACTACTACTACTACTACTACTACTACTACTACTACTACTACTACTACTACTACTACTACTACTACTACTACTACTACTACTATTGCTACTACCACTCATAATCATCAACATCATAATCATCATCATCATCATCATCATCATCATCATCATTACCGTTGACGTATAAAAAATCAAATTATTGTAGAATAAATTATATAATTTAAAAAAATCAATATATCATAATCTCAATACACATTTCCTTCATGAAATCAAAACTCCACCAAATTACCCATACACTTTGAATACAGTATTTCATCGCTTATTTCCCTTACCTCTTCCACTCAATTCCATCTCCAGTGACGGAACATGAAGTCCAGGGTGGTCTCCTTGCAGTCAAAAGGGAACAGGAACGTTCCAACAATGCCGTACTTTTCTTTAGAAACATCGTAGATCTCCACGACAACTTGGACGATGAAGCAGTACGTAATTGACTAGTGTAGTCCGAGTCAGTGGGTGGGCAAGACACAGGTACTGCTCATTTAGGGTCACAGTGGGTAGCAAGTCACAGGTACTGCTCATTTAGGGTCACAGTCAGTGGGTGGGTACGTCACAGTCACTGCTCATTTAGGGTCACAGTCAGTGGGTGGCAAGTCATGGGCACTGATCATTTAGGGTCACAGTCAGTGGGTGGCAAGTCACAGTCACTGCTCATTTAGGGTCACAGTCAGTGGGTGGCAAGTCACAGTCACTGCTCATTTAGGGTCACAGTCAGTGGGTGGCAAGTCACAGTCACTGCACATTTAGGGTCACAGTCAATGGGTGGCAAGTCATGGGCACTGATCATTTAGGGTCACAGTCAGTGGGTGGCAAGTCATAGGCACTGATCATTTAGGGTCACAGTCAGTGGGTGGCAAGTCATAGGCACTGATCATTTAGGGTCACAGTCAGTGGGTGGCAAGTCATAGGCACTGATCATTTAGGGTCACAGTCAGTGGGTGGCAAGTCATAGGCACTGATCATTTAGGGTCACAGTCAGTGGGTGGCAAGTCATAGGCACTGATCATTTAGGGTCACAGTCAGTGGGTGGCAAGTCATAGGCACTGATCATTTAGGGTCACAGTCAGTGGGTGGCAAGTCATAGGCACTGATCATTTAGGGTCACAGTCAGTGGGTGGCAAGTCATAGGCACTGATCATTTAGGGTCACAGTCAGTGGGTGGCAAGTCATAGGCACTGATCATTTAGGGTCACAGTCAGTGGGTGGCAAGTCATAGGCACTGATCATTTAGGGTCACAGTCAGTGGGTGGCAAGCCATAGGTACTGATCATTTAGGGTCGCAGTCAGTGGGTGGCAAGTCATGGGCACTGATCATTTAGGGTCACAGTCAGTGGGTGGCAAGTCATGGGCACTGATCATTTAGGGTCACAGTCAGTGGGTGGCAAGTCATGGGCACTGATCATTTAGGGTCACAGTCAGTGGGTGGCAAGTCATGGGCACTGATCATTTAGGGTCACAGTCAGTGGGTGGCAAGTCATGGGCACTGATCATTTAGGGTCACAGTCAGTGGGTGGCAAGCCATAGGTACTGATCATTTAGGGTCACAGTCAGTGGGTGGCAAGTCATGGGCACTGATCATTTAGGGTCACAGTCAGTGGGTGGGCAAGTCACAGGCACTGCACATTTAGGGTCACAGTCAGTGGTTGGCCAAGTCACAGCCACTGCACATTTAGGGTCACACTCAATGGGTGGGCAAGTCACAGGCACTGCTTATGTAGGGTCACAAGATCTTAGGGTGTTTGTGTAATATCATATCTACTCAGTCCTTGTATTTAAAACATTTCAATGTGATATCTTTAATAACAATATTTTTGATAATTAAAACCATTTAGAAAAAGTCATGTGATTTAAAAAGCAATTAGGCTATACTTTGAGGAAAACTCCTTCCTGATACCGACATGTTAATTTCTGTTTTGTAGGAATTAGGAAGTGCAATTAATGATATAAATTCTGGTGTTTTATGAAGTTGATCGACAGTCTGGAAACGGTGTTATGCTGGGATGAACCTAAGTTTGTCATTGAATTTCATTTGCTTGAATGATTCAACTTGAATGAAAACAAATGTCTTGGTTGAGGAGATTGAGCTATGGTTCTCAATTTCAAAAGACGGATATTTTATCCTCCTCCTGTAATATCCATTTGGATTTGAACTTAATATTCTTTGTCTAGGTTAGGAAGGTCTCCGGAAGGAAAGAAAGAGATCGAGAGAGAGAGAGAGAGAGAGAGAGAGAGAGAGAGAGAGAGAGAGAGAGAGAGAGAGAGAGAGAGAATGGAGTATCCATATCAACAGGGCACAGGGTGGTGGAAAAAGAGGGGAATGAAATTGGATGCCACTCGTGGCAAAGAACCAGATAAAATGGAAGAAAAATAGACTGGCATTATGCGTTTCCTGGAAAAAAGAACTTTACGGTTAAAGAAGGAAGGTCATCTTGACATAATGGTCACAGTGACCTAATGGCACCGTGACACGATGGGTCACAAATTCCAAGTTCAATTTCAATGCCTTAATACGAAAAAGACAATGTGGCCATCGCTGTAGATGTTTACATAATTTATAATTCTTCCTGCCTGTCACAACGAACATTTGGATTAATAGATTTTTAACGGTTCGTTGAAATTGTCACTGTGGGTGCTTCCTCCCTTTGATGGTCCGTAGGATATAAGAACTGTACCCGTTCGTGTTGCATATTGGTTTGCGCTCCAGCTGCTTTGATAATTTTTAGTGTATGTGTAATGTTACGGTAAATATTCTCATATCTGTTCTGCTGGTATGAGTGGCTTTTTGAAGAAATTAAAGATGTTTCTCAGTGTTGATTTTTATTTTTTTATTGACACAAATATTGCCATAATTTCACTCTTTATTTTATATTTCTCTCCAGGCAAGACGTTATAGCGACTTAATCCCTGGGATAAATGAAGTAGACTCGGATTCCCATGTTGGCCTGAAGAATATGGAGACACGGATGAGAGAATCTGTACCAAGATTCAATACGGCCTGCTCCAAGGTAAATCATAAACAATCTATTTATCTACCTACCTAATTACATACATACCTGTCTATCTAACTACATCACTATCTATCCATCCATCAATCAATCCATCCATCCATCCTTCCATCGATCCATCTATTTATCTATTTATCTATCTATCTATCTATCTATCTATCTATCTATCTATCTATCTATCTATCTATCTATCTATCTATCTATCTATCTATCTATCTATCTATCTATCTATCTATCTATCTATATATTATATATCTATCTACCAACTACCTATCTTTATATCTTTCTGTCTATCTATATATTTGTATGTCTGTCTATCTACATGTTTATCTGTCTGTCTATCTATCGATCTATCGATCTATTTATGTAGTCTTTATCTATCACCGATCATCTATCATACCACAACGAAAAAGCACTCAGCTTTTGTATTTCGTCATTAAGAAATGGAATATTACTTTTTTATTTTGCCTTATCTAAGTTGATTTTCATTTGCTTCAAAGTAAACGTAACCAAAAAAGTAGAATTCCTACTTCTGACGGGAGAAATACAGAACTATCGAAAAATCATATTGGTTCTAAATTGAATTTTTTCCGTTTTTTTGGGCACTAGATGGATATAATATTATCAAACACAGACAGATATAGATATAGGGGAAAAGATGGGCATATTTTCTGTAAAAAAGTTTATTGAAAACTTTTAAATTTGCTATTGAATCCTGTATTCACCTATGCTATAGCAAAACCTATCAGTTGTTTTGCCTCAAAATGGTTAAATATCAGATTGACTTAGACGCTGAGAATAAATTGATATCCAGAAATAAGAGTCCTAGATCAAGTTTATTTTCTTTATTGAGTTAAAGGACTGTCTTTTATTAAAAGGCGAAACACCAACAATTCTTATTTCTGTTCATTTCAACTTTAAAGCCACTGTCTGCCATCTGGTTCTCCTTGAAATAACTTTTGATAGATGGGGGGGGGGGGGGGGGGGGGCAGCACAGCAGTATGGTATTTGCTTCGAAAAGTACCGAGTTTGACTCGTTGCCGCGATGATTGGTCTTGAGCAAGTCACCTAGCCCAACCTCACTTTGAGGCGCTGTAATGCGGCTGACGCCTTGGTTATTCTAGTCTTCCCTTGGAATAGACGCTAGAACAAATTTCTCCTGGAGGATGAATGAAGTGAATTTATTTATTGATTTATTTATTAATGTATTATCTTCATCTTGCATTCTTCTTCAATTCATTTCCATCATATAGATAGTAAGTGTTCAAGTTTGTGATCGAATTCCATTGAACTGAATCCAATATTTCAGGTTGAATGGACGAATGAAGGCATCACTCCTGTGAAGCACCAGGACCATCTGGATGCCGTTTGCGACCACTTCTACCACACAATCCGGGTACGTACGCTTTGTTGTCTTGTGGTATGACATCCGGTGCTAGTCCTGATTTGGATGGCACAATCTGGAGTCCTTGGAAACGCTGCCACCACAAGCACATCATCATCATCATCATCATCATCATCATCATCATCATCATCATCATCATCATCATCATCATCATCATCATCATCATCATCATCATTTTCATCATCATTATCACCATCACCAGCATCATTGTTATCGTCATCTTCGTCAACAACAACAAAAAAGTAAGTGGAGCAGGCACTTATGTTGATAACTACAAGAAAAGAAGTGAGTAGAAAAGTGCCAGAAGACAATAGAGAACTAAAAAAAAAACTAACTTCGCAGCGATGGAGGCTCGAACCCAAGACCTTACTGGTACGACAACTCCGCTAGATGGAGTTGTCGTACCAGTAATGTCAGTTGTTTTGTGTTCGAGCCCCCATCGCCGCGAAGTTTAAAAAAAAATTCTCTATTGTCTTCTCAACAATAACAACAATAACAATTACGAATACAACAAAAACAAAAACAAGCAAACAAAAATAACAACGAAGTTAAAGATAAAGAAACGAAGAAGAAGAAAATCAACAGTGGAGCCCGAAAAATACGATTTGCAGTTATGAAATTCTACTCCTTCGACTGTCTCGGTCAAACATTCTAATTAATAAAATCTATAGAAAAGTGATCATCTGTGCAAGAAGCTAGCTTTGTTGTTGTGACGAAATTGCTATTATATTCCCTCACCAATTGTAATGGGTGGGTAACACAAAGGAATAAGTCATGTCTCATGCTAGATTCCAGACATCGTGTTTATTATGATAATAACGAAAACGGAAGTACAAATCAACTGCTAGTCTCAGCAGTACAAAAACAAAGACTAAATAATAAGTAGATATGTTCATTTGACACATAACATTTCAAATGACTAATGATACCAAACTAGTAATAATGATGCTAGATTTTCATGCATTACACCAATGTTTGAAAAACTTCTCGATTAAATCAAATTTAAATTATAACGATAGCTTGATGTTTGTGGTTTTGCTTCACCTTGTAGAGCTTGGTTGACAGGAATATCCAGAAAATGTCGATGCTGGCGACAGATGAACTTTACCACGAAGCCGTTCAGCACTGGACCCTTGTGAAAAACCGTTGTGCAACCTTTGTGGGCCGGAATCTAGACTTGATTGAGGTAAGATTGTCGTGGATTGTAGTCATTCAATCTATTGATGCAATGCGTTTAGCTAAGATTTCTCACAACATCCACCAGCAGGATATTACGTATCAACACACATAACGATGTGTAACCTTAAACGTCTGGTTGATATAATCTGGTGAAAACTTATGATTAAAATGGCTAATAAAACAATAACAAAGGACTGAGTGACTTCAGTTTCCTTCCATTTATACAACAGAGAATAGATAATCCATTATATAAATCTATCACGAGAACATTTAGACATTGAAAAGAGAGGAAATATGTGATTTCTCGCCTCAAAGCGGTATTTTGTCGGGCCAAACTAGATATCATTTTAAGTCAAAATGGTCAGAATTAAAGAATTTTGGTTATTAACTCTCAGAGGAATAATAATCACACTTCTCCATAATACATCAAAAATTATTTAAACTCATATTTTGGAATATAAACTCAATTTTCAACATTTAAATCAACCAACACGACGCCGGTTTGAGGCGATTAATACATATCAAGAAAACGTTATAAATTTATTTATCCCGAAGATCACTATAACAAGCAGTGGTAATTGTTAACGGTTTAATCTGCTTCAGCGATAGGCATATTTGGAGCACAGACTAATGAGGACATTTTTGAAGAGGCAGACGATCGATGACATCATTTCACTGGACTGTGATAGGAACGTTTACAGACATTTTGACGGATGTCAAAGGAGTTGTAGTACAAATAAGGTGCTTAATATGGGATTTGTACTGTATGAAAAAGAAATGTGGTTTATTTAAAGCCTACTAAGAGAATATAATATATGAAAATTAAAAAAGGTGACTAGATATGATGGATTTTTTGAACAGCGACAAACGTACTAAACTTCATATCGTTCATCATCTTTATATTTATCTATTTTCTTAACAGATTGATTTTATGATGTCCCGCCTTTATCATCTATTTAGGTCAAGAAATATTTGACAGGGAGTTCCCATCAGCCCCTCGTTATTCACGGAGAATCGGGTGTCGGAAAAACGTCTTTTATGTCTAAAACCGTCACTCTGTGTAAACAGGTCTTTAAAATGAAATGTTCTGTCATCCCACGGTTAGTTGCTTCTTATAGAACACTACATTTATATATATATATATATATATATATATATATATATATATATATATATATATATATTATATATATATATATATATATATATATATACAATATCACACTCACCCCACACACACACACACACACATATATATTATATATATATATATATATATATATATATATATCACACACTCACACACACACATATATTTATATATATATATATATATATATATATATCACACACACACAACACACACACACTAACATATATATATATATATATATATATATATATATATATATATATATATGTATAATATTTTCAAACAGTTCTTAGATAAATATTACAATGTTTAATGGCACTAAACATAATTTATGTACAAAATATTACATGTATAAGATTTAAAATTTTCAATGAAAAGATTGAACTCCAAAATATGCCCAAACATAATAGCATAGATTTCTGTTCATTTCTGATTCTTTGTCTTTGAATTTTAACAGTGCAGCTTACCACTTGTAAGAGTTATTTCATTTTTCAATATGATGGAACTAATAGGGGACTCATTCTCATTGTCAGGTTTATCGGAATCACTCCTAAGAGCAACAACATCCAACAACTGTTGTATTCAGTTTGTCACCAGTTAGCCTACGTCACTGGAGGTTTCAGGAACGAAGTGCCAGAGGATTATAAAAGTCTCAAGCTGCATTTCATTGACCAGGTACAACAAAGTAGTTCGTGTTGATTTCTTTCGGGGGTTTAGAAATAAATTGAGCGAGTGGTTTAGATATTGCACTGTGATCCGGAAAGTCCCAGGTTCGAGCCCCGCTTCGTTGTTTTCCTTGGGAAAGATTATTAACCTTAATCTGTTCCCTCCCTTGGACAACATAGATGATTCCTGTTGACGTGAGACATCTTGTTTGATGGATTATCTGTATTCTAAAAGGCGACGGTAACACATGATACCGTAGCGCAAGATTCAATTAAAAAAAAACAAAAACAGATAATCTGGGCGCCTTGGTCCCCCCCCCCCCCCCTTATCCAACAAAACACGATGAATGAAACACTGAAGACAAATGTGAGATGTGAGAATGGCAGTGTTGAGGTGAATAAACAAAACAATGATGGGATATTATTTGTATGTTTGTACATCACACATACACGAGTAGATTTAAGTTGGTCACGTGTATCATTATTGTAATCTTTCAATCAATTTAATATTAAGGGCATTCAAGGGATTTTATCCTATTACGCCTAATACCATATGTTATGTCATGTTATAGTTTTATTATTTATTTCTTCGCGCTTCAAGCAGTAATAATTTCATTTGTGAAATTAGAACGAGATTTTATTCCTATATTTTGTAATAGAACCTGGAAGTAAGAATTTCTTTCCTCAGTTTGGACTGAAAATTACGAAGTCGTGAATAATGCTTAGAAACATTGATTAAAACATAAAAGAACAAAATGGCTTTCCTTAACTTTTTATCAAATTTCAGACCTGTCTTTTGGAGAGACACGATCACCAACAGAGCATATTAATTATTATTATTATTATGACCATAATAAGTCCTACATTTACTTCATTACAAATATTATTTTAAGAAATGAAAACATTCCTGTTCAAATAGTTAAAGTACGAGAATGAGAAGAATTATAAGATTAACCAAGCGTTACGGCATATATGATGTTGTCGTTTTTACCCCTCCCCCCCTCCACTCCCCCATTTGGACGATTCAAGGATATTTGGGATTAATTCCCCCAACCAATACAAAATGATCTTATGAAAAAAGGTCAAACAAAACAGATGTAGACATGAGGAAAAAAGTTGTTTTTGATTTGATAGACAGCCTATTGGTGTTAGATATTATAAGACTGGTTTTTGCCTTCTATGAAATCCACAGTGCTGTCACGCACGATACAAATGCTTGACATAATAGTAAGGAAAATGTGAAAATCAGGTCTCCTTCCTCCACTTTAGACATTCAAACTTTGTATAAATTAGGAAATAAAGTTCATCGTATAAACTTGGGAACTCACTGTAAAGCATCCTCTTACCAAATATCACGTAGTCTAAATTATATATATATATATATATATATATATATATATATATATATATATATATATTATATATATATATATATATATATATATATATATATATATTTATTGATGGTAAATTTGACTGCAAATTGAAAGGCCTGAGCTTTGGTCTCTGGTTCTGGCATGTTACTTTTTGGGAGGATTTTATTAAATTCCATGATATTTATCTTTTGTCTGACACTAATTCATACACATTTTTCAGATTCTTGAATTCTTCCCAATATCCCACTTTCAAATATTTGGAAATCTTACTTGGTGTCAAGAAGAACACGTTTATTTAAAAGATCTTCGAAGTCCCAGGTTTGAGAGTTTTTGCCAAGATGAGGATCATTTAAATTGAAGGACGAGTTTTCTGGCCAAATTTTTTGGCCAAATTTTTAAACATGGGTTTTTCCAGAATACGCGGCAGTACTGACTATTTCACATTTCTATTCCGAATTTTTATAATTACATAAATTCAACTCTCCTACAATCCGTGCATATTAACTGTTAAAACAGGAGACAGAAGTGTTGCACCATTCCTTCTAAAAATCGAGATACTCACTTAAATGATTCAATGTGTGCTTTTGGTAGCTTATGGAATTCCTGCTGCCTGCATGATGGAAACTGTAACGATGATTTGATGAGATTGATCTCTTGATGTCCTAGCTTTATAAAATTCTTTTTATTTTCGAAAAGATGATTTAATAATTGTTATCCAATAATGAACATATTATGATTTTAAAAGAAGAATACTTGGACTTTCAAATCTTTTAGGTTCAGCGGGGGGATTTCCCTGGAGTGGTGGTGATAATACTGGATTCTCTAGACCAACTGAGCACAGCCAATGGCGGAGAGAAGCTGGACTGGTTGCCCTCTCGATTGGCCAAGAATGTCAAAATTATCGTGTCTACTGTACCCACCAAACTTGGAATTCTGGATCGCCTGACGGGAAAGGTAGGCTGGCCGGTTAATCTAAATTAGGAAGGTCAGTTAATATATTGTGCTTGGGTTGGAATTCCTTAAAGCAAAAGTCATTTAATTTGCACTCAAACTGTAGCTTATTCAAATAAGGTTTAGGATATATGTTTCATCGTATATATATATATATATATATATATTATATATATATATATATATATATATATATAATATTATATATATATATATATATATATTATGTATTAACCATTTGCCACCCAAACGCAGTGACAAGCTCCGACAGTCAACCTTCATTGTTGTGTGTGTGTGTGTGTGTGTGTTTGTGTGTGTGTGTGTTGGGGGGGGGGGTGTCTCTTAATTTTGGGCATGAATGGAACGTCCTTTTACTTTAAACCAGGTGAATAAAATTGTACAGAAGGCATTTCAGTTAAATAGACGTCTAGTTATTTTTTCCAAAAAAGTTATTTAGACTTGAAACTATAAATTAAGTCACTAGGATTTATTCTGGACTGTACCGTGTATAAGGGGCAAATCTATTTAAGAGTGCAACAAAATGAGAGTTTGGATTTTGTCCTTAAGCATGAGAGCAGCCATTGGTGTTGCTGCATTTTGGGGTCCTGTTCGCCTAGTATGTGCAACGTTCTCAATGTCCATGTGAGGCGCCCAGAGTCGATGTGTAATCCTTTTGTCAAAATTATTGAGTACCATCAAAATCATAGAAAGTATTCGAAGTCCCATTTCTAGCATGACCCCTCTCTTGATCTATGTTAATTGGGGAGAGGGGGGGGGGGGGGGGGGGGGGGCTACAAAGCAAGATATTTACACTCCATAGATTGCTATTTGTTTCTTTCCTTTGTTTTTTTTTGTTAGTGATGTACCTTCACCTACCACAATTTGAGTTGAAACTCGATTTTGCAATTAAAATTGTACATTGCATATTGAGAAAACAATTCTTTCAAGGAACGCATTGACTTGTCCTCAAAAGTAGTTTTCTCAACATCTGATTACTACAGCCATAAGATATATAAAATGATTTCTTTACAAATATATATAATAAAGCTACCATTTTAAATCTTCTTTTTGTGAAAATCAAAGATCGCACATTTGTGACCAATGGTTCCAAAATGGTATTATATCGGGGTGAACCTGGTACTTACAACTGTGTCCAAGCTCAAACTATGACATTTTAGTAAATATGAATGCATTCGTTGGGAAGAGTGCGTAATGTCCCCTAAACTTCAACAATTTAAAAGTGTTTACATATAGTACATTCTGACATGTGCGGCTATGTCGTCTTGTTCTATGACACTCGGCTTTGGATCGGAAGGTCCAGGATTCGAGTCCCGCTCTGCGCGGCGCATAGTTGAGTCCATGAAAAAGACTCTTTACTCACATTCTGTTACCGTACTTAGGTGTAAAACCAGTACCTGACTGTTAACAGGTTTGTCTCTGTCCGGAAAATTGCAATAATCCCTAGCAGGCTTCATGTCTAGTCCTACATGTTAAGTGTTGCTGTTGTGCAGGGACCCTTTGTAAAGCGCTTTGATCACATTTATGGATATTGCGCCAGATGAAAGCTCAATATTTCAATTGGCGCAGAGAGCTACATTTATTCAATACCATTAATTTCATTAATTCATTATTTTTTTAAAAACTGGATACTAGAAACAGACTGACACACTCGATATAACACAAACACATTCACGGAGAAGTGTTCAGAGAGACAGCGCAGCTACATTCATTCATTCATTCAATCATTCATTCATTTATTCATTCATAAATTTCAGATTGATGACCCAATGATAGAGATTCGTCCCCTGCCGGAAGGAGATTGTAAACAGATTATGAATGTCTTGCTGGAGACATCCAATAGGTAAAAGGCTATCTAGATGTACAAGCAAAAAAGCATACTTCGGCAAACGTTCTAGAGAGGCGCATCTCAAAAATACACCCCTCCTCCCCTCCCCTCCCCTCCAACCAAAACGGCTGCTGGTTATTCATTATTATAAGTAAAACGCCGGAGCTATCGTTTCAGATTTATCGGAATCTGAGATTAAAAACCACGAAAGAGATGGCTGGTGATCTCTAAAAATGTGACACCGACGGACGATTATGATGATCATTAAAATGTGCTGTTATTTTCAGTGGTGATCGTTGTAAAACAAGATATCTATCAAGATGATAATAATCAAAATGATTTTTTAGTTCATAGTTGTTTTGAATAAAAGGATGGTGGGTGGTATTAATGTTGTCGTTATTGTTTTAGTTGCTGTTGTTGTTGTTGTTATTGTTGATGATATTGATGCTGAAGATGAGGATGATGATTATGACGACGATGACGACGACGACGACGACGATGATGATGATGATGATGATGATGATGAAGATGACGACGACGATGATGATGATGATGACGATGATGATGATGATGATGATGATGATGATGATGATGATGATGATGATGATGATGATGACGATGATGATGATGATGATGATGACGATGATGATAACGATGATGATGATGATGATGATGATGATGATGATGATGATGATGATGATGATGATGATGATAATGATGATGATGATGATTACGTTTTATTTCCAAGTTCGTGATCTCATACATGAACTACATTCCAAACGGATCACTATTCATCAATCGTCTGCTTGTGATGTCATCGCCATACACAATCAATTTCACCCACCACCTTGATACATTTGCAGTTTACTTCTGTATGCCGCTGTTGTGGATAGTTATCGTTTTTCCTTGAAATAGACATTTCACTTTCACACTACGATCTATGGACTACACACAGAATAGACCCCTAATTATATTTCACTTGTCTCTTTCTTCACGCATCAAATCTTGTCCATTATTTTACAGTCCACCCTTATTATAACACTAGATATTTCTGTTGTTGCCAACAGATCGCTACATTTACTTGTCGCCGTCGTAATTGTCTACTGGACGCTTCAAGAACTTAGTTGCTATTTTTCTGGATTAAACGTCACGTATTAACATATTAATAGTTTAATTGTTTTCGTAATTAATTGGCCCAAGAAGGGATTTGAGCCCAAAGCGTTCAAAGTTTGGAGTTTTGTTCTGTTTTGAAGCTCTTACATCCATTATTGTATGCACACCTTTATTTACAGCTTACAATTTCTAGCAGCTAAATACTGTTTTTGATTTATGATTACATACATAAGATGATAAAAATGTAAACATTACACTATGATATAATTACATTCTAAAACAAATTCAACTTCAATACTATTTTTAGATCCCTATCCCTGCCTCAATGGAGGATCGTCCAAGAAGCTTTTAAACATTGCACTCTGCCACTGTTTATCACACTGACGTTCCAAGAAGCCGCCAGGTGGCGTTCCTACGAAGAGGTCGATCCAAACTGCTTAGAGTACACGGTGGAAAAAAGTATCAACAAATTGTTCGACAGACTTGAAGCCAAGCACGGAAAGGTTTCTAAAATTGATTTTTATCACCAAATGCACCAGCAATATCTCTGTCGTATTCTGGAAAAAAAAAAACAATATTTAAAAATATGGCCAGATCGATTTAAATGACTCTCATCTTGGCAAATATCTCAAACCTGGTCCCAGGATTTGCCAAGAAGATCATTTAAAGCATTCGGAATTTGAAGGGCGAGTTTTCTGGCCAAACTTTTAAAGATTAGTTTTTCCACAGTACGACAGATCTGGTATCGATAATGAAATAGTATAATATGATATAATTTAATATAATATATATACTATGATATAATAGAATCTTATATAATGTATAATAATATAATATAATGTAATTTAATATAATAAATGTTGTCATACTGTATTATATTATTGATATGGTATAGCATGATAATATAATGTAATATAGTATAATATAACGCGAGACACACATACCTTAACCAGCTGCTTGTCGGGGTGAACGCTGCATTTTGAGGAGAACTTTCATAATTTTGACTACCTATACCTTATAAATTCAATTTCCCACGTCTGAAACAATTGTCATGACGTCACATCTTCCATCTCTTCCGGTTTTAAACTCCATTGTCAATAATTGCTGCCACAATGTTATCTATCACAGTCACATCATAAAACACTCAAATAATGAGAACAAAATGTCTCCAAATTAGAGAATCAATTTAAATTGGGTCATGTGAAACATTTCTTTTTGTATATTTATATCATTATGTCAAATAAAGTCTCCAAAGAAAAGTTTAGAACTGAAAGTGTAGATGATGCGATGTAACATTATTGTTCCCTACTGCTATTGCAATAGTGAATGTTGCTTTGTTTATCTCACGTAGTTAAAAGTGGTTAAAAGGCGAACGTCTTATTCTCTATTTATTTTCTTGTATTGTAATGATCTGTGAAATTTAAACATTTGTTTTCAAATTAAATATTTCACCATTTCAGGCTTTTGTATCAGGAGCCCTTGGTTACATTACAGCGGCCAGAAATGGTCTTAGCGAGACAGAGCTAGAAGACATTTTATCACTTGACGACAAAGTCCTGAACTCTGTTTTTACCCACTGGAAACCCCCCATCCGACGAATCCCTCCAAATCTTTGGCCACGGTAAGATGACAGGCATTCCTTTATGAATGCCCATTACATTGGAGTCTTAGAACTTTTGTCATATATTGCGCTTAATCCACTTGAAGCCAAGCACGGAAAGGTTTCTTAAATTGATTTTTATCACCAATTGTACCAGGAATATGTTGGTATTCTGGAAAAACCAATCTTTAAAAATTTGGCCAGAAAGCTCGTCCTTCAAATATCAATCGATTTAACTGACCCTCATCTTGCCAAATTGGTGTTGTGCTCAAATTGGTTTATAAGGGACCCGCCCGGCTCTTCATTTACTGCTGTGTTCACGGGGAGGCCAGAATAAAATCCTAACGCTGATCAAACCAACCATGTATTCGAGACATATTATGGTTTACCTATTGAATCACAACTCGCTCCCTTTAGTTTGATACCAGAGACAGACAGATGTGGACCATTCCGCCATCCGTATCAATTGGAGGGGGGAGGGGGGGGGGGGGGAGAAAAAATTCGACTTCATCCTAGATCTGTCCAGGTCCCATTGCGTATGAAACGAGTGCTCTAACAATTGAGCTATCTGGAATCCTATTGTGAAGCGTTTTGAGCAAATTTAGTGAACAATGCACTATAAACTCGTATTTTTGTTACTTTAAAGGGTAAGTTGCCTAAACGATGGAAACGTATTGATCAAAGATAACCATCGAGTTTTGAGTATCGCCTTCCATCCAGTTATAGGCCACTGATCACAACGTAATATCATAGCCATTTTCGTCAATAAATCCTTTTCAAGTCAAAATTTGTCTCTTTTTTTTAATGCTGTCATTAGTTTATTAAAGAAAAATGTAATTTGTGTCTTTTAAAAAATATATTATGGTCCTATATTAAAATCTAATATAATCAAAATTTTTATTAATTCTTTTCTTTTGTGTATATATGTACGAATAGCCGATGTGTTATATCTTAAAACAACTGTGATTTTGTAGCAAAGAAATCTAACGTAGTGGACTTGTTCCTTTTCCTAAATAATTGCCCCTTTTTAACGGTTCCTTTATATATATATATATATATATATATATATATATATATATATATATATATATATATATATATATATATAGCATTTTCTGATGCTTTAAAAAACCTTCAACCTCATATTTCAATTCTTTCTATTTCTTGTGTGTTTGTGTGTGTGTAGGCTGTATCTTGAAATCAACGCGTTTCTGGTGGAGAAGGAGGCCGACAACATTGTTGTGCTGGGCTGGTACCATTCTCAATTCTTCAACTCTGCCACGGATCGGTATTTGTCCGACTATGTGGACCTTAACCAGATTCACAGGAACATCGCAGAATACTTCAATGGCACTTACAGCGGCATGAAGAAAAAACCATTCACATATCCGTAAGTGATGACGAAAGGTAAAACTTTACGATACCGTTTTATTCGCTTTTTGGGGGTTCACAATACTTCTAACACTAAGAAACGGTTTAACTCTTTTTGTTATAGCCGTAATAACGATTTTGGGCCTAAAACATTCCGGTTTTATGTGGTTTTAGTTTTTTAGAGCTGATAAATGATTTTTAATGACTTAACACTCGGGTTTGCTTAGCCAAACAAACTGACTTCTGGCTTGATAAAGATTTAAAAATAAATGACAACTAGACGTTTCTTTAATTTCCTCCATCACCAGGGAAGCATTAATGCGTAGACTCCACAAGACAGACCCCTACGAGATGGAATGTCGTTACGTTCCAGAACAGCCTCTCATTCTGCAAGAGAATGAAATCTCGGAACAGTTCAACTACCGGAAAATGACGCAGCTTCCTTATAGCCTCATTCACAGGTAAGTCAGTTTCTAGCAATGATACCTTTTTAATTCAGAAAAGTGAGTGGAACAGGCACTTATGTTGATAACGACAAGAGATGAAGTGAGTAGGAAAGTGCCAGAAGACAATAGAGAATAAACATTTCGCGGCGGTGATGAGTTTTGAACCCGCGACCTTACTGGTATGACAACTCCGCCTGGCCGATGAGGGCGTGACTCTACCGTATGAGCTATCCACGATCCTGGGAATTTTTATTCTCTATTGTCTTCTGGCACTTTCCTACTCACTTCATCTCTTGTTGTTAGCATTGATACCAGATGAATGAATATGAATATCACCAGCTACTTGATTTTCGCCAATGTTTCAATCACCAGATTGTTAACTTGATACATTCTCTCTGATTATAAGAATATTGCTATGGTTGTTGGTTAATTCCAAGTGCCAAATTAGCTATAGTGATTTTATAATTACTTATCTTGGTTTGATCATTTATAAAGCATATTGTTGGTTGGCCTAGATGTTTGTCATTTCCCAAAAAATAATCACAGTTTTTTTTTTTGGGGGGGGGGGGGGGGGTATTTAATTAAATAAAAATTGATAAAAAATCCTAGCAGATTGAACTCGAAAGGTCACATTCGAAATGTTAGGCCCATACATTATGAAAATAACAGTTTTATTGTGCAAATGACAGTTTTATTGTGTAAATGACAGTTTTTGATATTTTCATGTTTTTTTGGAGTAAAGACAATGCTTGATAACTTATAACCATAGTTCATTCAGAAAGCACAGCCTCCAAGACTAAAAGGAAAAATAAATTTTTAAAATCCTCAAATTATGGTTGAGCAATGGAGAGGGGTTGTGAGGTTGGTAGAATTGAGGGAAGGCAAAAAAAAATCTTTCCGGGAAGTTCTCTCATCAATCCAAAGCTGTGCTTATTCTTCCGCTAAGTTCATTGGTAGACAATTATCTATTTTAATTTATTCATCTCCAGCTACCAATTTGAACAAGTAAAGGAGTCCTGTCTGTGCAATTTTGATTGGCTCCACACCAAACTACGAGCTACCTCTCTGCAGCACGTACTGGCAGACTTCAGTTTGCTAGACGACAAGGAATCGAACTTAGTGGCTGATGCCCTCAGAATGTCCGGCAGTGCTCTCAAATTCGACCCAAATGCCCTCGTTTCTGAAATCACCGGACGCTTGCTGCCACACATTCACAGGTGAATTGAATATGTCTTTTTTCGTCTTATTTACCATCAAGTCAGTCTTTCAAGATCTACGTGGGCTGTACACACCATACTTACAGAGACCAAGTCATGAATGAATTAATTAATTGTGCTATTATATAGGGCAATACCCACTAAACGTCTGAAAGTGATTTACAAGGGGTCCCTGGGCAACAGCAACATTTAACATTTAGGAAGGGACATGATGCCTTAGGTGATATTATATATTTTTTCGAACAGACAACGATGTTAACGGCCAGGTTCTCATTTTACACCTGAGTACGGTGAATTACATTGACAGCAGTAGTCGTCTGAAATAGATACTATAAAGTTACTGTAATAGTTTTCATTATTCTGAGTACACACACACACACATATAAACACACACACACACATGATCAAGGTATTCACAAAGTAATGTACAAAATGTCTAAGTCTATGTGCACATAATATTTATGGACACTTCAGCATAAGTTCATCATCACTTTCAACTCTCTCCTAGATAAGATTTATAGCTAATTTTGATTAATTTAAATTTAACGTCATTCTGTTTTGTTGAAACAGTATGTTTATGTAAAAAGTAGCTTCGTGCATACGTTCTAAAGCTTATATCACAATCATATCATAATCAATAAGGGTTACACAGGCCTATAGACCTTTGGAATACCCTGTAATTGTTGCTTATATATAAATATATATATATATATATATATATATATATATATATATATATATATATATATATATATCATTGATAGCCTCTGGTTAGGATGCTAATCTATCACAAGGTGCTCTCCACCAGATCAAACAGACCCAGCTACCCAATTGCTTGAACGACAGGTTCAGAAAATTATCTTGACTGGCTCCGGGATCGATCTCTGTCCCTTTACTTGTGAAGGGAGTGCTATACCAACCGAGTTACCGAGACCCACTATCGCTATCCTAACCATAATTGATTATTAATTAATTTCATACAGATTCAAGTATATTCGGGAACTGGTCAAACAATGTGACCTCAATAGTCAGACCAAAGGGGCCTTGGTGCCCAACTGCCAGATCTACACGGCCCCCGGAGGCCCATTGCAGTACGAGTGTGAGTTGGACGAGAAGGTGACGTCAGCCGTAGATGTTGATGTGTTTAACACACAAGACGGAATCCTGATGACCGCCAAACCTTTCCACAGTACATGCCTCAGGGTATGGTTCTACAAGTATAGAAAAAAGAAAACTTTAGTTAAATTTAAATTATTTATTAAGGATGATAAATATAGTTCGCAAACAGCCAAAAAAAAAAAAAAATGAAAATTGTCATTTATTTTTCGTGGTTTTAAATTGAATTAATTTTTTGGCATATTGTGTTTCATATGGACATATTACCCGTTATAGAATAAAGATAACATTTTAAAACAAATTGTTTACCTCTAAAATGTATCGCCCTACATTGTTTGTTAAGTAGGTCTTAATCTTGTTTTCTTATTTTTATACGATATATGAAAACTTGACGAGAATGTGTAATTATCTATTATAAATTGTTGTGATGCTAAACAAAAATGTCATCAAGGACCAATGACGTAGCAATGATGAAATTAATTCAATGGCATTAGTTTGATGTCCTTTCATCTAAAATTAGATTCTATTCCGTTTAAATCATAAGTCTGTGTAACGTTTATGGGAAAATCCGAAACGGCCATACTGTCTTTGCATTTGAATTATAATTTTGCCACTTTACTTATTTCTATCTTGTCTGCATCCACTGTTCCTAACACATATTGGACTTACAGGTTTCGTAAACAAATGAAATCTCCGTCAAAACTAGTTTTCTTTTCTCACGTCCTTTTGAGGAATCTAAATTTCTAATTTCCCTTGTTGTTTATCTAAGGTGTGGGAACTTACCCAAGGGGAGCCCCGCCAAGATATGAACCTCCCTATTGGAGAGGTCCACCCATCTCTTGACGGCAAGTACCTTGCCATAATGAAAGGTTAGTGGCTCAACGTTTCCAACTTTTTAGTCTAAAGCAAAGTATCGTTTGGATTTGGCGGAACATGATCTACAACAGATCATGAAATAAGTGATAAATAATCATCATTACACTGAAAATACTTGAATGACCTCAACCCATAGAGATTTATATTCTAACAACATCCTAGGTAGCAAGACTCTCCGACTGATCAACAATCTGATTTAATTTTTTTGAACTTTTGGGTTTTTTGATAACTATAGTTCTAGGACTGGATTTAGAATTCCTTCTGTTCATGCGTCGCCACAGGTGACGGCAGCTTCTAATGGTGCTCACACTATTTTGTTATGACGATCGACCCAATCAGCAAAGTCTTTGCCGCACTCGTGCACCGTCGCGAACCCACCCGGAAGCTTCGTCGGGTACATGTTGGACAGGTGGAAAGTCCCCACCTATGAAGCGATTTTGCCGTTAGGCAGGACCTCGACCGAAGCCGATTCAAACCACCCAGTGTCTCTTATTGGTGGAGAAGCCTGCCGTAGGTGGCGGTGTGCTATGTGCAGTCACTTTGTACAAAGGACTGGTTTTAGGGTCTCTCCTATCTAGACGCCCAGCAGTAAATGGGTAGCTGGGTCTTCCCCGGGGTCTGGCGATAGTAACAATCTGTTCAGTCTTTTAAATAAAAATCGTTTAACAAGTTACTATTGATTTATACATATTATATGTTATATATCTAGACGCCCAGCAGTAAATGGGTAGCTGGGTCTTCCCCGGGTCTGGCGATAGTGACAATCTGTTCAGTCTGTTTAAAAAAAATCTTTAAACAAGTTATTATTGAATTATACATTATGAACAATCCAGACTGTTAATTTAGACATCTTTTTTAAAATCAATCATTTTAAAATAAAGACACGTTTTGCAAGTTCTATCGAACTGAATGATTTCTATGAGTTTGGATTTAGACATAAATGGTACAAAACACACCAGTATTCGTTTTAACGTTTAACTCTCCAGGCTCTAGACACGTCCTGATCTACAAGACGGAAAGTGGTGAGCAACACGGGCGTATTGATTGTGAGTACGGCGAAGTGGTCAATATCAGTGTGTCCAATACCTACCTAGCCTTCAATATGGACAGGGGCAATGGCCCCTATGTAATGGACCTCAAACAGGTTTGGATTTCTTTTCATGATATCAACAACTGATAAAATCATCTTACCGAAATTCATTTTTCCATTGACGTTATCTCATGACCCATTTTGCCGTCATCTCACCGTACACCTTCTTTATCCTTTACTCCATTTTCCCTTTGATTTCTTTCTCACTTTCTCACCATCCTATTCCCTATCAACCCATCACCACAAACCACAGCCACTTAAAATACCACAAAAACAATTGCCAATTCTACACACAAAATAAAGTACTATCACAACTACTAGCACGCATTTCGACATAAACATTACAACAACTCTATCGTTGTTTTTAAAACACAGTATATGCAATGTTAACCAAATAGCAGATAATGTGTTCTTTAAAAGAAGGTAGAACCAAAAGAAAGATGCCAGTGGGAAACACTCTTATTTTTTTTAATAACTGAAAAGCCTCAATCACAAATATCTGACGATTATATCATCTCAATCACCTTGATATAAAACCGTTTTGAGGAGATAGGTTACATATCACCATCCACACATTCCCACATGAAATCTACAAACTATTATGGTGGATTAAAAAACAAAAAAAAACAACTAAAATTACAAAGACAGTGATAAAACAACCCGACAACTCTTATTTAGAAAATCCTTTAATGAATAAAGTATTCTCCTTCTTCTTCTTCTTCTCTCTTCTTCTTCTTCTTCTTCTTCTTCTCTCTCTTCTTTCTTCTTCTTCTTCTTCTTCTTCTTCTTTTATAATTATTATCATTATCAATATTTTTATTATTATTATTATTATTATTATTATTATTATTATTATTATTATTATTATTATTATTATTATTATATTTATCATCCATCATCATCATCATCTCATCATCATCATCATCATCATCATCATCATCATCATCATCATCCTCATCATCATCATCTCATCCATATCATATTATTATTATTATTATTATTATTATTATTATTTTATCTTTATTATTATTATTTTATTATTATTATATTATTATTATTTTATTATTATTATTATTATTATTATTATCATTATAATATATTATTATTATTATTATTATATTATTATTATTATTATTATTATTATTATTATTATTATATATTATTATTATTATTATTATTATATATTATTATTATTATTATTATTATTATTATTATTATTATTATATTATTATTATTTATTATTATTATTAATTATTATTAATAATTGCCAAATAAAAGGTCTTAACAGTCTTCACTAACCTTTCCATGCCCAATATCCAGGCCAAGCTCCTACACAAGTTCCCCAACCAGTCCCAGACAGTCACGATCAGCGGGGACGAATCTCATTTGGCCTTCAACACTGGCACTCTCATTTTAGTCCACACGCTACCACTCATGGAACGCAAGTAAAGAAATAATAGATTGTACTATGTACCTCTTTCATTGGGTGTATGAGTTACTTATTACCCGTTAATTGGATTCAGTAGTCTGATGTCACGCCGCCTGCAACGGCGGCCATCTTGGTTCTGAACAAAGAAAATCATTACTTTTTATTCTTCAAGCTGACTAGAACCTTTCATATGTCTTGTGATCAGATGTGTAAAAGTCAGAACAAGATCATATTTATAATGTTTTTCCTCTCGATACACTTTATGCTCGTCAGAGAAATATTTCATAAGGGCGTCCGCATTGTTCGATAGTTTAGATCCAGTGTTACTAAGTTACCATGCGTCATTAATAAGGAAGTGACGCTACGACTATTGCATCTATTTCCGTTCTGGAAAAGACGCATTGAAAAACTTGATCAGAAAACTCGGCCTTCAAATATTGATCAATTTAAATAACCCCCATCTTGACAAAAACTCTCAAACCTGGGACTTCGGAGAGGTTTAAGAGTTTTTGCGCATAGTGAGTTCTTGGGAAAGGCTCCTTACTCAAATTCTCTCACCGTACTCAGGTGCAAAATGAGTACCCGGCCGTTGACAGCGTTGTCTCTGTCCGAAAAAAAAAATGGAATATCGCCTACTAGGCGTCATATCTCTTTTTACATGTTACGTGTTGCTGTTGATCAGGGACCCTTTGTAAATCGCTCTTAGCACATTTAATGGATATTGCGCTATATATACGCTCAATTTCTTTTGGAAAGCAATGTTTCTAATTTATTTAATATCTTTAGAATTAGATAAGATATAAAATGTTTACTCTTCAAATTGTTATAAAACAAAGCAAAACAACGAATTTTAACACAACGTTTCTCAAATCCTCATTCGAAATACCCATTCTTTCACCAACTAAACATTTTTATTCTATTATTGATTTATACTTTTCTAAAATAAATTTCGGTGACGAAGAGTTTGTGCTCGGACATTCCTTTCTCTCCTATCATATATATATATATATATATATATATATATATATATATATTATATATATATATATATATATATATATATGTGTGTGTGTGTGTGTGTGTGTGTGTGTGTGTCGCTCCATATTATTTTCGATATTTAATTCATGTCGTAGATGTGTTGGACAAGCCTCTGACATCCCAATACAACTCCAATTCAATAGAACAGCTAGTAAATGTTACGTCTTGACTCTGAGCAAACTCCTACAAGTCATGCTTTTCGACGCGACCAACAGGAAAAGTAGAACGCTGGACATCCTTAGTGATGTGGGCATCCAGGAATTCAAAGTAAGAAATGTTTGGATGTGTGCTCATGTGTGTGTGTGTGTGTGTGTGTTTGTGTGTGTGTGTATGTCTGAATGTATGTATGTATGCATGTATGTATGTATGTATGTCTGCTCGCCTTCCTGTTTGTCTGTACGTCCGTATCTCTGTCTGTTTACTGGCTGGGTTGATGGATGGATAGATGTGTAGATGGATGAATGGATGGATAGATGGGTAGATGGATGGACGGACGAACAAACGGAGGAGTACTTGGGAGTAATTGATACGAAGTTGATTAAAGAATTCGTAGTAGTAGTAAGCTAGGCAGTCTGAATGATACTTGCTGAGCATTGTGTGATTCAGTCATCGTCGATAAGTATAGCTGCTCTCTCCATTCATGTTGTTAATTTTTTCCATTGGTCACGGTCCTGGGCCAGAGTTTTGAGGCTGTCAAGATCTTGTGACTTTAGTACGGAGGGCACTGCAGTATTTCTCAGTTCTTCAGGGATTAATTTGGCCATCTGAATCCAGAAAATTATTATATGTAGAGCGGTCCTGGTTCAGGGTATTTACTATTGATGTTGGTGGTCTCCCCACATATTTGTTGCCATGAAGGAAATATTCTCTCATTGCTGAATTAGTACTTATATAAAAGTTATGATAATACATATTGGTTTCAGCATTCATGTCTTATATGTACAAATAAGTGTTATCTATAATCTGGTCTATATTAGTGTAAATAAATGTTTGTAGTCTCTGTCCGACATGAACACATACAATAAGTAGGCAGACTGAGTTTACAGGAATTAGTTTTGGATACATTTATTATCACAGTGAAAATTTTCATTATTATTGTTTTAGTATTATTTTCATGTTGTTGCTAATTTTCGCCTCTTTCATTTGTAACACTTTATATATGTGACTAATCGACTTAAACAGTATTATGTTGAGAAGAATTTGACCTATAAAACTTAATTTTAAACTTAATTTATATAATTTGAGATTTTTAAAAATAACGCCATTGAACAGAGTGATGTTTGTTTATCAAATTTTAAGAGAACTTTCGTAATAAGGAAGACAGGTTATGACGTCACACCCTCTAGTGTTCTGGTTCCAAAATCCTTAGAAGTGTGTGTGTAAACAGCTGTTCAAATGACTAATAATGATTACATTTGAGAAAGAATCATATAAGGTGGCATAATTATTTTGATGTATAGGCAGTTTATCAGGATTACGGGACGTAAAAGAGCGAGGATGGATGATCTTTATTGACGACCGGCATAAATTTAGACTTGAAAATAAGCTGCCATCACTCTGAAATCAGAAGATCAATTACACAAGTTATGTATTCAGTCACCCTGATGAGTGGTTTTACACTTCCATTGAGATAGGAACCAGTCTTCTGACATCACAGTTTTCTTCCCTATTGGGATCTTTTTGACATAAACCTCAATTCTCTTAATTTAGCGCGTTCTGACATAATATCAGTTTTACACGATGGGTCACATATTATCAACTTGCTAACAAGAGCAATGACATTTCATACTTAGATTGATGGTATGCGTTTAAGTGCAATACTCAATAATTGTGTCGCAAGATCAATCACGCCAACACACAAATTATTTTGTAACATTAAACAAACTATGTAGACTGCTAAAGAGACTTGATTTAGAACTAATCACCCAATTTTCAATCTAACAACAAGAACATAGTGATGTCAACTTTGTTCATTCTATTTAATAATCTACACATTATGCCTCCCCTATCCCCCCAGTTAAGCCACACCCAGAAATACGTTTTGGTCCGATCCCTGCGATGTCTGTACTTGGTGTGTACCTCCATTCACGAGATGTGTCAACGATTTGATAGGATCCACCCTGGAGTCTTTGTGGAGACCATGACTTGCTTCTCGGGGGCCAACTTCAGCCCTGATGACAAAATGGTTGTCGCATCCAGGTAAAAGGTGTTGACGTGATTGTAGTTTATGGCTTTTCATCTTTCTGTCAGAGCAGTTTTTATTTCAACAAAAATAAAGTCATATCTTTAGGAATTTCTCCGTATTAGCAGGCCTGACCGATTCCTATTGTCTATAGCTGCTTGTAGTATTCTTAGACATTGTGGTCTTTGTGGTATGATACTCGGTTTGTGACATATATGTCAGAAAAGTGAGTGGAGCAGGCACTTATGTTGGTAACAACAAGATATGAAGTGAGTAGAAAAGTGCCAGAAGACAATAGAGAATAAAAATTTTTCGCGGCGGTGGTGGGGTTTGAACCTGCGACCTTATTGGTACGACAACTCCGCCTGGCAGGTGAGAGCGTGGCTCTACCGTGTGAGCTATCCACGAACACAAAAATATTCGTTTCAAACCCAAGTCATTTCTAGATCCCTCTCTCACCCACTTCTGGGACCGCCGATTCGTTCGCCCACCACCATCGCGAAGTATTTTGACAAGCAGTTAAGCTTAATAGCCAATATTCTCAACACAAACATATAACATAGAAACGATTGAGACATTGAGTATGCTTTTTATTCTCTATTGTCTTCTGGCACTTTTCTACTCACTTCATATCTTGTTGTTACCAACATAAGTGCCTGCTCCACTCACTTTTCTGAATTTAAAAAAATTCACCCCATACACCGGAGCATACTCAATGTCTCAATCGTTTCTCTGTTATATGTTTGTGTTGAGAATATTGGCTATTAAGCTTAACTGCTGGTCAAAATACTTCGCGATGGTGGTGGGCGAACGAATCAGCGGTCCCAGAAGTGGGTGAGAGAGGGATCTAGAAATGACTTGGGTTTGAAACGAATATTTTTGTGTTCGTGGATAGCTCACACGGTAGAGCCACGCTCTCACCTGCCAGGCGGAGTTGTCGTACCAATAAGGTCGCAGGTTCAAACCCCACCACCGCCGCGAAAAATTTTTATTCTCTATTGTCTTCTGGCACTTTTCTACTCACTTCATATCTTGTTGTTACCAACACAAGTGCCTGCTCCACTCACTTTTCTGAATTAAAAAAATTCACCCCATACACCGGAGCATACTCAATGTCTCAATCGTTTCTATGTTATATGTTTGTGTTGAGAATATTGGCTATTAAGCTTAACTGCTGGTCAAAATACTTCGCGATGGTGGTGTGGCGAACGAATCAGCGGTCCCAGAAGTGGGTGAGAGAGGGATCTAGAAATGACTTGAGTTTGAAACGAATATTTTTGTGTTCGTGGATAGCTCACACGGTAGAGCCACGCTCTCACCTGCCAGGCGGAGTTGTCGTACCAATAAGGTCGCAGGTTCAAACCCCACCACCGCCGCGAAAAATTTTTATTCTCTATTGTCTTCTGGCACTTTTCTACTCACTTCATATCTTGTTGTTACCAACATAAGTGCCTGCTCCACTCACTTTTCTGAATTAAAAAAAATCACCCCATACACCGGAGCATACTCAATGTCTCAATCGTTTCTATGTTATATGTTTGTGTTGAGAATATTGGCTATTAAGCTTAACTGCTGGTCAAAATACTTCGCGATGGTGGTGGGCGAACGAATCAGCGGTCCCAGAAGTGGGTGAGAGAGGGATCTAGAAATGACTTGGGTTTGAAACGAATATTTTTGTGTTCGTGGATAGCTCACACGGTAGAGCCACGCTCTCACCTGCCAGGCGGAGTTGTCGTACCAATAAGGTCGCAGGTTCAAACCCCACCACCGCCGCGAAAAATTTTTATTCTCTATTGTCTTCTGGCACTTTTCTACTCACTTCATATCTTGTTGTTACCAACATAAGTGCCTGCTCCACTCACTTTTCTGAATTAAAAAAATTCACCCCATACACCGGAGCATACTCAATGTCTCAATCGTTTCTATGTTATATGTTTGTGTTGAGAATATTGGCTATTAAGCTTAACTGCTGGTCAAAATACTTCGCGATGGTGGTGGGCGAACGAATCAGCGGTCCCAGAAGTGGTGAGAGAGGGATCTAGAAATGACTTGGGTTTGAAACGAATATTTTTGTGTTCGTGGATAGCTCACACGGTAGAGCCACGCTCTCACCTGCCAGGCGGAGTTGTCGTACCAATAAGGTCGCAGGTTCAAACCCCACCACCGCCGCGAAAAATTTTTATTCTCTATTGTCTTCTGGCACTTTTCTACTCACTTCATATCTTGTTGTTACCAACATAAGTGCCTGCTCCACTCACTTTTCTGAATTAAAAAAATTCACCCCATACACCGGAGCATACTCAATGTCTCAATCGTTTCTATGTTATATGTTTGTGTTGAGAATATTGGCTATTAAGCTTAACTGCTGGTCAAAATACTTCGCGATGGTGGTGGGCGAACGAATCAGCGGTCCCAGAAGTGGGTGAGAGAGGGATCTAGAAATGACTTGGGTTTGAAACGAATATTTTTGTGTTCGTGGATAGCTCACACGGTAGAGCCACGCTCTCACCTGCCAGGCGGAGTTGTCGTACCAATAAGGTCGCAGGTTCAAACCCCACCACCGCCGCGAAAAATTTTTATTCTCTATTGTCTTCTGGCACTTTTCTACTCACTTCATATCGTGACATATATGTCGTGGGTTCGAGTCTTGCTGTGGGCGTTTCAAAGTAAGTCTTTTCCTCACACTTTCTCACTGTGATGCTAGTGAAACAAAGAGATGTTGTATTGGACCCGTGGCTAGTAACAATGTTGTCCATATTGAAATATAATTTTATAACTCAACTCCTGGTCCTTCATGTTAAGAGTATAGTATTGGCTTTGGACTCTTTGTATAGCTTTTATCACATCTGGTGGATGCTGCACTAAATAAATCTCACTTTTTTCGGTCATTGAAAAAGTCCCACGTGCAAGGTCTGAATTCATACGCCTATTTAAGGTGAATATGAGAATCATTTTTTAGAATTTCGCGGTTGTAATAATTAGCATTTTGTTTTGTGAATGTACATTTAAGAATCCTCGACCTTGGAGCGAATAGTTTACAATTCTGTGATCTGTGATAAGGTGACACTGGGCACAGGATTATAACTTTCTAAGTCCTGTGTCAGAGTTAGGTACCTGTGCAAGGCACTTTACAGACATTGTAACTTCTGTCGAATTAGGTGAGGATAGGTACACGATTATAAGCAAATATGTGTATTGTGCTAATACTAAAAAGCGCTTAATAGTCATCGTATTATGAAGTATGCTTGACGATGTAAAAGACGTGAATATAGGGAATGAGATTAGCGGAAGAGTAGTGTCCCTTGATTGGACGTCACCGGCGGAGAAGTTATTTGTAAACAAACCAACTACAAACCAAGCGCTCCAAATAAAAATTTATTATTCATATTTCTGTACAAAAATGCATAACGTTGATTATGATATGCATTTTTGTATAGAAATATGAATAATAAATTTTGTATTTGGAGCGCTTGGCTTGTAGTTGGTTTGTTTACAAATAACTTCTCCGCCAGTGACGTCCAATCAAGGGACACTACTCTTCCGCTAATCTCATTCCCTATACAATTCTTACACTCTTGCTTCTTTAAAATTCCCAACCTTGCGAGTGGGCGTTGGGAAAAGAGTTCGAATTCCAAAAACGCAAGAGTGTAAGCAACCATTTATTCTACCCCTCAATCCATTCCTATTTCGTCGTCTTTGAATAGAAAAACAACATTCAAACGATTCTTTTTAAAAAAATCTGATTTTAATGAAAATCTGACGTCACAAACTATTATTGTAACCTTGATATCATTTCGAATTACTATTTAAGGAGAGGGCTGGAATAATAACAGATAATGTAATATAACCTATGTTGTTTAAAAAAAAAACATATATCAATTTTACATTCCTTTTATAGATTCACGTATAATTTGTTGATGCCAATTGCACTTTTGTTCTCAATGTACATAATTCATTATTTGTTATATGTCCATTATACGTTTTGTTCTAGGTATACTTATATATTTGTGTGGAATACTTCCAATGGGGATCCTATACGAATTCTTCAGGCCTCAATCTCTCCAGTATTGAAGATTTACACATCAGACACCGTCAACAAAGCCGTCACTTTGCTCAAAGATAACACTCTACAGGTATCTCCATCAACGTTATCAGCCTCTTTTATTTTGAAAATAAGCTTCAAAATTTTTGTTTCCAATTGTTGTCACAATACCACTTCCGGTTTTTTGTCGGAATGAATTGAATGACATTTTAAGTCAAAACCGTAATAATACAGACAAAGTCGAAGGAACAAGAATTTCTTTGCCATCCCCAAAAAAATATTCTAATTTAGCTTAAAATTAAATCCTATACATTCACCCGTGATTTGTAAGATAGCGCCCACATACATCTGTCTTTCCACCCAACCATCTACTTGCTTCCTTCACTGAATATGTATGTATCTACATTCTATACAATATATATATATATTATATATATATATATATATATATATATTAATATATATATATATTTATATTCATGTTTTTATATATATTTTATAGAATGTAGATACTGTTAAATCAAAGCTAAACCCTGCTTTTTTAAAACTTTATTATTATTATTATTATTATTTATTTATTTATTTTTACAAAAACATATTTTAAACTCTCTGACAATGTTTCCCATTAATTTGATGTCGATGGCTTCTTTCTTATCAGTAATTACTGAAAGTGTGTCTTTTAGAGTGTGTATGTGTGTGTATGTGTGTGTGTGTGTGAGAGAGAGAGAGAGAGAGAGAGAGAGAGAGAGATAGATAGAGAGAAAGTGAGAGAGCGACAGAGAGAGGATAGAGAGAGAGAGAAGGACAGAGAGTAGATAGATAGATAGAGAGAGAGAAGAGAGAGTAGAGAGAGAGAGAGAGAGAGAGAGAGAGAGAGAGAGAGAGAGAGAGAGAGGAGAGAGATAGGAAGAGAAGAGAGAGAGAGAGAGATAACACTATTTATATTGTCATACGTGTAAATAAACATAATTGTATTTATCTGCTAGCAGTATACTTCTTTCTTTAATATATATATATATATATATATATATATATATATATATATATATATATATATATATATATATATAATTTACATGTATCATTAAAGTTACCTATTCACATCTCACATCCAGGTTTGGAATTTAGACAACCTAGACGCCGACATCCACCACGCCAACGAGATCTTCAAGTACCCAGTAGGATCCGTTGCTGTGTCCATCAAGTCTGGGCACATCTTATGCCATGACGAGAAACATTCTGACATCAAGCTAGTGGACATGGCCACGGGAAAGGCCAAATCGGCCATCATGCAAGGACAGGATGTGAAAAGGGTCAACAAAGTCTACATGTTTAGCAACGGGAAATACGGGGTGATGAGGAACACTAAAGCGGAAGAGGACGAGACCCCCAGGAATGATCATCTTCAGGTGAAATGGGATATGCTTAACGACGACACCGTGTGGAATTTGGTCACGAAGAAAAAAGTATTTAACGTTGAACACAGCAGGTATGTTGTGTTTGATAAATCAGAGCAGACAGTTGGGTTTGTGAAATGTGTTTTCCATAGTCAGTTCGATTGGACTGCCAATCTGTATACATTTGTTTCTTGGAACCCCAAAGAAGACGAGAAAGGTCTAGATCAACACAGTCCAGGCATTGATATTCCTTCTATGTCAGAATTTATCTGCCCTCCACTTATCCATAATGGTAAAGAGAAGAATCGCCTATTACTGTTGCTTCAAATTTGCAATAAAACTATTGGCATAGCGAACAGGGAGACGTCAAGAAAATACGAAAACGTCCTTCTTATGAATAGTATGAACCGAACAGAACTGTTAGACGTGCACAGAAAACAGATATCAGACTTCATAATGTACCCAGAGGAGAAAGACGTATTGGCAGACATGGCGGTCGTCAGTTCTAATTTTGTCATACTTATCTATGTTAAAGGAGTTGACTATTTCAATTTCGAAGACAATAAAGGTTTGATTATTCCTCCTGATCTAGAGAAAGGGTCAATCCTATACAATCCAGATAAGGATGTTGTAATACGACACATCAAACGAGTTTTACACCCAGGAACCGATCTTAGAATGACCATCTTGTCCAAGAATTTCAGCATTCGGGTGGACAACAACTTGCGAGTTTTTTGCAATATTAAAAATCGCCAATTGTGTCAAATCAACGCAGAGCTTCATCTTGAAAGTATGCGACTGGCTCTCGACGGGGGATATCTGGTGGCCCTTTGTAAAACCAAACGCTCGGTTCACGTTTATAGAACATCGGATGGTTTCAAGATCGGACATTTGCACATCCATGGAATGGGAACATGCCTAGAAGTCGGAGCAGATGATCGCACAATTGTTGTCGGCTGTGCAGACGGTCGCGTTTTGATTCTGAGTCTGGTTGTGGAGTTAAGTGATCCTTACGTGGATGCGATCCAGAACCTCGAATCCAGAGCAGTGAAGGATGTAGTAAATGACAAAGGCTTGCTGGAGCACGACGTTGACGATGCAGAAACAAGACATCCAGAGTTAATGCGCTTGGCATCCAAAATTCGAACAGATGTGAAGATGGCCGAGCGGAAACAATTAAGCTTTAAGGGTCTTGTGTCTGGAATGGTGATGTCTAGAAATGCCAGTAAACCGAAATCCCGTGCGTGCTCCGTGCAATAATACAAGCAAAACAAACATTGTTACATATTGTTAAAATTGTGTGATATCATTTGATAAATTATAATTATGTGTTAACTTTTCAATAACAATTTTGTCTATTTCTAAAGAAAAAATAATTGATTTTTCACAATTACACGAAACTCTTCGTATGGTATCTGTAACATGACTCACAATGTGGAAGGAATTATTTTGTAACAATTTTAGGATGCTTTTTCCTCTTGATAACAGCCAATGAGCCGAGAATTAGGCTGGATAATAAAATCACATTAATGAAATTATGTTATCTCATTTTCCGTCCACCAGAAAGTAATCTGTATCCATTTGTTCCATGTCTTTCATTCATGATATCACGTGATTACCAAATGACTCCACATGATATTATGTGTCATTATCTTTAAGCGTTGACGTGTCTGCCTTAATGAGTTGTAATCTCTGTCCGGGTACCTGGTGATATTTCCTGGGGAAAAGGTTTAACGTTTGAACAAACTCCCTCGACACATCCGTTTTATCAGGCATTTGATAAAGAGATTTCCTGCTGTGAGATAAACATTGTCAATGTCTAAAATGTTGAATTTCGCGCCTAGATGGCAGCGGTTGTAATATTTGTATGTAATGTTTTATGTAACATTTATATGTAATGTTTTATGTAACATTTGTATGTAATATTTTATGTAACATTTGTATGTAATGTTTTATGTAAAATTTTTTCTACAAAGGGATAGAAATGTTTTCAGATCACGGTGAAAAAAATAGATAAGTACAGTATACTTATAATATATATTTATTATCATTTTAAACGATGTCTTATATCATCTTTATTAAGAACTCATATTCGGAAATATAAAGAAACGGATCATTGTGGTTTGCCTGTTGTAGGTTTTAGCCTGCCGTGGTGGTGAATAGCTCTCGTTACATTTTTATCAAATCATAGAAATAATGTCAGAAAGGCATTTGTGTGTGTGTGTGTGTGTGTGTGTGTGTGCGTGCGTGCGTGCGTGTGCGTATGTATATATGTATGTATGCATGTATGTATGCGTGAGTGTATTTCTATTATTCGTCTTTCACTTAATTGCTATTGTTCTTCCAGCCATGACTGGTGGGGTCTAATTTTGCTAAAGATTCTAGGGTAAAATGACTGATAAAATGCGTTTTAGAAAATACTCACCAATCCAGCACGTCAGATCAAACGAATCTAGGCATAGAACTGAACGTAACCTATATCGCTTATAATCTGATTGAGAGAATTAGGAAGAACTAATCATCCAGCTGACGGTCCAAAGCGACAAAAAAAAAAAAAAAAAAAAAAAAAAAAAGAAAGAAAACTTTACAAAAACAAAAACAGAACCAAACAAACCAAAGAGCGGAGTGACGTCATCGTCGTTCTGTCTATAGATTGATAGAGAGTTATTTTCTACCAGGGCGTTCGTTACTTGTAGGGTCTTGTATGTGCCGTGTTTGTAAGTTCAAACTAATTCGAGTGACTGAAAGGATGACCATAATAACTCCATGGTATGATTAATCACGTGATTTATAATTAGAATAAAGTCACATTATATTATATTATTCCACTCTATCTTAATGTGGAACGAAAATTCTCAGGCTGTGAAAGATTTATTTTATTATATTGTTTACATTGAAATGAGTCTGCAATAAAATGAAAATCTATTCAAGGCGAATACTGTGATATCCTCTATTATATATTTATTCAAAAGCGTGATATGATTTTATTGTTGAGTTTGATAAGTGTTTCCTTTTATACGACTTAACCCTCTCCTTACTACCTACAGCAAAATCGTCACATTTGTTACGACATAATATACATATGTTCTTATCCAGATTTATTTTGTACATCACAAACTTTGAAGAATGATCTTTGTTTAATTAATAAGAACATAAAGTTGTTTTGTAGAGAGCTTGTTTGAGTTTTAAAAATCCATTTTTCTACTGGGTAAGCAGACGTCATTTTGGGGAAAGTACTGAAAATGATCGGTAAGGAGAGAGTTAAACCTGTAACAATGGGATTAAATTTCTGTCAAACCATAAATCTTCCATTACTTGTCTAACCATAACAATTACCGCGCACTGAAAATACTTATCTCACTTTGGCATAAACACTTTTACTTCATTTATAAATCGATTTAAATGTCCCCCCCCCCCCGCCCCTTACCCCACGGGTGATAAATCCTTAACCAGTTAACTGCCATACATTGGAAAAACTCGTATTAAAACTTTAGCCAGAAATCCACCCAACTTACCACTGGGTGAAGTGACCGTCGATGAGAAAAAAAGAAGATACAAAACCAAACAACCACCCCCCCCCCAAAAAAAAAAAAAAAAAAAAAAAACCCTCAAAAACAATCCACATCCCTTGACTGAATGAAGAGGAAAGTAGTAAAAAACCCTCCTAACCCCCCCCCCCCCCCCCGCCCCCAGTCCAAACCCATCAATATTTCGAAGCGAGTGGGATGACCATAGCTGCACTGACACATATCGTTTTGACAATGAGGGAAATCTTTGGATCTCATTGACCACATGCTGTTGTTTGAGTTTGTCTTTACTAGGGGTCTAAGGACGTTTGCGATACTTTCAGGTCATTTCATCCCCAAGGAAAAAAAGATAATTCACAACAGGACAACGCTTTTGAGTCATATGAGACAGAGGACAACATTTTAAAAATAATGTATAAAAGTTCTACTGTAGACCTTTGACAATGAACATTCTTTTAATATTTTTTTGCCAGGAAACCTTCACTATAAAATATTTATATATCAATGGTCTTCAACTTGTCAAATTTGTCAAAAGTCTTGGTAAATTGAGACTTGTTGACAATAATGAGGGGTTAAAGGTCATCTAAACTAATCGATCGATATTTAAGGTTAAACTAAATTCTTTAGCCAAACTGAAAAGAAGTGTATTTTGTCAGATTAAAAAGTAATTACTGAGTTACTGTATTTTTTAAAAAAGGATATAAGAGCTTAAAAATGTTTCGAGATTAAAACCCTTCCTCGGTCTGAAAAAAAGGTAATTGAAAAGAATTGCTACAGTTACAGCAGCGACAGCGAGCATGACAAGGGGGGGGGGGGGGGGGGGGGGGGGGGAACCGCAGTTTTCAAATATAAGAGGTGCTTTGATCACACCCGTTAATTAATAGATCACAATACTTATATTGTTACGTCCATGGTCAGTTGCGTTTATGTCTCAGGTAATGTCCTTAACGTTTGATTGAATATTCAATGAATCCACATAAAAATGAGATAACCGTTTGCTGGAGTTAGAACATTCACATTACAATTACAAGACGACGAAAGACTATTTCTTAAACACCCCAGCGCTTTAATGTAACAGTTTGGAATATTCCTGGTTAACCAGTTAACTGTCATACTCCAGAAAGACGAGTATTTAACATCTGGCCAGATAACTCTCCTTCAAATATCGATCGATTGCCCTATTTTGGGAAAATCTCTCAAACCTGGGACGACTATTCTGGACAATTTTATAAATACGTCTTTCTGGAGTATGCCCCAGTTAACTGGTTAAAGACGAACGGAAATACGTCAGTCAGGTCGTCAAAATGACAGCTATATTCATTTATGCAAGTTTTATGGTTGATCTTAAAAATGGCCCCAGCAGGAATGATTTCTCTCGGAAGACAGTAACCTGCACGTTTTGACAAAACATTGTATTCCCCTTAGGCCTTAAGACTTACGAAAGAATTCATCAAATCCATAGAGCTTAGGTTTAACCCCGGTTTAGGGCAATGAATGGATGGTCCAAATTCCGTACCGTCATTTGCACAGTAATAGGTGTGAAACAAAGTACTTCAAACCAGAATTGACAGTACAAGCCACATAATTATTGATGCATTTGTATGGATGGCTAGGGGGGGGGGGGGGGGGGGGGGCGTTAAAAAAAAACAAAACAATCAGCCACTGTAGCCGAGCCGGGACCAATGATTTACCAACTGAGATTTCAGGGCCACCTTGGATGAAATGAATTAATGGCACCACCGTATTCTGAAACACAGGGCATATCTTATAGCCAAGTTCGTATCAGTATCTTATTCACAACACCCTTGTTATTATTATTATTATTATTATTATTATTATTATTATTATTATTATTATTATTATTATTATTATTATTATTATTATTATTATTATTATTATTATTATTATTATTATTATCATTATTATTATTATCATCATCATTATCATTCTTGTTGTTGTCATCACCATCTTTGTTGTTGTTGTAAAGATAGATATGATGATTACGATGATGACGATGATTGTTCCAGGTCTTGACCATCACTCATGCATCTATAGTACTTTTCTACTCTTTGATCTAGATACAGAGTTGTTGCCCTTTACGACATTGTGTGTGATCTATCACACCGAAAATGGACCATTTCATGACATCTATTATAATCATATCGACAGTTTTGTCGCAGTATCAATCTGTAAATACACAGTTCATCAGCAGCTTCTACGAGCTAACTCCGTGCCCAGACGATCATCATAACGCCTCGTCTCTCCCACATAGAACGTCTTTTAAAACAGTATCTGCCTCCAGTGTCTTTAGCTGTGCGATTTCTTTTCTTCAAGATATACATCAGAATGTCGCTGTCTTCCGTCCACGATTATTGGAATGTCAGCAAGGGTTTTTATCAAACGCTATCGCGTCTGCTTTAGTTTTAACATCCACAATGCCGCTGCTGCCGCTAATGACACTGACGATAAGGATAGTCATAATATTATGACAAATAATGCCTGCACGATCTAATCAAAAGTTCGCAGAATTGGAGTAAACGACTTTGCAAAATGGGAGAAACTGGACTTCCAAGAACTAAAGCTGGCGACTCAGGCAGAATTCCTTCCATTTAAAGTTTGGAGAAATTTCGCGAATGGTCAAATATACCATCATGCAAGCTTTTCTCGGTCGAATTCCACAAGTTGTTTCAGTCAAATTTATGATAATGTTGGTCTAAAATATTCAGATTTGTCTTTTTATTTCCCCATGAACAATGTGTTTAAAGTCTTGATGGAAACTGACAAGGATATAAAGGAAACGGATTTTAAAGTGCAGAGTCATGGAGTAGTACAATACTCTTTGCGAAATGCACAGTCACGTGCAAAAGTAATTTTGAGAAATGATTTTCATGGGTCAGGACGAAATGCAGGATTTTATAGAACAGGTAAGCGTGAAGACCGAGCTATACCTTTATTTTGTTTATACAACAGAGAATAAGTGACTCTTAACTGCAAACCAGACATGTGAAAGGACAAATAAATGCTAAAAATAAAATTCGTGATAAGTAATATCAAGTACGATTCAAATTTATTTTTCTGATCGAGACAATAGAATTTTCTCAAATTTTGAACATAATCTCAACAAAAATTTTCACTGTTTTGATTTGGGTCTGGATTAAACGATATTTGCTGTCTTAAGGCGATGGGTCAAAACTGAGAAAGTAAACGTACAATTTACATGGTCAATATTATGAGGCGCCAAATAGAAATGAATCGAAATTTTATGTTGACACAAAGGTTATAAAGTAAAAAAGATGTTGACACAAAGGTTATAAAGTAAAAAAGATGTTGACACAAAGGTTATAAAGTAAAAAAGATGTTGACACAAAGGTTATAAAGTAAAAAAGATGTTGACACAAAGGTTATAAAGTAAAAAAGATGTTGACACAAAGGTTATGCGGGTCTGATAATTGAATGTTATTCATGGGTTTGTTTCAACATTGTCAATATTTCGTGTCAGCTTGAGAATGGTTTTTATCATTACAACAATGAGACCAAAACAATTTACAAATAAGTACATGTTAGGCAAAACCAATTCTTTCATCCTCAAGAGATAACATCCATTCTGATAAAATAATATTTTTATGTGATTTAATTTTTTTCTTATGCTACAGAGTCAATCGGGGAGATGATAATGGCTTTACTGAACGGCCATAGATACGTACAACAAAGTCCCTATTTATCTCGTGCTGTGATAGACACAAAAGACTTTGATGTACACTTGGATACTACAGAGATGTTTGTTGCCAATTCCAAACAGGACCTAAAGACTCCAATTTATTTCACATCCCTAAAAGAGTCGGCCAAATCTGGTATACGTTATAATTTCCGTCACCAAGCCTACAGAGGCAGAAATTCATTACCTTTCTTGAAAACCAAATCCGAGTCGCATTGGGTAATGGACGCAACATGGTCCAAACTGGAACTAAGGCACCCAACTCAAACATTGATGGGTGTTCTGAAAGAAAACATCCTAAAGGGAAGAGAGGTAAGAATGGTGATGGGAAAAGAAATTTCGACAGATGTTATTTCAGTGATGGTGACACCGAACGATGTTATTTTTACTCTGAACAAGTATCTGACACCTTTCAAAGGCGATGACACTAAAAATAGTACAACACAATATGTTCGATTTCCTGTTTTTGCGTTAAACAATAGCAGACTGATTGAATGCGAGATGGAATTTATGACAAGTACTCTCTCAAGCATCTCTGATGCAACGTACTCTCCAGAAATAAACTGGTTTGTCTCTTCTAGGAATTGGACCAAAGTCTTAGAGATAAACTCAAACAAAACAGTCATCAGTAGAAGTGTTCGAGAGCTTTATGAAGCAGATGGAGTCCAAGGAAATAACATTCGAGTTTGCGTATTGGACGTTTCGGGTAATACCTTTTGTCACGGGACCTTCAAAGCCTTTACCACCAAACACAAAACGGTCATTCAGAGTCCAGCAATGTTGGAATTTGTCGTTGACGAATCAAATAATCTAAATGGTACAGTTGGGAATTGTCAAAGATCCTATCGAAATGTTGAGACTGGAGGGAAAATCGAAAGTGTAAACTTTGTTGCTGGCATCAAGAGCATGCATTCCACGACTGTTTTGTATGAAAAGCAAGAATGGTTTGTTGAGTACTGATTGTGATGAACACGATTATAGTAGAAAAAATGTGACGATTATAACAAGAATGGTTTGTTGAGTACTGATTGTGATGAACACGATTATAGTAGAAAAAATGTGACGATTATAACAAGTATGGTTTGTTGGGTACTGATTGTGATGAACACGATTATAGTAGAAAAAATGTGACGATTATGACAAGAATGGTTTGTTGGGTACTGATCGTGATGAACACGATTAGAGAAGAAAAAATGTGACGATTATAACAAGTATGGTTTGTTGGGTACTGATTGTGATGAACAAGATTAGAGTAGAAAAAATGTGACGATTATGACAAGAATGGTTTGTTGGGTACTGATTGTGATGAAAACGATTATAGTAGAAAAAATGTGACGATTATAACAAGAAGGTTGTTGGGTACTGATTTGTGATGAATACGATTATATAGAAAAAATGTGACGATATAACAAGTATGGTTGTTGGGTATTGATTGTGATGAATACGATTATAGTAAAAAAAATGTGACGATTATAAAATCAAGGGCAAATATGACGAGGTGGGTTTTTCTTTACTCAAATTATTAAAAAAAAACTTAAACTTCCGATTTCATATTCAATTTTATCAGCATCATCATTAATTATGATCATCATAATAAATTAATAATAATAATAATAATAATAATAATAATAATAATAATAATAATAATAATAATAATAATAATAATAATAATAATAATAATAATAATAATAATAATGATAATAATAATAATATTTTAACAATATTCCAACCCGCTTGACCAACCATCAAAATATTTATGGCATTGTTTTGTATAAAAATCTTAAGACCGCTCTTTTTAAAGCTAATTTATTCCCTTTTAAAAATGCTCTGAGCACTTTCTCGTGGTGTTACAGACTGCCAACAATTATCATACAATCTTTCGTCCAATAGAAGGAACCAAGATGACGTAATTCAGTTCTTTGCTGTTGGTTTTGACAGCCATTTCGATGATTTGTTCTCACTCAATTATATCAATAAGACTAAACGTTTACAGATGTGCGTTGATACGTTATATCCGACTGGCGGATATTATGAGTATTTTACCTGAACGCATAGCAGAAATATTCTAGAGTAGAAAGTGCTTATAATACGTAAAAAATCAACAATTTTCCCATTGACTTTACCAGTTCAATAAATGTTAGTCGTGGTTGTCTAAACGAGCCTGTAGTAAATGTAATGTTGGTTTATATTATTAGGCTTTCCGTGTTATCAAAAACATTTTTAATTATTTCTTTTTTGTCTCATGTTTTTGTTATTTGAAAGACCCTTGATTCCCAACACACATACAAACAAACAAATAAACACACACACACACACACACACACACACACACACACCATCGGCTTCATTAAAATTTGCTAACTTATTGATTTGTTGTTTAATTGAATTTCCTTTTGTAAAAATGACTTTTCGTCTTGTTATCTCCTGCTGCGAGCATAACCATTTCTTGCTATTCGATAACTAGTCTAGTATAATAAATCAACGGCGTAACATTTTATCAGGAATTAATATCTCACACGACGCTAGATACACAATACAATGGAGTATTTTGATTTTACATTCTTCTTCTTCTTCTTCGTTCCTCTGATGGACATCTATGGCTGCAGTCCGATATCTGCTATGAAGTCTGTGGTCCGCTTTAGGTCCTCAGCCTCGCCATAGAGCTTTGTGTTGAGTGTTGTAGGAAAATCAAGGTCGTGCTTATTCCACACTGAAGGTCAATGTCCAAACGATTACGGGACATAATCGTGAAATCTGTGCCTTGTAACACATTTGGAGAATTGCCTCCCTTGAACAAAATTTGATTTAATTTCTCTTTAAGGTTTGAGTATTTGAAAAGAAATTCCATTGAAATTACATTATCAATGTGATAAAATAATAATAATAATAATAATAATAATAATAATAATAATAATAATAATAATAATAATAATAATAATAATAATAATAATAGTAATAATGATAATAATAATAATAATAATAATAATAATAATAATAATAATAATAATAATAATAATAATAATAATAATAATAACAACAACAACAACAACAACAACAATAATAATAATAATAATAATAATATAATAATAATAATAATAATAGTAATAATAACAATAATAATAATAATAATAATAATAATAATAATAATAATAATAATAATAATAATAATTAATAATAATAACAATAATAATAATCACGGACGATAATTCGTGTAAAGTATTGCTGTTTTTCTTGTTGGTTAAAGCAGTGTCTGGAGTCCAAACGTCACTCATTACTTGCTTATAAACACTGTTTTTATTCATTTTTGTCAGGAACTTTCTGAAATTCCTGACATGCAAAACTTAACACAATTATACAGACATATTACTGAAAATTACATTCAAAAGAAAAACGTGTGAAAAATAATAAAAGATAAAAACAACCGCCACTCCCCAGAAACTGTGATGATCTTTATTGTGAGACAGTGATGGCATCTTTTTTAAGCCGTGGTCCCTTCTTCTGAGACAAGGATGGCCCTTTTTTGAGACAGGGAAGCTCTCTGTTTAGACAGGGATGCCATTTTTTTCAAAGGCAGGATAGGATGTCCTCTTTCTGGAAACTCGGATGTTTTTCATGTGCCTTTTTATGATACAGTGATGTCCCGCTTTTTTTGGAGACAGGAAAGGTTACATTTTTAGACAGAGATGCCGTCTTTCCTTAGAGAGGATTTGCTCATTCTGAAACCGGAATGCCTTTTCTGAGACAGCGATTGCCTCTTTTCTGAGACAGAAACGACCTCTTCTATGAGAATGGGATGCCCTCTATTCATAGCAGGGATTCTCTATGTTATCAATGATTAAAGTTAAATACCCTAAGATTGATAGTTTTTAGGTTGAATATGACTGAGCTAATAATAATATACAGTAAAGGCTGCTTTCTTCATCATAATGGTCTAGACTAAAAAAGTCGATAAGTTATGGGATATAAAATCTATCGTATATTATATTCTTGAAAGAGTGATAATCGAGAGTCTTCGGATGGGAACAGAAATTGTTCCCATCCGAAGCCTCTCCATTGTCACTCTTTCGTTTGTATTTCCACGATCCCAGTCTTCAGGCAGCTCCCACTGCTCTCTACTTTCCGTAATTTTTGCTCATGTCCCAAGGGCCTGCACACCTTTATAGATTGACCCAACCATGCACATAATGTGAAATACTCCGAAGGATGCACTCCATCGCGTGATCAATTTTATATATTATGATGGTACCACAGCTGTCGTACAACGAAGGAAAAAAAACGGTTTTCAGAATAAAATTTAAAAAAAAATAAAATAAATTTCCCTTTATTCATCCCATAGGGGAAATTTTTCTCTAGGGTTTATTACAAGGGAAGACTGTAATAACCCAGGCGTCAGCCGCAGTGCAGCGCCGCAAATTGAGCTAGGGCGAGGTGACTTGCTCAAGGCCACAAAGCGCAGCGGCGGGTGATCGAACTCGCTAGCTTCCGGGTACGAAGCAAAGACCGTACCGCTGAGCCACGCTGCCCCATAAAGAATAAAGAGTCAATAAAGTGTAGACTTTTAAGATCTGAAAAATTGGATAAAAGTTACTGAGATCAAGACTTAGCTAATATCTACGCTTTACACATGATTAATCAAGAATGCAGAATGTAAAACATTATCACATTTCTATATTGATGACTTTTATTTATATATGTATCTAAATATTCCCAATATGTTATTCACACAAATACGCAATGTTACATTGAACTCAAACAAAAACCATAATATTTATTTATATAACCAGATGATGACTGAATCTCTTCTTCCTCTTCCAATAGAATTACTCTTTAAAATTAGGCAATCAAAAGTCCACATACTTCTCTCACTCTCTCAACGTCCGCCTCCTCTTACTCTCTCTACCTCTCTCTCTCTCTCTATCTCTCATGCTCTCTCTCTTACGCTCTCTCTCTCTCTCTTTCTCTCTCTCACGCTCTCTCTCTCTCTCTCTCTCTCTCTCTCTCTCTCTGCACATCTCTGTCACATTTTCTCTATATTAGATACAGTTCTATTCCTGTATTATGATACAGATCAAAATAAAGGTACACAATCAAATGGAATATTTGCAATATTAGAAAACATCTATAAGAGGATACATGTACAAAACATTTTGGATCATTCATAGGTAAGGAATGATTATGACCTAAACCCTTTGCTTTCCAAGAACAAGAAAATCGTCACGTTTGTAACGATACAACCAGCATTTTTAAAATTGAGATCTTACTTACTCAATAAAATATTTGAAGATGAATCTTTGGTAAAACTATCAGAACTTCTCACTGTGTTGTTGCCATGGGTTTTTTGGGATGAACAAAATTAGACATGGTGTGTCTTTGTTGCTCTTGAGATTTAGCAAAACAAATTATATTTATAGTGAATGGGGATGACTTCTCTGAACAATGGCTGGTAAGGAAAGAGTTAACGATTGAAAACTCAATATCAACGAATGGAATGGAAGTGGTGAATCAGGAAACATAAATCTATATTCAAATTCGAATGATGCACGTACAAAGAAATGAAAAAAATAATTCATGCAATTTAATATATAAAATACCATCTGCCATATTTAATTATCCACTTATCTTTTCGGGATTACCTTGGCAAAATTCAATACTTGCCCAATCATAAGTGATAGTATCTGATAAGGCGCCATTTCTCTTTTGATTTAAGAAAAGTCATCACGAGGTCCCAGGTTTGATAGTTTTGGCAATATGAGGGTCATTTAAATCGATCAATATCTGGCCAAGATTTTAAAAATACGTGTCTGAATTAACTGGTTAAATTCATTTTGCGGATTCCAGTTGACCCTGTAATATTAATATTACCGATTATAGATAGTGGGTCACTAATTCATTTTTGTCAAAGTACCTTTTCCTTAAACAAAGTGTGTAAATCCGGACATACAGAAGTTACATCTCAATACTGTTGTACTATGAGAAAAATAACGACAAGTTTTCAAACATTTGACCAGAAACTCGTACTTCAAATATCGACCGATTCACATGATCCTCATTTGGTCAAAAACTCTCCAACCTGAGACTTTGCGTTTTTGACAATATGAGGGTCATTATAATTGATTGATATTTGAAGGACGAGTTTACTGGCCTAAATTTACAAACCGTGTTTTATGTCAGAGTATTACAGATAGTCGGACACTTTCTTTAAAACTTGGTTTATGTGACCCGTGCTTAATGTTGTATTTTGGTGGGCTGACCAGACACTAAAGACTGAGACAAGATAATAAAACATGAGACATGTCACCAATGAGATATAAATCTATTTCTCAGCGAAATAAAATTTCTTCGTTCTCCTCATTTCTACATAAATTTGAAATTGTTGCGTCTTATTCATCCCGATGTGATACCAAATTGAGCTGTTGGGTCACAAAGCTGTAATTCCCGTATGCCATCAAATTCCGATTTCCGTTTAAGGTGACCGTTGAATGCTTGAACCGTTTTTATCATGTAAAAACTAATTGGTATCAATGTGTCCCTAACTGAAGTGGACAGTCTTTGCTCTCTCGCCAAGTTTGGGAGGAAACGCGCTACCTGCTGTGACAGTAAGCCGAGAGGTCAAAGGTAAAACGTCGTTATTTTTAGGAACGGGCACACTTCCTTTCCTCACACTTGCAGGAGTTCTCAATTGTCGGGACAGCAGCCTGAAGAGAAGAAAAAATGTGCATGTTGAATTTTTTAAATTTACAAATTCCTGGTATGACATAAAGAAAAAAATGAGCTTTTATATAGGGCAATAACCACTAAATGTGCTCAAAGCGATTTACAAGGGGTCCCTGGTCAACAACAACATTTAACATTTAGGACGGGACATGACGCTTGTTAGGTGATGTTACAATTTTTTTTCGGACAGACACAACGCTGTTAACGGCCAGATACTCATTTTACACCTGAGTACGGTGCGAGAATGTGAGTAAAGAGTCTTCTCCAAGGACTCAACTATGTGCTGAGCGGGACTCGGACCCAGGACCTTCCGAACCGAAAGCGAGTTTCATACCACTAGACCACATAGCCGCAAAAGAAGCTGTTGATAATTATTTTGTACTATTTCTTATTGCTGATCTTTTACATAGCCGTGCACTGACAGAAGACATTGTTTGAAATTTTGATTGGGAAACATTCACATTTTATATCCATCGACTGAGGTGACAAATTCTGATAACTGAAGAACTTCTGAAAAATTGGGATTCATTTGAATCGATCGATATTTGAAGTAAATAGCTCATGAGAGATGTCTCATTTTGAGACTTGTACGGGTGTAAGTAAAAGTGTTTTGGCAAAAATTGTGAAAAACAATGGTTCGAACACCCTCTTTAAGTTGGTAACGAGTAGATGTGTGTCGTCGGTAGTGGTGGACAATTTAATTGCCAAAATCATTATTGACCATGATACGGATGGCAATGACCAAAATACTCTAAACCGGGCGGTGAGATTGCGTATGGATTGTTAAACTCATCATCTAGCTCGACAAAAGGAATTAGAGTAACTAAGGATATTGTCGTCATGCTGATATACAAAAATATCAAGTTCTCTTTTAATTTTTTTACATATTCTGGTTTCATATGGTTTACTGAGATGGCAATGAAAGTAGTATGATAAAGTAGTGCATGGGGAATGATGGAAATTCACTGAAATGCGGAATGTGAGCATATCCTATTCAGTGATATTATTATTATAGTAAATATAAATAAGATTTTCATGGAATGAAATATTATGTAGCAACAACACATTGCGCACATTGACAAATCATCTTTATTATTTTGGACAGAATTGTTTCACTTCAGAAATCTATGAACTAAGAAATGGCCCTCTAGTCATCGGTATTGGACGTACAAAATAAAAAGCTTATAAACAAAATTAAAGAGACGCGATTTGGTCACTGTGCTTTAGAATGTGTCTATCATTTAATGACATCTCATTTACCCAGCACGAAATTAGGGGAGATAAAAAAGGTTGTAAGGAAGGACTTCAACGCTCTGGAACAAATTGGAAAGGAGCAGAAATTGGTGCAACATCGGACAGGACGTGCATGTGCTGCGAATTGGAGACAAGAGCCTACATAAAAATAATTACCGAGAGGTTCCTCTAGACTCCTCTGTACGAGACGCCATGTCTGCATTGGACGTTAGACGACTGGTGAGTTGCTCAGATCTGCTGCTCTGTCTCGTCAGGATGTCTCTCTCCATCATGCTCTCCCCATCCCCAGGCCGATCTGTCTCGATCTGACGTAACAGACTGTGGGCGCTGCCTGGGAGTCTGAAAGAAAACAAAGTTGCGAAAAATGATAGTACCGGAATTTCAATCTTCATCTGTAAGTTGTATCTTGACATTTCTGACACGAAAAAAACCCTACAAAATGACAAATGATAAATTACCTTCTCTATTGGCCAAAGATTTTTAAAAATTTGAAATACACATCGATTAAAATGCCCCTCGACAAGTTAGCAACTCTTCAAATTCAGTCTCGGTCTTGAAATATTTTGACAAGCTGAGTCTTTTTAATCGACCGTTATTAAATAGAAGTTAAAATTTTGTCAGTTTATGACATTAAAGTAGGTATATTCGTTTCCACATCGGCACAAAAATGTAGAGAGGAGTTGAAGACTTGGGACACTTACTGTATTTACAAAATAAGTTGACAATTGAGATATGTTCTATTTATTAGGTATCATATTACTACTTTAAATTTTGCAGCAACTTCCTCTACCATTTTGTTTCTCCATGTTTAAGCGGACAACATAAAATACCATCTGAATCCAAACTTTTTCGCTGCTGACGTCAAGCCTTGTGAATCTCCACTATGCCACTGTCTCAAACCAGGTAAAGTTTTATATTAATAAAGCTTAATAACTGTGCAAAAATGGAAGCCGTTTATATTAAGATTAACAAGCAAACACAATATTCACGTTTCAAGTTGGGAAGCATGCTTCGGGACAGTGTGTTTCAAGTCTTCCTTGTTTTCTCGACATGCCTCGATTTTAAGTATATTTGGTGATTGTAGCTAGGCGTAGGTACCCGTTATTGCAAAATAAACTTATTGCTCATCATAAAAAACGTTATCACTTTTAGACAAACAATGATTTCGTTTTTTTAATATAGTAGGCCTCAATAGTATTAGATGTGCACTATGAAGGTCGCAGATGTGCCTCATTCTCTTTCTACGGATATGACACGGTGAGAGATGTCTGGCATAAGAAATAGCAATTGTCAATATTTTAAAACTTCCATGAAGCTGGAAATGGACTAAAAGTGAATATGAAATAGAGATGGCTTTTTTTCGAGGATTCCAAGACCATTCACCCTTTACATTAAAAAGTCCAAGAATAGGTTGTTTTCTTCTTATCTTTGTCTTTTGTGTTGACTACGGACATGATTTTCAACCTCAATAAAAAAAATCCCATAAATGTTTAAAACACTGCAACCGTCATTGCTGCTAAAAGAAATAACAACAAGCCTGACATTTTATCTTCTGGACGTTTTTTTTTTCCTTTTTAGGCTTCACTGGATCTATGTTGGACAATGTTATTTTTTAAATTTACACAGATAAAACTAGTTTTACATGACATTGCTCTAGTTTAGGGAAATGTGGAAGAAGACCTTGCCTTTGAAGGAAAAATTTTGAAGATTACACAGATATTAAAACACCTTTTTAAAATCACAAATTAAAAAGCGAGTTTTCCTATCACTGATGTTCTATTAATCTGTTATGACATCAAGTGAAAAGGCACCAAAAGCTGCATTAAAACGTTCAGCTTTCTAAAAATAACTTTGGAAACTTACTTCAACTTACAGTAGAGTTAGACACTTAAAACCATTGATTCTGTTAGCCTAACAATTGATTTTTTCAAAGACCTTGAATGCTTAAAATAATTATTTTAAACTAAAAACAAAGTCTGAGCAGTGTAATTATCTCCTTTGTCTGCCATGTGATAACTCTATATATTAGGCCCCAAATCTCTCCGATACTATTCCAAGTCTTCCTTGAACGTAATTCAATTCTCCCTAGTACGAATTCCAAGTCTACCTTGAACGTAATTCAATTCTCCCTAGTACGAATTCCAAGTCTACCTTGACCGTAATTCAATTCTCCCTGGTATTCCAAGTCTACCTTGACCGTAATTCAATTCTCCCTAGTACGAATTCCAAGTCTACCTTGACCGTAATTCAATTCTCCCTGGTACGTATTACAAGTCTCCCTTGAACGTAATTCAATTCTCCCTAGTACGAATTCCAAGTCTCCCTTGAACGTAATTCAATTCTCCCTGGTTCTCCAAGTAATCCAAGTCTCTCTGACTTTTCCCAAGTTTCTTATTTTAAGTTACGATTCAAAATCAATGAAATGGACCAAGAGAATTGTTTTGGATATTTTAAGTCTTGAGAATTCACGATTCAGTGTACTTGACGTGGAAAAATAGAAATGTTTGATTTTGAATTTCTTGTTGTTGTTGTTGGAGATTTCCAAATTAAATTACAAGGGGAGAAGTACTTAGAGCTTCGGAATGTATACAAGACAACACTTAAAACCATATACTGATTGTTTGTACTTTGACATTTAGAAAAAGATAAAAATACTATATCAAAATCTATTTCAGGAAAAGCTCTTACCTTGTCTTCATTCTGTATTTAAAGAAAATGTGATCGTTGTTTGCTTGTGATTTTAGCTTCATCAGAGTGTTCCTCGTCAATAACTCCTCATGCATATTCTTCTGTTGATTTAAATAGTCTTTCACTAACTCCTTGTCAAACTGTGGCAATTCCTTTGCCTTACGTTGACGCTCCTCCTCCGCCTCTCGCTCTAATCTCGCCTTTTCTTCTTCTTCAGTTTCTGTCAATAGAAAATCAATGTATCAAACTTTCCCCGTTCCCATATTAGATAGGTAGATGAGTCTTTGTGTGATATCTAGAAGTGGTCAAGAACTAGTCATTATTTTCTATACGAATATACGGGTTCCATGAGTATCAATATTCTATCAGAATGATGTGTTTCGGCCACTGGAGTTCATTCCTTTCCCTTTAGCAAAAAAAAACAAAAAACAAAAACAAACCAAAAAAAAAACCCAAAAAACAAAACAAAACAAACAAACAAAACAAAAACAAAAAACAAGAAAAAACCCCCAAAAACCCCAAACAAAACAAAAACAAACAAACAAACAAACAAACAAAACAACCTCCCCTCAGAAAACGCATGCTTTTATATAGCGCAATGTCCAATAAATGTGCTCAAAGAACTTTACAAGAGGCCCTAGCCAGCAGCAACATTTAACATGTAGGACGACCCATGACGCCTGTTAGGAAATATTACAAAACTTCTTAGAACAGAGAAAACTCTGTTAGCGACCAGGGAATCATTTTACTCCTGAGTACGGTGATAAGTAAAGAGCCTTTTTCCAAGGACTCAACTATGTCCCGCTCCGGACTCAAACCCAGGACCTTCCAATCCAAAGGCGACTGTCATACAACTAGACCACATAGCTGCCCAAGCAAGCATTCTAAACAGCGTTATTTAATTTCTTTCCAATACTAATTTCGGTGTACATCAGGTTGCAACAATAGAACTATATCTATTTTATAAAATATAGCAGCAATGTGACCTGAATTGAATTCACTGAATTGTTTACATCATAAGTTCAAGAGCTAAATTCATATTAAAAATAAAATAAAATTCCATTTATTCATCCGCAAGAGGAAATTTGTCTTTAGGGTCTATTCCAAGGGAAGACTGGAATAACCCAGGCGTCAGCCGCAGAGCAGCGCCGCAAGTGAGCGAGGGGAGGTGACTTGATCAAGCCAACAGCGCAGCGGCGGTGATTGAACTCGACCTTTGGTATGAAGCAAAGACTGTACCACTGAGCTACGCTGCCCCTTGCATGCTCTCATTCAGATGAGTGATTGTGATGTATAGAATGAAACACCAATTCAAATTCAAATTTTGTAAGTTTGATTGATAAACTTCGGGTTCCCGATAGGGGGCAGCGTGGCTAAGTGGTACGATCTTTGCTTCATACCCGAAAGGTACCGAGTTCAATCACCAGCCGCTGTGTTGTGTGGCCTTGAGCAAGTCACTTCGCCCCAGCTCAATTTGCGGCGCTGCTCTGCGGCTGACGCCTGGGTTATTCCAGTCTTCCCTTGGAATAGACCCGAAAGACAAATTTCCCCTTGGGGATGAATAAAGGGAATTTTATTTTTTTATTTATTTTTATAAGAATTGAGTGTGGCGACACAAAATATTTTATTCAGAATAACAATAATTGTTATCAATATTATTTTGAGTGCGTTGTTTTTACCACCAGAAAGTGATAGAAAAAGATAACAAACGCATTCAATCAATAATGTTCACATGTTGTCTATCTTAGAGCGTTTTACCTATCCTTCCGTTGAAGAGGACCCCCGCATTGGTGTTGATCTTCGGTAACATGCCCGTCGTCGTGGCTGGTTGAGAAGATGCCGAGGCCTCTTGGACAGGATTCAAACGTGCAAACAATCGGCGCTTTCTGGGGTCCTCAATAACTGGGGTTTTCTTCCTTTTCTCGTCTTCAAGACGATCGAGCTCTTCTTGTGTAGGTTGTACCTTTTGGTCAGTGAGGAACAGAGAAACAAAAGAAATAATAGAGAAATTTCTGGTCTGTTTCTTCTACCCAAAGCAAGCCAAAGGATAAAATATGATGAGCTGTTTTGGTCATTGATTGGACGACAGATATATTCGGGCCTCTATTACATTAAAAAAAACCTGATTCACTTTTCACTGCCTTCGATAATCACAATGGGTAGTGAGTAGTTTATCGATCTAGGTCACATGAATTTCTCATGGAATCATTTTTACTAGTTCTCTAACGTACCAGGGAAAAACTGATTGACTTCATCTTACCTAAGGATAGAGACGATAAAGACCAGTTTACATATGCATGATGTGCCGGATTCGCCCACTCTCCCGGTTATGCCATCGGGTCATTCCGGCTAACGTGGATTATCCGGTACAGAAACATGTTCCAGTTAGAGGGTTAATTTTGAATCCATGTAAGATCATCGTGTGGTTTCAATCTTGTGTACTACTACTACTACTATTATTACTACTACTACTACTACTACTACTACTACTACTACTACTACTACTACTACTACTACTACTGGTCCACTACAAATGACTTACATTTATACTGCCTTTTTATTAAAGAACACATTATATGCTATTTGATTAACATTGCATATACTGTGTTTTTAAAAAACAACGGCAGTATAGATCTGACAACGAAAACAATAATACAAAGATAATTACCTCAACTTCCTCTTCTTCCTCCTCTTCTTCATCTTTCCATTTGTCTTTCAGGACGATGGCTTCAGCAAGCATGTCGTCGAATCCCCGAATGGATTCACAAAAGTTGCGTTGTTTGCCAAAGACCAAAGACCATTTTCGAAGAATGTCTCTTTTTTGATGTTCAATTTCTAGTCGACTTCTCCGAGTGTCTCTGTCGTACTTGGCGAGTTGTCTCCACAACGCTTTCTTTTCGTGTCTGTTATAATGATAAATCACTTCCCCTGTCCGACTTTTGGACACACTTATAGCACCTTTGAGAACGCGAATCATTTCTATTGTCTTCCGTTTACCATTTCCACCTTCGATGTTGAAGAGCGCTTCAATACAAGCCTCCATCTTTCCTCCAAAGATTGTGTTCTGATCTCTAAATTGTTTATCTGTTTCTAACGAGTTTTATGTTAGACGATTGTGATATTTCTGCATTAAAAAATAATGGGCTGTTCACTTGCAAATGTTTAGTTCAAATTCCAAGATGGTGTGAATTGCTATAAAAATCCAATTACTTTATTCGCCTTTTCTGCTTTTCCACCATGCAGCTAATCGATAGGATGTTTCTCACGAGCCAGATGTTCATCCCATTGTGTTTTCACTTCCCTCACTGAGGATGAAACGAGAAAATATATTAAAAGTATGTCATATCCTAGCAGTGTCAAAATATTAATGAATGAATAAACCTCTATTCGTTTTTAGACTTAATTCTTGATAATATTCGAGACCTAAAACTGTAAAAGGGGCTGGTCACATTATATTAAATTGACAATGATGTTTTAAAATAATACATTGAAGGGTAAACCAGTCCCGAAGACAGGCCAAGAAAGTTTAGGACGGAGAAATCTGACGGCGTGTTTATATTTATATCAAGCCAGATTCCCTTCCTAGTACGGACACAGGAAGAGCTGTTCAACCCCACCATTGCTTCAAACGGCACCCTTACAACCAAGACCTGAGAGACGGTCAGTTCGGCTAAGGACTTCAGCTGCTACCAAGCTAAGACTAACAACAATAAAAAATATTGTGGTTTTCCTTTGTTAGTACCCCATGATGAATATTAAACATTAAAAACATGTAAATTCGTACCATACTATTTATAACAGAATAATTCCGACTTACTTTTATTGCCAATTATAAGTGGGACTGCAATTGTTTTATTCATTACTTATTGTATTGTGAAGGCTATATCCTTAGACAGCTATAAAAGCTGTTTACTATTTTCATGAAATATGAAACGGGGAAATCATAGGATTTTCAGGCGTTTATAATTTAATTTTAATCAATCGGGCGATTCTGTGAGAGCAGGAACTGACAACCTATGTAAAACACTCGAGTGGTTTGGAGAATTATTACAAAATATTTTCTTAAATAAAAGATTTAAACTCCACTTTAAATACCACATTACGGTCATGTAAAACATAATGCCATTTCATGTATTGTAATTGAATGTTATCAACAATTGGTTGTGCTTCCACAGGTTATGAGTTCTGTGCCGCTTTACATTGTCTTAAACAGCAAACAAAAAGATTGAAAGAAAATGATTTAAAGATAAGATAACATCGATGATCGAATATTAAAATCATGAATCTAAATAAGCCTTGCGGAACAACTCTGACAATCTCAGAAATTTCCTGAATGACGACGTCTTACAATTCCTTACAGATCGATCAAAGACGTTCCACAGGGTTGGCACAGAAGGCATTGTTGTAGAAGGTATACTAGATCTATGATATGAAACTATTAACCAGTTACATGCCATTCTCTGGGAAGGCTCGTAATTAAAATTTGGCCAAAAAACTCGTCCTTCAAATATTGATCGATTTAAAAAAACATATTCTAGTCAAAAACTCTTAAAACTGGGATTTCCGGGAAGTCATTGTCAAGGTGAAGGTCATTTAAATCGATCGATGTTTGAAAGACGAGTTTTCTGGTCAAATCTTTAAATACGATTCCTTCCAGTGTATGACAGTGAACTGGTTAAACGTTCGTCTGCTGACGATCTGACGATTCCTGTAATCATCA